>NC_091435.1:81591987-81901012 GCF_964237555.1 Oryctolagus cuniculus
CACACAGTATCATGTGCTCTTGAATCGCCATGGAATTAAACCAGAAATTGTCAATAGAGAGACAGCTGAAAACAACCCCAAAGTAATGGGAGATTAAACAACACAGTTTAAAGTAACACATGGTTCAAAGAAGAAATCTCGAGAGTAAAAGACATATATATTGAGAAGTACGTGTTTAGTCCAACAGATAAGATGTCCATGTCCCACATCAGAGTGCCTGGCCTATTTCCAATTCCAGCTCCTGATTCCAGCTACCTGCCAATGCAGACCCTGGAAGGCAGCAGTGATGGCTGAAGTAACGAGATTCCTGCCGTCTGCATAAGAGGCCTGGATTGTGTTCCCAGGTTCTGACTTCAGCCCCAGGTTCAGCCCCAGCCAAGACCTTGCCACCATGAGCCTTTGGGGAAAGAACTAGCAGATGAGGGGCTCAATCACTCTTTTGATTTTACAAATAAAAATCTTAAAATAAATTACCAAACTAAATGAAAACACAATTTATCAAAAGTTTTAGGATGCAGGTAAAGCAGTGCCAAAAGGGAGACTTATATTATTGAATGCATACAATAGACCAGAAAAATCTAAAATCAGTAGTTTAAACTTCTACTTTAGGAAATTAGAAAAAAAGGATACAAAGAAAGCATAAAAAATAAAATAGAGCAAAAACAATGAAATTGAAAACAGGACATCACTAGAGAACAAGCAACAATACAAAAAGCTGTTCCAGGGTCAGGCCTGGCACAATGGTTAAGTCATAGCTTAGGACACCTGCATTCACACTGGAGTGCCAGTTCTGCTTCCAACGCCAGCTTCCTGCTAAAGCACATCATGGGAGGCAACAGGTGATGGCTCAAGTGCTTGAGCCCAACCACTCAGTGGGGAGACTTGGTAAGAATTCCAGGTTCCTGGCTTCAACCTGGTGAGGCCCCAGCTGCTGTGTGCATTTGGAGGTGAACCAGAGGATGGAATGAATATATCTATTTATCTATCTCTCTGTGTCTTCTTTCTCTGCCTTTCAAATAAATAAATAAATTTATTAATTTTCAAAAAAAAAGCCAAAAGCTGTTTTATTGAAAGTGTCAATAAAATCAGTATCTCTACTAGGCAGGAGGGGAAAATAGGGCTTTGGACTTCAGCAGTACTGAACTGCAGATTTTAAAATGGTTAATAGGGTAAGTTAAAAGAAAAAAAAAAAAGGTAGGCCTATCTACAGTCAAGCTAACAAAGGGAAAAAAGACATAAACTCCAATATCAGAAATGAAAGAGGCTAAGAGACAACATTATTATGGAGTCCATGGATAGGAAAAGACTAAAATGAGCTACTAATTTGTGCTCACAAATTTGACAACCTTGGGAAAAACTGACAAACAACACAATCTGCCAAAGCTCACACAAGAAGAAAACAGTCTGAACAGACCTGTATCTATAATAGGAACTGAATCATTCATTAATAACCAGACCCAGGGAGGGGAACTGGCAGATTCTACCAAAAAACTTTTTAAGAAGGAAATTTTATTTCAATTCCCTATAACCACTTTCAGAAGACAGAAGCAGAGGGATTATCTCCTAATTTGTTCTATAAGGCCAGCACTACCAAAACCAGACAATGACATTACAAGAAAAGAAAGCTATAGGAGATGGGCATTTGGCATGGTGGTTAAGGCACTGTTTGGGATACCCACATCCCACAGTGGAATGCCTGGGTTCAATTCCAGGCTCTGGCTACTGACTCTATAGCTTCCTCCTAATGCAGATCCTGGGAGGAAAGAGTCATATCTCAAATAACTATGCTCCTGCCATCGACCTGGGAGACCAGGATTAAGTATCCCATTCCAACATGGCCCAGTCCCAGGTTCTGTGGGTACCTGGTGGGTGAACCAGCAGATGGGAGTTCTATCTCTGTCAGTGTGTGTGTGTGTGTGTGTGTGCACACACCTCTCAAATTTTTAAAAAATCAAATCTGGGACCATTGTTGTGGTACAGCAGGTTAAGCCACAGCTTTCAATGCCAGCATCCCATATGATTGACAGTTTGAGTCCCAGCTGCTCCACTTCTGATCCAGCTCCCTGCTAATGTGCTTGGGAAAGCAGCAGAAGATGGCCCGAGTGTTTGGACCCATGCACCCATGTGGGAGACCCAGATGAAGTTTCAAACTCTCAGCTTTGGCCTGGCCCAGCTTCAGCCATTGCAGCCATTTCGGGAGTGAATCAGGAGATGAAAGGATTTTCTAACTCTGCCTTTCAAAATAAATAACTCATTTTTGAAAAAAAATCAAAAATCATATTGAAAGGATAAAGAAGAAAAACTTACTAGGTTAGGTAAAAGGCGACCAAATGTATTAGAACATAACTATAAGTGGTTACACATACCTTCATAATGTGTGAACACATGAGATACAACAAAAAAAGTAAGATAAAACTCCTGCCTTTGTAGAACCTGTAATCTATCAGAGACACACTGAGGAGGTAATAACAAACCCCTCTTGCAAGGACTCAATTTAGTATCAACAGTATTGGCAGGATGATGATGATGATGAAGAAGAAGAATGATCTACATTTTAAAAGAAAAGGACAGGGTATGGCTAAGGGGAATATTTCAAGTACAGTATTATCTGAAGCAAAGGAGAAAGAACAGAATATAGATGGATGAACTGAAAAGAACTCAGGTTTAATATTACAGAAAGAAGAGATGAGAATTACAACATGATTGCAATGTTACTGGTCACTGGGTGAAAATAAAGGTAGAAGATGGCAAGAAAGATACGGGTGCTTACAAAAGAATAAAGGACTTATTCAGTTTAAAAAGACAGAGATCAAGCAAGTGGAGAAAACAAAGACTAGGCAGAGTCAGAGTGTATTAGGAGAGGTTAAAGAAGTCAAGAATTGAAGAAATTCAACAATTTGAAGAAAAAACCCTTGAGTGTGTGATCTTTTTCTAGCTATGCATAAGATTCAAATTTCTTATTCTTTAAGTTTTATGCTTAAAAATTAAATACTCACAATCCATACATAATCCTGATAGAGACATGTTATCCCAGAAGAGATGTTTCTAAAACAATATAATAAACTTAATTTTGCCTTTCAAATATGTCAATATTCTAGCATATCTATTCCAGAACAATATTTTGCCTTTAAGCAGTCTGAAATTTCTTTGATGACCTACAGCATTATTCAACACAAAATTACATTCCTAACCATAACTGTGAATATCTTATAAAGAAATTACTTACAGGGACATTAAGTGCATACTGTAGTCCTTGAGGAAGTCTTTCGTGTGTTTCCATCTGCTCTTCATCATTTTTCACTGTCTCCTCATGGACCATGAGTTCATCGTGTGATATCATATCCTGCTGTCTCATTTCACTTTCTTGTAACACTTCATCGGCAGCAAGGATTTCCTGGTGAGGCATACTTCGATCTTGAAGTACTGACTCCTGCAGTTCTCCAGACACAGCAGACTGGCCAGACACTCCACCCATTACAACCATTGCCCTGGAAGACTGCATTTCGTCTATGCCGCCACATTTAAGAAACAATCCTTCCAGTTTGTCGTCAATGTTCATGCTTAAGTATAACTGCCTAGAAAGACCAAGTTTGGCAACAAAGCATAATAAATTAGTTTTATATGTCACTTGATATCTTCTCTTAAATTTCAAATTATGAAAGGTACACATTCAAACAGAATGTATTTTAGAACTTTTAAATTAACAAGACAGATTCCCAAAAGCTGGTATAGTAAAGCAAATTTTATTTGATAGTAAGGCATAAAATCTTAATCTGTTTTATTATTGAAAAATGAACTTGACATGTAACAAATCAGGACAAAGTATTTGTAATATTTGTAGTTTTTAATATATTAAACTGTCTTAAACCACAAAATAAAAAGAGATGAATTCAATAAGGAACTGACAGAGAATATAAACTGGCATGTTATTAAAGAAAACTTAGAAAAGTCACTAATTCTATTTAAAAAGTCACATCAATAACCAAAGAAATAAACATTAGAACAGCAGTACCATATTTCATCTACCAAACTAGTACTGACACTTTTAAAATTACATCCAATGTTAAGATGGTTTAAAAGAAAGAGAGAGAGAGAAACCACAGTCATCTACTTACAGAGTATAAGTGAGATAAACTATTCTCAAAGGCAATTTGACTGTACATATCAAAAGGCATGAATGTCCATGTGTTCTCTGATAGTAATACTACATTTAAGGAACTTTATCTTGATGAAACCAGAAATGTATACAAATATGGAGAGAATCACTACAGCAGTGATTATCATAATGAAAATCTAGAAATAGATTATGTAGCTCAACAGAAGGAAACAGGTTAAAATATGCTCAAACATGTCTTTTTGAAATAAATATCTAGCTTGTTCTTTAATTTACTTGAAGAGAGAGTCTCCCTCCCTACCCTCTACCATCCACTAGTCCACTCTCCAAATGCTTGCAACAGCTGGGGCTGGGTCAGGCCAAAGCCTAGAGCCAGGAATTTAATCGGAGTCTCCCACATGGGTGATGGAGATCCAATTACTTGAGCCATCACCGCTGCCCAATGATCTGCCCGTTATGAAACCCAGGTATTTGGATATGGGATGCAGGCATCTTAATCGCTAAGCCAAATGCCTACCACTCAATACACTATGTATTCAATATAAGAAAAACAGGTTAAAATATATTAAAACATATTTTTAAAACCACACCATCCAGGAGGGCATTATTCCCAGGAGGGCTCTCCCCTTCCCATATCAGAGTACCTGGGATCTAGTCCCTGCTTCCAAATCAGCTTCCTGCTAATGCGCCCATAAGTCAACACATGATAGTCCAAGTACTTGAATCCCTGTGAGACCCAAATACAGTTCCTGTCTTGTAGCTTGGGCCTGGCCCAATCCTGGCTATTAAAAGGCATGTGTGGGTAAACCAGTAGATGAAAGATTTATTTCCCTTTCTTTCTCTTTCCTTCTCTCTCTCTCTCTGCCTTACAAATCAATCAATCTTTTAAAAAAGGGGGTGGGGAGAGTGGCGTTGTGGCACAGTGGGTAAAGTCCTAGCCTACAACACCAGCATCCCATAAAGGTGCCAGTTTGTGTCACGCCTGCTCCACTTCCAATCCAGCTCCCTGCTAATGGCCTGGGAACAGCAACAGAATATGAGCCAAGTGTCTGGGTCCTTGCCACCCATGTGGGAGAGCCGAATACAGCTCCTAACTCCTGCCTTCAGCCTGGCTCAGCAGTGGCCACTGCAGCCACCTGGGGAGTAAACCAGCGGATGGAAGATCTCTCTCTCTCTTTCAGAATAAATAAACATACTTAAAAAAAAACTGCACTACAATGATATCTTCCCAATTCAGTAAATGTAGGAAAATCACTGAATTTCATTGTATACATAATTTACAATGTATACATTTTGTAAATTTACATGCATACATTGTATACATTATTAACAAATAATTCAACAATTTTTCTTAATAAAATCCAAATAGTAGCTACCATTTGGGTGGACAGGGATGATTCTGATAGCAAGCAAGAAAGGGGAGTTCCTTGTTGTTATGTTTGAATTTTTTTTTTCTTGAAAGGCAGTTAAGAGATAGAGAGGAGGACCTCTTCTATTGGCTGGTTCACTCCCCCAAACTGCCACAATAGCCAGGGCTAGGCCAGACAGAAGCCAGAAGCCAGGAACTCCATCCATCTCCCATGTGAATGGCAGAGGTCCAGGCACTTGGGCCATCTACCATTTCTTTTCCAGGCACAGGGCAGGGAGCTGTATCAAAGGCGATGCAGCCAGGACTTGAATCAGTACTCAGATATGGAATGCCAGAGTTGTAGGCAACAGCTTAACCCAATGCACCATAATGTCAGACCCAATGTTTTGTTTTAAAAGGTTAAAAAGAAATGTATTCACTTTGTGAAATTTGAAGACACATACTTGAGAAACATGCATTCTGCTCTCAGTTATTATACTTCAATAAAAAAATAAACGTCTAGGGTCAGCACTGTGGTGTAGTAGGCTAAGCCTCTGTCTGCAGTGCTGGCATCTCACAAAGACGCCAGTTTGGGGAGTCCTGGCTGCTCCACTTCTGAATCAGCTCCCTGCTGAAGGACCTGGGAAAGCAGTGGAGGATGGTCCAAGTGCTTGGGCCTTTGCACCCACATGGGAAACCCAGAAGCTCCTGGCTCCTGGTTGCATAGTGGCCCAGCTCCAGCCTTGTGGCCATTTGGGGAGTGAAGCAGCTGATGGAAGATCTCTCTCTCTCCCTCTCTGTAGCTCTGTCTCTCAAATAAATCAGTAATTCTTTAAAAAAAAAAAAAAAAAAAGTAAAAAGCCTACTAAAACTCAAAGAAAAGTTCTTAGTCATAAAAATTTTCTGTAAAAATATTGGAATATTGGGGCCAGCACTGTGGCATAGTGGGTAAAGCCACCACCTGCAGTGCTGGCAACCCATATGGGCACCGGTTCAAGTCCTGGATGCTCCACTTCCCATTCAGCTCTCTGCTATAGCCTGGGAAAGCAGCAGAAGATGGCCTAAGTCCTTGGGGCCCTGCACCCATGTGGGAGACCCAGAAGAAGCTCCTGGCTCCTGGCTTCAGATGAGCACAGTTCTGGCTGTTGTGGCCAATTGGGGAGTAAACCAGTGGATGGAAGATCTCTCTCTCTGCCCCTCCTTCTCTGTGTGCAACGTTGACTTTAAATAAATAAATAAATGTAAAAAAAAGGAAAAAAAACTGGAATATTCCTGAAGACATCACAATATAGTAAGGGAAATATGTGTATATGTACGTTCATGTGAAGGCACACAGGTTTGTGTAAATACTAAAAACATTAACATTATACTGGGTAATGAAATTATGTATACTTACATTTATCTCTAATTTCAAAATGTCCTATGATAAATTTTTATTACTTTTTATAAATGTTTTTAAATTTGTTGAAATAAAAGTGGTAATTTCATTTCTAATATATTTTTAGTCATATACAATTAAATACATTTAATAGACTGTGATAAGAAATTTAAAACCAGGAGGCAGTCATCTGACACAATGGTTAAATCACCATTTGAGATGCAACATCCTGTAACAAAGTGCCTGGTTCAAGTCCCAACTCTGCTCCCAATTCCAACTTTCTGCTTTGGGCACCCTGGGGAAACAGCAGACAATGGATTCTTGTACTTGGATCCCTGTCACCCACATGGGCGATTCCAACCTCGTGGATTTGGCCCTGGTTGTTGCAAGCATTTGATGAGTGAACCAGCAGATGAAAGATCTTTCTCTGTCTCTCTGCCTTTAAATAAAAACTTAGAATAAAGACAAAAAAGTAAAAACTAGACACTATTTTGTCCATTATTACAGGAAAGACTAACCATATTTTAAATCTCTTATAAATTCAGTTATTATAAATTCATATGCGACTTGGTTACTATAGCAACTGACATGACACTAATGAAATCCATAAAAACTTCATCTCAAGAAAAGTCAACTGTCATTATAAAGTTATTTTTTAAAAACTACTTTCATCACTAGATTCTATTAAGAATGCAGTTATTGGCCGGCGCCGCGGCTCACTAGGCTAATCCTCCGCCTCGAAGTGCCAGCACACCGGGTTCTAGTCCAGGTCGGGGCGCCGGATTCTGTCCCGGGTGCCCCTCTTCCAGGCCAGCTCTCTGCTGTGGCCAGGGAGTGCAGTGGAGGATGGCCCAAGTACTTGGGCCTTGTACCCCATGGGAGACCAGGATAAGTACCTGGCTCCTGCCATCAGATCAGCGCGGTGCGCCGGCCGCGGCGGCCTTTGGAGGGTGAACCAACAGCAAAAGGAAGACCTTTCTCTCTCTCTCTCACTGTCCACTCTGCCTGTCAAAATAAATAAATTAAAAAAAAAATGCAGTTACTACTCAATATGAAGAACCTACAATTAATAAATACATGAACTATATTTCACTTTAGTCACCTCTTTTTTTTTTTTTTTTTTTTTTTTTTTTTTTTTTTTTTTTGACAGGCAGAGTGGACAGTGAGAGAGAGAGACAGAGAGAAAGGTCTTCCTTTTGCCGTTGGTTCACCCTCCAATGGCCGCCGCGGCCGGCGCGCTGCGGCCGGCGCACCGCGCTGATCCGATGGCAGGAGCCAGGAGCCAGGTGCTTTTCCTGGTCTCCCATGGGGTGCAGGGCCCAAGCACCTGGGCCATCCTCCACTGCACTCCCGGGCCACAGCAGAGGGCTGGCCTGGAAGAGGGGCAACCGGGACAGAATCCGGCGCCCCGACCGGGACTAGAACCCGGTGTGCCGGCGCCGCTAGGCGGAGGATTAGCCTAGTGAGCCGCGGCGCCGGCCACACTTTAGTCACCTCTTAATTAATCACGTAAATAATGATCTCTGCCTGGATCATAGCTTTCAGGTGTCAAATAAAAGATCAGTTAAATTCCAACACACTACTGAAACCAAAATACTCTTCCATTTACTAAGCTCATCATCAAGGGAGATAAGTACTTAACTCAAATGAACAGCTCAAAGAACTTCATAAAGAGCAGAGTAAACAAACTTTAATTCACACTTGCCAATGTTCTTCCCTGGTACCACATATTATTAATCACACATACTGCATGAAGGACCAAGCATCTGACTTCATTTTTTAGAATCTTTAGGTAGAATATTTAAAATCTTTTTTTTTTTTTTTTTTTTTTGACAGGCAGAGTGGACAGTGAGAGAGAGAGAGAGAAAGGTCTTCCTTTTGCCGTTGGTTCACCCTCCAATGGCCGCCGCGGCCGGCGCGCTGCGGCCGGCACACCGCGCTGATCCGATGGCAGGAGCCAGGAGCCAGGTGCTTTTCCTGGTCTCCCATGGGGTGCAGGGCCCAAGCACCTGGGCCATCCTCCACTGCACTCCCGGGCCACAGCAGAGGGCTGGCCTGGAAGAGGGGCAACCGGGACAGAATCCGGCGCCCCAACCGGGACTAGAACCCGGTGTGCCGGCGCCGCTAGGCGGAGGATTAGCCTAGTGAGCCGCGGCGCCGGCCGAGAATATTTAAAATCTAATGGCCAAAGATTTTAAATACATTGCCAAGTAATAACTTTCTTCAAATATTGCATTTGAAAATGAAATGTCTTTTCAGATTGAAATTTTATTATGCTGCCCCTTTCTTTAAGAGTCCTTACAAATCAACTATATACTTTTCTAAACTATTTATTGTTTTCATAAAGAACCTGTAAACTCTCTAACTTAACACTGATATACAAGAGTGGTTCAAATAGTTTGTGGAAAAAAATGAAACTTGAAGACCAGTTTATTCAGGTGGGAAGAAAATTTTAAATGCTTGGATAGTTCTTTTTGTAATACTCACTTTGCATGATCTTCCTGAAGGATTCCTGTGTATACACAAGGCCATCCTTTATTGCATTTTGCCATTGCAACTGCTATTGTAACATTCGCTGTTATTTTTCAAAACATGGGTCAGTTTAGAAAATATCAGAGAGGTAAAAGAAGTTACTAAAAGAAACTAACCTAATTCACTCTCTGTTTTTGCTCCTCTTCTGAATACAGCAACCAAAGTTGAAGCTGACTTATTTCCCCAGCAGAAGGTCTGCATGTCCCTACAGCAGATGTCCAACCTCCCATGAATTACCATCTTGCACCTACCTGATCAACTTTAAAAATTTTAACATTGTCTAATAAATGCACACTGTTTAAAACTATATTCCGGGGCCGGCACTGTGGCATAGCAGGTAAAGCCACTGCCTGCAGTGCCAGCATCCCATATGGGCGTTAGCTAAAGACCTGGCTGCTCCACTTCTGATGCAGCTCTCTGCTATGGCCTGGGAAAGCAGTAAAGGATGACCCAAGTCCTTGAGCCCCTGCACTCTCATGGGAGACCTGGAAGAAGCCCCTGAAAGCCCCTGGCTCCTGGCTTCAGATCGGCGCACCTCCAGCCATTGCAGCCAACTGGGGAATGAACCAGAAGATGGAAGACACCTCTTTCTTTTTCTTTCTCTTTCTTTCTCTCTCTCTCTCTCTCTCTCCATTTCCTCTCTGTGTGTGAGTCTGACTTTCAAGTAAATAAATAAAACTTTAAAATTAAAAAAAAGAAAAAATCTAAAACTATATTCCTATAGTATTTAGCCAATGTATTAAAACAAACATAAAAACATATTTTCTCCATCATATGAACGTAGTAGAAGTTCTTTATGGATGAAGATTATTTTGGGGAGGAAAGGCATAAAATGCAACAATGAGGGACTTGGGACAGGAAGACAGATACCACACCTCAACACAAAGCTAATAAATCGAAAAAAGAAAAAAAGTAGAAATACAAAAAGTGAAAAACGAATTGACTCTTCAAAAATTTTCTTGTAAAAGACCACATACACGTGGGGCCGGCGTTACAACCTGACAGTCCAGCTACTACCTGTGTGCCAGCATCCCATATGGGCACCGGTTCAAGTCTCAGCTGCTCTACTTCCGATCCAGCTCCCTGCTGATGCCCTGGGAAAGCAGTGGAGGATGGCCCAAGAGCTTGGGCCCCTGCACCTATGTGGGAGACCTGGATGAAGTTCCTGGCTCCTGTCTTTGGCCTCGCCCACCCTCATTTGGGAAGGAATACAGCAATGGAAGATTCTCTCTACCTTTCAAATAAAATAAATCTTTTAAAAAAAAAAGCCACATAAACAGAAAAAATAATCTCTCACTCTCTTTTTATATATGGTTCCTTACTCTAATGGCCTCAAGTTAAGCCATACATTTGGGATAACCGGCCAGCTTGCAGATTCTGAGAGCAACCCTGACACCAGAAAATACTAAGGTATCAACATAGACCCCAGTGTTACTAGACACTATTCACACAAGGTTTTAAAATGAATCTTGAAAATAGCTACCCAAATAAAAACTGCAACCTCACAGCTAAAGACATATACAATCTTATGGTGCAACCACATGTGACCATAAAAAGAACACACACAGCTATTAAAAGGAATGAGGCGGTGCTGGTGTTGTGGCATACTGGGTTAATAGGCCATCTGTGACATCAGCATCCTATATGCGTGCCAGTTCCAGTCCTGGCTGCTCTACTTCCTATCCAGTTCCCTGCTAATGCACCTGGGAAAGCAGCAGAAGATGGCCCAAGTGCTTGGGCCCCTGCACCCACATGGAAAATTCAGATGGAGTCCTAGCCTCCTGGGTTTAGCCTGGCCATCGCAGCCATTAGGGAGCGAACCAAGCAGATGGAAGATCTTTATCGCTTTCTATGTGTGCACATGTAACTCTTTCAGATAAACAAAATCTCAAAAAAAAAAAAAAAAAAAAAAAAAAAAAGGAAGGAGGTGAACTGTCTGCACAAGTTCCCTAAAATCCAGTAATTAAAAAAAAAAAAAAAGCCAAGGAAAAGAACCATACACACGGTAAGGTCCTTTCCAAATAACAAACAGTTCTAATGAACTGCTATTCTGAACAGTATCTTTTTATCTGAAAAGAAACTTAACAGTGGATTTTGAAGAGTGAAACAAGAAATTATCTACTGGAAGAAGACTGGGTTTGACTTTTGATTTCATTCTCTTTTTCAACCAACCAGGTACCACTGTCTTTTTTTCTTTTATTCTCTTTATAATGCTGTACAATATGAGTGAGGATCAACTCTGGGGCTTGCATTTCTTTTATTTATGTTGAAGGAAAGACAATGATACTTTACAATGTGTCTTAAAGATAAAGTGAGGGACCAGCTTTGTGGTGTAGTGAGTAAAGCTGCCACCTGCAGTGCCAGCATCCCATGTGGGCGCCAGTTCAAGTCTCAGCTGCTCCTCTTCCCATCCAGCTATGGCCTGGGAAAGCAGTGGAGGACTGCCCGAGTCCTTGGCCCCCTGCACCCACGTGGGAAGCTCCTGGCTCCTGATCGGCGCAGCTCCAGCCATTGTGGCCAACTGGAGAGTGAACCAGCAAATAAAGGACCTCTCTCTCTCTTTCTCTCTCTCTCTCTCCCCCCTCCCTCCCTCCCTCCTTCTCCCTCCCCCCTTCCTCTCTCTCTGCCTCTCCTTCTCTCTCTCTGTGAAACTCTGACTTTCAAATAAATAGATAAATCTTAAAAAAAAAAAAAGTGAGCCATATCTATAACACATACTGGACAGACTAAGGTGGACAGCAAATGAAATACAATTTTAAAATAAAAAGGGGAACTTCAGCAAGCCTCTAGCATAAGGGACAGAAAAAAATATGCTCTTAAAAAATGATAAATTAGGGAAAATAGCTTTATTGTCCTAGCACCCTCCCTTCTATGCCATATCTTCACATTTCCCTTTATAAGTCGTCTGTACTCTCAAAAGTTCTCATGTACTTCACAGGCAGGTCCCAGGTTCAAAAGTTACAACAGGCCACTTCCCTTCTCTAACACAAATATTTTCAGAGTAGATCATCAGCAAATGCAAAGAAAATACCACCTACGTGATCAAGCCAGGCTAATATGTGAATTCTGCAGATCAATGTCTCTTCCTGCTATCCCCTCAAAAGCTACCTGCTTTTTGACCACACACACACACACACACACACACACATAATATTAATGGAAATTCAGGGATTAGGTATACTACATAGGACACAGGAGGAAAGAAATAATGATTTCTTTAAGTCATATCACTCACATGAAAGATTGCTCTGGAAGGGAAAAAACTAAACAATAAATCTGAGTTGCCAAGAATCTCTGTCCAAATGAGGAAAAAGAAAAAAAACAGTGGCAGCAATAAGCTACTCTGAGCTCCTTGTGGGTCTACTTTATCCGAACGTGAAAGGACCTTGAGCAGCTGACACCAAAGAGAACAAAAAGGTACCGCTATTAAGGACAAGAAAGAAGGGACAATGACATCCTTGGGCTAAAGCTGAAGGTGGGCTGGCAACCATTCCTCTGTTCAGGTTCAGGGTACCTACAGCAGAGAAGGCTCACCCAGATTCAGGAAGGACAGGCCCCAGTTCAGGCAAAGGTCTCCTAAATGTCCCTTTAGAAGATGTCTTCACTAAGTTTTCCCCCTTCCAAGATCGATTCTCCTCTCCTCACCTCCCTCTGCTAGAGAAGTGGGAAGGTCTGGGCCTTCAGGCCCAGATTTGTACCCGCCCCATACACTCCATCCTTTCTTACTGAAAATGTCTTGTCGTGATGCAGAATCATCCTAAACCTAACAGTTCAGGTAACTCTTACAACAAGCATATTAGCCATCCGTTTCTCCTGTCTTCCAGAAGAGACAGCTAACTCAACACACCTTGTCGCCTTCTGACTTAATGCTTCTCATCAACCATGTGCAAATAATCAGAAACTAAGCTTTATAGATTTGTAAGTTGAAATCAAGTAAATAAACTTTGAGTCAGGGCTTTTAATGAGGAATTGAACACATAGGTGTTTAATATAAGCACTTGTGACAATTATTTCCAACACTGAGGGGACTGACAGGTTTGTCCTTAGAGGGCCAAGTCAACAGAAACACAACATATGGACTGCTGGGCACCTGGGCATCACTGCTCACTTGTCATCAAACATACAAGGCATTTAAAAAGCATACTGAGGTTTTCCATGGGATTTCATGTAACTAATGAGAAAAATATCATCATTAAAATTCTAAAATGGAATTAACACATTTGTGTATTACAGAATTCAGAGATTTTGAAACACTATAGAGGAAGGACAACTAACATAGGCTGAACAGCCACTATTGGTAAAGAGCTGTGTAAAGGAGCCGGCACTGTGCCTTAGCAGGTAAAGCTGCTGCCTGCCGTGCTGGCACCCAATGTGGGCGCTGGTTTGAGGCCTGGCTGCTCCCGTTCCAATCCAACTCCCTTCTACAGCCTGGAAAAGCAGCAGAGGATGGCCCAAGTGATTGGGCCCCTGCCATCCATATGGGAGACCCGGAGGAAGCTCCTGGCTGATGGCTTCAGATCAGACCAGCTCCGGCCATTGAGGCCATTTGGGGAGTGAACCAGTGATGGAAGACCTTTCTGTCTCTCCCTCTCTCTGTAACTCTACCTCTCAAATAAATAAATAAAATCTAGAAGGAGAAGGGGAAGAGGAAGAACTGAAAGAAACTTGTTCTGAGAACAGGTAAAACAGACACACTCTATCTCACAATTACTTCTTATCCAAAGCATTTTCTTTTTTATTTTTTAAAGATTTATTTACTTATTTGAAAGTCAGAGTTACACAGAGAGAGAAGGAGAGGCAGAGAGAGAGAGAGTGATCTTCCATCTACTGGTTCACGTCCCAATTGGCCACAATGGTCACAGCTGCATCGATCTGAAGCCAGGAACCAGGAGCTTCTTCCAGGTCACTATGCCACAGTGCCAGCCCCTAACCAAAGCATTTTCAGCTTCTTGTTGATTACAGGATGTCAATTACATTAATTTAGTGACCAATTTTTTTTAACATTGATTTATTTATTTAAAAGGCAGAAGCAGAAAGAGAGGGGTCTTCTATCTGCTGGTTCACTCCCCAGATGGCTGCAACAGACGGAGCTGCACCAATCCGAAAGCAGGAACCTGGCACTTCTGGGTCTCCCATGCAGGTGCAGGGGCCCAAAGACTTGGGCCATCTTCTACTGCTTTCTCAGGCCATAGCAGAGAGCTGGATCGGAAGTGGAAAAGCTGGGACTCGAACCAGTGCCCATATGGGATGCTGGCACTGCAGGCAGCAGCTTAACTCACTACACCACAGCGCCGGCCCAGACCAGTATTTCTAACTTATATTTGAGTCAGTGAAAAAATTACATCTTAAAAATATCAGCATAAGAAATATAAACTTTGGGGGCTGGCATTGTGGCACAGCAGGCTGAGCTGCCCTTGCAATGCCAGCATTCCATATCAGGGGAACCAGGGAGTCCTGGCTGCTCTACTTCCAATCCAGCTCTCCAATGATGCCCTGGAAAGGCAGTAGAAGATGGCCCAAGTACTTGGATCCCTGCTACCCACATGGGAGAACAGGATTGAGCTCAATAGCTGCTAGCACAATTACTTATCAAAATTTTAAAGATTAACCACTTTATAAGATAACTAAAAATTAATTTAAAACTGCATAAAAGCAATCCATAAATATTTAAGCTAAAATTAACAAGACCCCTTCAAATAAAGCAAGATCTAAGCATATTCAGCATTCCAAATACTTAACAAAGCCTTCTAAAACAGTAAGACAAAAAACCAGTGGTAGCTACAAACTTTTTTTTAAAAAAAAAATCCTATTTATGGCAACTCAAACTGTTAAGAAACAGCTGTCATTTTTCTTAAAGGACTGTGGGGGAGGAGTCCACCCAACAGGTGGGTGTTTAGCACAGCCTAAGTGACCACTTGAGATAACCATTTTCCACCCCAGTTTTAACTTGATTTGAGTCCAAGCTCTGCTCTCCATTTGAATTTCCTACTAATGTAGACCCTGGGAGGTAGCAGAAGGTGGCTCAAGTACTTACGTCCTTGCAACCCAGATGGGAGACCAAACTGAGTCCCAGGCTCCTGGCTTTGACCTTACCAATCCCAGCAGTTGCAGGCATTTGGAAAGTGAACCTGCAGATGGGTGATCTCTCCAATCTCTTTATCTTTCAAATACATAGTACAAATTCTTTTAAAAACAAGATCCAAGGGGTCAGGACTGTGGCATAGTAGGTAAAGCCACAGCCTGCAGTGCCAGCACCCCATATGAGCGCTGGTTTAAGTCCCAGTTGCTCAGCTTCCAATCCAGCTCCTTATTAATGCTCCCGGGAAAGCAGCAGAGAATGGCTTAAGTCCTTGGGCCCCTGTATTCACATGGGAGACTTGGATGACGCTCCAGGCTCCTGGCTTCAGCCTGCCCCAGCCCTGGCTACTGCAGCCATTTGGGGAGTGAACCAGCAGATGGAGGATCTTTCTTTCTCCCTGTCTCTCCCTCTCTCGCTAATTCTGACTTATAAATAAATAAATATTAAAATCTAAAAAAAAAAAGATTCAAGCAAAACAAAAAGAACTTACACTTCGTTGGATCTAGTCATTGTATCTCACTTCAAACACTAAAATCAAAATGCTGACTCTATTAAGGAAACTAAATTTTCCATAGTCTTATATAATAAAAAGAGTACAAAGATACATCTCAAAGTAAATGTTCCTGTTTACTATGAACAAATGTTAAACACCTTTTACTTTTAAAATGCATTATGCAGTAACCAAGACTCATCCTGGAACAGAAAAAGTATTCAGGATTTAAAGCAATATCACTTTCTTTTAATGGAACATATATAACCACAAACACTAACATGACAGACAACATCTTCCCTGAATGTTTTTTCCTTCTTATCAAAATAATAAAATTAACTGAGACACATGGCTACCTAGGAAAGAATCATTTTCTAAAACCATTGTTTGTTTTCTTAGGTGCTTCCTTAATTAATAAGACTTATTCTCAAGGACTTACTTTCTTGTATTCCATAAGTTATAGTTATGCCTAGGTGCTTGCAAAAGAAGTATCATTCTTGGATGTTTCATTAAAGTTAATTTAGTTTCTCAAAAAAAAAAAAAGTGAAATTAACTTTGAGATGCAATGACTTTGAACAGCCCTTGTCTTGACTGTTGAGGAACAATTTGTTTTGTTTTGTTTTTTTCTGTGCAAATTGTTGAACTCTTAGTATAGAGTTGGTGTTCTGTGTATGAAAATGGATCTTAGTGGAGAATGGGACTGGGAATTGGAGAGGGAGGAAGAGGAAAGGGTGGGAGGGTGAATGTGGTGGGAAGAATCACTATAATCCTAAAGCTGTACTTAAAAAAAAAAGAAATTTAGCTGAAAATAATAAGATCATGTGCACATGTTCTCTCTTCTTCCTCTAAGTCTGCCTTTCAAATAAAAAATCAATCAACCAACCAATCAAAAAGAATAAGGGAGGGAGCTGACACTGTGGCACAACAAGCAGGAAACCTGCACTGAATCCCAGGCTCCTGGCTTCAATAGAGACCTGCCGCAGACATTGCCATCATTTGGGAAGTAAACTAGCAGATGGAAGGTTTCTCTTTCTCTCTGACACAATACCTTTCAAATAAATAAATAAATAAATACTTTAAAAATAAGATATGGGAGAGAAAAATACAATTCCTTGTCAAGAAAAAATACTGAACAGGAAACAAACTTATTTAAATTTCACTTCAGGTTACATGATAAACTATACACATTCTTCATATTAACCTGACTTAAAATCTAAAATTACTAGTATTCATCAACATTCTCTTAAAACTATTGTGGCTGCTCCACTTCCAATCCAGCTCTCTGCTATGGCCTGGGAAAGCAGAAGAAGATGGCTTGGGCCCCTGCACCCACATGGGAGTCCCAGAAGAAGCTCCTGGCTCCTGGCTTCAGATCAGCTCAGCTCTGGCCATTGCAGCTATGGGGGGGAGGTGGCGCATGGGTGGGTGGAGAACCTGTGGATGGAAGACCTCTTTCTCTCTCTGTAACTCTTTCAAATAAATAAAATGAATCTTAAAAAAAAAAAAAAAAAAAAAAAAAAAAGATTTAGCTTTAAAAAAAAATATTTCGTCAGAGGCCGGTGCTGTGGTACAGCAGGTAAAGTCGCTGCCTGCAATCTGCAATGCTAGCATCTCATATGGGCACCAGTTCAAGTCACAGCTGCTCCACTTCTGATCCTGCTCCCTCCTAGCGGCCTGGGAAAAGGAGCGGAGGATGGCCCAAGTGTTTAGGTCCTTGCCACTCGTGCAAGAGATCGAGATGAATCTTCCACCTTCTGGCTCCTGGCTTCAGCCTGGCTCAACCCCAGCTGTGGCAGCCACTTGGGGAGTGAACTAGAAGATGGAAAATATCTCTCTTTCTCTCTCCCCGTCTCTCCCTCTAACTCTGAATTTCAAATAAATAAATCTTTAAAAAATCACAATTATTTTGTCAAGAAAAATCTCAGCAAAGTAATTAAAGTTGCTTCTAGATATAAATACCAAAATACAGTTATACAAACTCAACATGAAGTTCTAACAGCCAAAAGAATAGTTTCATATTTGAAAAAAATTATTCAAGATTATGAGAAACTGTTAAAATTACCTGAGTCTATGGTAAAAATGAAGACTTCAAGGAAGGGAATGCTGTAGAGTTGAAACAGAAATCATGGTTGAGTTTCTACCTTTCATATGTATCAGAAACCCGCAATACCACTTCCACTCTAATCACTTACGCCATCCAATTCCTACAATAAAACACACACAACAGAATACATTATTTACAGAGGGGGAAATGCTAAACAAATACGGTGCATAAAAGCTAGTATTGAAATGATTGCTCTTCATAAATACAGTGAACTACACCTGAAAGACCAATGCGCTTATGTCTGAAACTGGGAAAACACTAGTGTTAGGCAGTACCTGAAGGAACTGTTTTTTTTTGTTTTTTGTTTTTTGTTTTTTGTTTTTTTGACAGGCAGAGTGGACAGTGAGAGAGAGAGAAAGACAGAGAGAAAGGTCTTTCTTTTGCCGTTGGTTCACCCTCCAATGGCCGCCGCGGCTGTAGCGCTGTGGCCGGCGCACCGCGCTGATCCGATGGCAGGAGCCAGATACTTATCCTGGTCTCCCATGGGGTGCAGGGCCCAAGGACTTGGGCCATCCTCCACTGCCTTCCCGGGCCACAGCAGAGAGCTGGCCTGGAAGAGGGGCAACCGGGACAGAATCCGGCGCCCCAACTGGGACTAGAACCCGGTGTGCCGGCGCCGCAAGGCAGAGGATTAGCCTAGTGAGCCGCGGCGCCGGCAGGAACTGGTCTTAAAAGAATAATTATCTACATCTGGAGTCAGAGATAAGGGAAATTTGGATGTTCACAGTCCTAAAACCTTATAAAAAGAAGATTAAGGAACTGCTTAAAAACACTATTCATGTCTGCTATGTAATTATTTATCAAAGAAGAGAAAAACAAGCACAACAGTAAACCTTATGAACATCAAAACTGAACAAGTGGCACACAGAATGTGTGTGTATTTACAACAGAAATTTACAGCTATAAAATCATATTAAATACTGAAATATAGAACTTACCGGCAAGGTTACCTTTTGACACAAAGATGGAAATAATCCTAGGAATTAGTACAGCATATCCAAAATAAAAACCAATGCAAAGAGCAAAAGCTACACAAGAAAAGAACTATCTGATAGTAACTATTTCTGAGTACAGTAAGAGACTTTTTGCAAGATTTCTGACCTTGGAAGTCCTTCAAAATATTAGATTCCTATCTACCAGGAATAGTTTGTAAATGCTCCTTCACAGGAAGCTTGGAGCCCAGATGATGTATGAAACGTTCTACGATTTTTATATCAGTTTTCAATGATGCTAAGACAAAAAGAAGTCTTTCTACTTACAGCAAGTCCAGTAATAATCCATCCCACTTTTTTTTTTTAAAGATTTATTTATTTATTTGAAAGTCAGAGTTACACAGAGAAGCAGAGGCAGAGAGAGAGAGAGAGAGAGAGAGAGAGAGAGAGAGAGAAAGAGAGAGAGGTCTTCCATCCGATGGTTCACTCCCCAACTGGCCGCAACAGCCGGAGCTGTGCCGATCCTAAGTCAGGAACCAGAAGCTACTTCCGGGTCTTCCACATGGGTACAGGGGCCCAAGGACTTAGGCCATCTTCCACTGCTTTCCCAGCCCATAGCAGGGAGCTGGATCAGAAGTAGAACAGCCGGCTCTTGAACCAGCGCCCATATGGGATGCTGGCGCTTCAGACCAGGGCATTCACCTGCTGCACCACAGCGCCGGCCCCAATAACCCCAATTTTAGCATGCATATTAATTCATGTTCTTAAGAATATTTATTTATTTCAAAAACAGAGTTACAGAGAGGGAGAGGTGGAGGCAGAGAAAGATCTTCCACCAGCTGGTTCACTCCTCAACTGGTTGCAAAGGCCAGAGGTGGGCTGATCCAAAGGCAGAAGCCAGGAGCTTCTTAGCAGAGAGCTGGATTGGATGTGGAGCAGCCAGGACTCAAACCAGCTCCCAAATGGAATGCCGGCACTGCAGGGAGAGGCTTAACCTTCTATGCCACAGTGCTGTCCCTTAAAACAATTTTAAATAAATTAAAAGAGTAGCAGACATTTGGCCTATAGACAACCTGCCACTTCAGACACCTGCATCCAACATCTGAGTGCCTGATATCACGTCCTGGCTCCACTTTCAAATGAATAAATAAATCTCAAAAGAAAAAGAAAAAAAAAAAAAAAAACAAGGAGGAAAGCTTTTTTAGGTTGCGGTAGCACTCTCTACTGCTTAAATGTGTACTCCTCTTAAAACACAGGGAAGAGACTAAAAACATTAACCTAACAATCACCAGAAGATGTGGCAAAAAGAAGGAAATCAGAAACATAGTCAGTAAAACCGCATTTATTTTTCAATCCTTAAAACAAATTTTAAAACTCATTTTAGAATTTGTTAATTTTTTTTAAAAGTTTTTTTTTAAAGAGGCTGAGAAGAGGAGAGAGGTCTCTTTTTTGTTGTTGTTGTTGACAGGTAGAGTTATAGACAGTCAGAGAGAGAGACAGAGAGAAAGGTCTGCCTTCCATTGGTTCACTGCCCAAATGGCCGCTACGGCCGGCGCTACGCCGATCCAAAGCCAGGTGCCTCCTCTCAGTCTCCCATATGGGTGCAGGGACCCAAGGACTTGGGCCATCCTCCACTGTCTTCCAGGGCCACAGCAGAGAGCTAGACTGGAAGAGGAGCAGCCGGGACTAGAACCTGGCGCCCATATGGGCTGCCAGAGCCGCAGGCGGAGGATTAACCAAGTGAGTCATGGCACTGGCCCCTCATTTTAGAATTTGTAAGATCACTAATACTTGATATGAGACTATATGTCATTGACAGATATGTCAATACTTGTAAAGTGTTAAATATTCAATTTTCTTTCATGTAGTCTGAAAGACAAAAGCACAGGTTTACGGGCCAGTGCTGTGGCTCAGTAGACTAAGCCTCCGGCTGTGGCGCCAACATCCTATATGGGTGCTGATTCCTGCCCCAGCTGCTCCTCTTCCAATTCAGCTCTTTGCTGTGGCCCTGGAAAACAGTGGAAGATGGCCCAAGAGCTTGGGCCCCTGCACCCACTTCGGGGACCCAGAAGAAACTCCCGACTTCGATCAGCTCAGCTCCAGCCATTGTGGCTGTTTAGGGAATGAACCGGTCGACGGAAGACTTTTCTGTCTCTCCCTCTCTCTGTCCATAATTCTACCTCTTAAAATCTTTAAAAAAAAAAAAAAAAAAAAAAAAAAAAGCACAGGTTTAATAAATGCACCAACACAGGCCAACAAGAAGATATTCACCTGTCTTGCTAATAATACAAGGAAACTGGGTCTAAAAAAGAAATGTTTGCAAGCAATCCAGTTAAGTGAAAGATGATGATGACCTTCCTCCTATACAGTGCTCATTCTTTGCCGTGTATAAGATGTCTTTATCTACGCACAGTGACAGCATGCTATTTACGTGTACTATTCACCCTGTAAATGACGGATATAAAAGGAAAAGACGGGGGGGGGCACTATGGCATGGCGAGTTAGGCTGCCACTTGGGATACCTGCATCCTGTATCAGAATACCAGCAGTTTCAAGTTCCAGCACCTCCGCTTCCAATCCAGCTTTCTGCAAATGCATCCTTCCTTGCTAATACAAGTGCCTGGGCCATGCAACCCATATGGGAGACCCCGATGGAGTGCCTTGCTCCTGGCTTCCACCTGGCCCAACCTTGACTGTTGCAGGCATTTGGGGAGTGAACTAGTAGATTGAAGAACAATCAACTCTAGTAGACTGAAGAACAATCAACTGATATTGATCTCTCTCTCTCTCTCTCTCTCATTCTATCTCTCTGGCACTCTGCCTTTCAAGTAGGCAAAAATAAACATTTAAAAAATAATAATAGGGGCCGGCGCTGTGGCATAATGAGTAAAGCAGGTAAAGCCGCCGTGTGCAGTGCTGGCATCTCCTATGGGCACCAGTTCAAGACTCGGCTGCTCCACTTCCAATCCAGCTCTCTGTGTATGGCCTGGGAAAGCAGTAGATGATGGCTCAAATCTCTGGGCCCCTGTACCTCCTGGCTCCTGGTTTCAGATCGGCACAGCTCCAACCACTGCGGCCATTTGGGATGTGAACCAGCGGATGGAAGACTTCTCTCTTTCTCCCTCTCCTTCTCTATACATGTAAATCTGACTTTCAAATAAGTAAATAAATCTTTAAAAAATAATAATCATAATAAAAGGAACTGTCCAATAAACACAGAAAACTACCCAACAGCTATAAATATGACATGAGCATCTATCACAAGTGAGAAATAAGCATTCAGTTAAAACAGTGTTGAATTACCTCTATTAAATCCGCCAGGCAGATGCCCATCCCGCCAGATCACTTGTCTAAATTTCCAAACTGCTAATTCGGCCGTCTATCCTACAAAAGTATAAAAATACAGGTTATCTTCTGCAAAACGTCAGGATTAGACAGTCTTAAAGTCAGGTAAATAGTAAACAGTAGTACCTAAATGTGCTAGCTAAATCTAAACAATATTTTATCCATGATGTTATCTTAAATAAAATTTGCAGCAACTATCAGTCCAACTGTAATGATCCATCAATACCAGGTATCACAGAGATAAGAAATGACTCAGATGTGCACTGGTCTTTTTCAAACTTAACTTCTAGTTAAGGATAAAATTTCTTTAAAATCACGGCAGTAACCATGAATCGTCTTAAACATCTTGAAGCAGGAAGGAAACACAACTGTGCTTCATTTAAATCATATGCTCACACCTTCTAATACTCAAATAGTACTATTTCTTCCACAGGAACATTTATCTCAGCTCTAATAAATATATTAAGGTGGTAGTTTTTGAAAATACAAAAATAAAAATATAAGTGTTTAAAGTTTTCAAGGCAAAAACAATTTAACATTGAACAATGTTAAAACAGCCCATTGTTGTTTCTGAATGTCAGGCTGTTCACTGCCTTTTAGCAGGAATAATACAGAAAACTAATACTCCTCCGTTGGCACTGTATCGGTACTGGACACAGATCATTTTCTTCATGTAACATGGATAGCTTTCCCAGGTATTTTATGAAATGGGGTAATAAAAACTTAAATCTGAATTATCAAAAACAAAAATAGGCCAAATATGATTTTTATTAAGAAATAATAAAGCATTTTATGTAATTGCATAACACATTTTTAGGGTTCAATAAATACCTTGCAAATCAATGAAAGTCATAAATGTAAACAATGAAAGAAATTTAAAATTTCTAGAAAATAACCAACCACATCAATTCAAGGTTGTGTTCAAATAATTGTATTAAGGGATTAAACGGTACAGTCCTTTTGACAAGTTAGCATCTCTGAGTCATTAGCCAGTCAGCAGCTTTGTTGCTAAACTACTTACAAACAACAGAATTCTGTTTTAAACTAACTTCTATTAAGATTGTAACTACCTGTCTCAGAGTTAGTGGCCAAGCATTCAAACGAGCATTATGTGTAATATGCTATTCCTCTCAGTTATGCAAAATTATTATAAAACATCTAAGAAACAGTACCAAAAGGATATTAAAAGCTATAAAATTATACTATTGTGGTAGAAAGTATTAAAATCAGGTAAAACTCAAAACTCTCTGTACTACATAGCTATTTGTTATTTACTAGAGTAGTATATATTCTCTATGTATTTCCATATATAATACTGTATTCAACTTTCAGAATTTCTAGGATTCAAGTTGAACAGAACAAAGGCCCTCTATTTAAGAAATGAAATGCCATCAAATTAGACATTTTAATATCCTATAGAGAATCTTTTAAGGTTGATTTGCCATGTCTACTCTACAATCCAGACATCACTGTATCTCCCACATAACATGGAAATATCTACAGGCTGGACAATGTTTTTGAAATGTTAATATTCCATTAAAAACATTTTCACAAAAAGCATACTCACCTTCTAGCATCACTCTATTGAAAGCACTAAATTAAGGCTGTCATACATCATAGAACATAACCAAGTATGTTAAAAAGGGAAGAAAATAACAATGAAACAGTGAAGCAAGAAGTAAAAGGAGACATGCCCCCCCACACACAGACACACACAAAGTCTAAATTTATAACTGTAAGGTTTTTTAGTATCTTTCTCATCAAAATCTTTTCTCTACCATGAAAACCCACAATTTTCCAAAAGTCATCTGCCAAATAGTTTCTCTTTTCAAGAAATCCCTGATTGATTATCTAGTAACTATCAATTTCATTTCTCCTTCAAGTCTCTCTTCTTGTCTCTCCTCTCCCACTCATCTCCACCAAGAATGAGAAGAGAACCTACCAAGCTGGAAAGTAATACTCTGCAAGAACAACAAAGTATAAAAAAAAAAAATCTCCTGGACAACCACCCACAAGTCAGGTAAGATTGTCCCCTTTCCTTGCCCCAATTCCCCAATTCAGCAGTTAGTGAATATTCCTGCTTAGCAATCTTTTGGTTAAAGATGTTGCTAGCAGTCCACACAGCCGACTCATAGAATGACAATCGCTTTAAGTAGCAATCTGACCTCAGAATCAGCCCTTAAAGCATCCTGGTCTGGCTAAAAACCCCATAAGAGCATTTCAGGCATGGAAAGCCAAGACACTGTGGCAAAAAAAGTTCTACGTGAAGGATCTCTGTGAATAAGACCCCAGCAAAAAGAAGGGGCCATTAAAGAAGGATATCCTTTTCTCTGAAGGGAGGAGAGAACTTCCATTTTCCTTATGGCCTTGTCTAAATAGTGATGGAGTTTGTGGACTGAAAAGGCTTCCATAGCCTAAACAGCTCATGTTAAGAGCCTCAGGTGGTCACTGATGTCATACATAAGAGTGCTCATTGTTAAATTAACAACAGGAGTCACTATGCACTAACTTCCCATGCAGGACCAATGTCCTCAATGAGTTGTATTATGAGAGTTAACAGTAAAACTTTGTTCTCAGTTTTGTGTGTATGTGTGCAAATTGTTGAGATCTTTTCTTAGTATAGAGTTGGCTTCTGTGTATAAAGTTAACTGAAAATGAATCTTACTGGAGAATGGGATTGGGAATGGGACAGGGAGGAGGAGGAAGGGTGAGAGTGTGGGTGGGAGGGCAGGTGTGGTGAGAAGAATCACTATATTCCTAAAGTTGTACTTAAGAAATTTGTATTCCTTAAATAAAAGGTTTCGGGGGTGGAGGGATGATGTTCCTAGCTAAATACTCCATAGTTAATAACCAATGTGCTGGGAGTGGGTGTTTTAGCCTAGTGGTTAAGAGGCCCACATCCCACATCAGAGTGCCTGGGTTCAATTCTCAGCTCCAACTCCTGCCTCCAGCTTCCCACTAAGGCAGACTACAGGAAGCAGCAGTGATGGTTCAAGAAACTGGGTTTCTGCCACCATTGTAGAACTGGATTAAGTTCCCAGTTCCTGGCTTTAGTCTCTGCACAGTCCTGGATATTGTAAGCATCTGGAGAATGAACCAACATATGGGAGCACTTTTGCTCACTCATATACTTTCTGTCTCTCAAAGAAAAACAAAATTTTTAAAAAGAATCACTTGTACAGATATAAACAGATTTAATACTAAATATATACTTTTTAGAAAAGATTGCCAGGTCTCACACATGGGTGGCAGGAACACAAGCACTTGGGTCATCATCTGCTGCCTCCCAGATGCATCGGCAGGAAGCTGGATTGGACGTGTAGGTAGCTGGGACTTAAACCAGATATTGCATGATATGGAATATAAGCATCCCACTGTGTCACAACGTCCACCCCTAAAAATATACATTAAAGAAGAGGCTTTATTATATGTATGCTATCAAACAAGATAGTATTTGTTTTTAACCAACCAAGGACTGTGGATGTTAGCAGAAACACAATAATGAAAATACAATGTTTCATGTTACATAGTACAAAATTTTACACCTATTTAGTAATTAATTTCCCACCAATACCACTTTTAGTAACTACGGCGTAGAAAAAAATAACTGAAATGCTTTTGCAGGGAACACTAGCTACCATACTTCATTATTTTGATATACTGGCAATGTTTTTTTTTTTTTTAAGATTTTATTTATTTATTTGACAGGTAGAGTTACAGACAGTGAGAGAGAGAGAGAGACAGAGACAGAGAGAAAGGTCTTCTTTCTGTTGGTTCATTCCCCAAATGGCCGCAACAGCTGGAGCTACACTGATCAGAAGCCAGGAGCCAGGAGCTTCTTCCTTGTCTCCAATGTAGGTGCAGGGGCCCAAGCACTTGGGCCATCTACTTCTACTGCTTTCCCAGGCCACAGCAGAGAGCTGGACTAGAAGAGAAGCAACCAGGAGTAGAAATGGAGCCCATATGGGATGCCGGTGCTGCAGGCAGAGGATTAACCTAGTGCGCCATAGCGCCAGCCCCTATTGGCAATGTTCTAATATTATTACCAGGTGGTCTGATTAAGCCAACATTCTTGTCATTAATTCAGTCAACATTTCTGACCACCTGATATAGATGTACAATATACTACCTTAAAGATTCCTAAGATATTCATATAATATGATCTCTGGCCCGAGAGATTTACAATTTGGGAGGATAGTAGCAGATATACACTAAGTTTTTGTGATAATAATATAATGCGGTAAGTGCTATAACTGAAGACAAAGCAACTTGTCATAGAAAAATCAAAGCAGAGAGAATTAGTTCTCTGTCGCCACTTTTTCAAAGGAAAAAGAAGCTGACCTTTTAACATAGAGTCCACATTTAAGAATGCAATGCATATATGCTTTAGACTTTGTTCAGTAGAATCCTAGGACTTTGCTGGCCTTAACCCAATCTAAATAACAAATGTATGATAATGGTACAGGCTGAGCATCCTTAATCTAAAAATTCAAAATCTGAAATGCTCCAAAATCCTAAATTTTTGGAGTACCAACATGACAACGAAAGTGGAAAATTCCATTCCTGACCTCATGTAAAACTGCAGGTACACATACACACATACAAATACTGTATAAAATGACTATAGGAGCTGGCACTGTGATACAGTGGGTTAAGCCGTTGCCTGCAATGCCAGCAAATCATATGAGCACAGATTTGAGTCCTAGCTGCTCCACTTCTGACTTAGCTCTCTGCTAATGCACCAGGGGAAGCAGCAGAGGACAGCCCAAGTGCTTGGGCCCTTACCCATAGGGAGACTCAGATGAAGCTCCTGACTACTGGCCCTGGCTACCAGCCATTGCAGCCCTTTGGGGACTGAACCAACGGATGGAAGATCGATCTCTAACTCTGCATTTCAAATAAATAAATAAATCTTTTTTAAAATGACCTTCAAATATGTATATAATGTAGATGAAACATAAAAAGATTGTTTTTTAGATTTGGATCCCATCCCCAAGAATCTCATTACATATATGCAAATATTCCAAAATCCAAAAGAAATCCAAAATCTAAAATACCTCTGGTCCCAATCACTTTGGATAAAGTGACACTCACCCTATAGTATTAGTAGTCACTTTTACAGATGAAAGAATGAAAGGGTTATATAATTTATCAAAGAACACACAGGAAGTGGAAAAACTAGTTCTTACAAGGCCCTACATACACTGTTGTTTTCTACTCCCAGTCCCATACTACCATTACCATTACCTTCACCTTTCTGACTTAATCTTCTATATGGTCATCTGTGTTCATGCCACTCCTCCTTATCTTTCTAGAACCTCCAGAATGTTCCAGGAAGCCACAGGGCCTCCTGCACTGGCTGTTCATCTGTCTGGAACACTCTTCCCCTCCTAGAGCCACATAAGTAAATCCCTTACCTACTTCAAGTTTTTGCTCAACTATCATCCTATCAATGAGAATTTTTCCAGACACAATTTAAAATTGCAAACTAGTGGTGGGGGAGCCTACATTGTAGCTCAGTGGGTTAAGCAGCTGCCTGCAATGCTGACATCCCATATTAGAGTGATGGGTTGAGTCTTGGCTGGTCTGTTTCCAATCCAACACCCTAATGTGCCTCAGAAGGCAACAGAAGATAACCCGAGTACCTGGACCACTAATACCCATATGGGAGACATGAATGGAGTTCCTGGCTCCTAGCTTCAGCCTGGCCCAGATCTGACATTTGCATTTGCAGCCATTTGAGGAATAAACCAGCAGATGGAAGCTCTCTGTCTCTCCTTCCCTCCCCATCTCTCTCTCTCTCTCTGTCATTCTGCCTTTCAAATAAATAAATCTTTAAAAATAAATACATAGAAAGAAAATAAAATAGGGGCCAGCACTGTGGCATAGTGGGTAAAGCTGCCACCTGCAGTGCCAGCATCCCATATGGACATTGATTAAAGTCCTAGATGCTGCACTTCCAGTCCAGTTCTCTGCTAATGTGCCGGAAGATGGTCCAAGTGCTTGGGCCCCTGCACCCATGTGGGATACTCGGAAGAAGCTCCTGGCTCCCGGCTTCAGATGGGTCCACCTCTGGTCATTGTGGCTATTTGAGGAGTGAACCAGCAGATGGAAGATCTCTCTCCCTCTCTCTCTTTGTAATTCTACCTTTCAAATAAATAAATAGATCTTTAAAAAAAAATAAAAACAAAACAAAATTGCAGCCTGGCCATACTACTCCAATCCCATTTTCATCCTATTAATACATTTTGTGTAGTACTTACCACTTCTTAACATATTACACAATCTAGTATCTGTTTTCTGCCCCAACTATAACATCAGAGCCACAGGGCAGGAATTTTTGCCTGTTCTGATTACTGATCTGTCCCAAGTGCCTTGCCCATAAAATCTGCACTTAAAATTTTCAAATGGTCAAATAAAGCTGAAATTTCAACCCAGGAAATCAAACTCCAGAATCTTAACTAACACTAACATTATCTCTCAATTATGAATTACAGATGATGAAACCAAGGCATGGAGAAGACACCCAAGGACACAGGAACCTAATGAAATGACAGAACCTAGTATAAAAACCAGTCTATCCAGATTTTGGCAACGTTTAACTTGGAAATTTCCATCAAAAGGCTTGAAGGACTTAACAGAGAGTTCTAAACCTAAGCCTGAGACTACTGTAAACATTATAAAACATTGTGTCAAATGCACCAAGATAGTTCTTAGCAATGTAAAGGGCAGTTTAATTCTTTCCAACATCATTCCCAGCCTTTGTTTTAAAAGAATGCTAATGGGGGCCAGCGCCCCGGGGTTCTAGTCCCAGTTGGGGCACCGGATTCTGTCCCAGATGCTCCTCTTCCAGTCCAGCTCTCTGCTTTGGCCAGGGAAGGCAGTGGAGGATGGCCCAAGTGCTTTGGCCCTGCACCCCATGGGAGACCAGGAGAAGCACCTGGCTCCTGCCTTTGGATCAGCGCGGTACGCCGGCCGCGGCAGCCATTGGAGGGTGAACCAACGGCAAAGGAAGACCTTTCTCTCTGTCTTTCTCTCTCTCTCACTGTCCACTCTGTCAAAAAAAAAAAAAAAATTTTTTTTAAAAGATAAATGATAGAATACATACATAACAATCTCAAAACCAAAATGCTTAAAGCCCTCTAGCATTTTTAATTAAATCACATTTTATGCATTGCATGCTAGTCAAATTATACTTCTAAATATTTACATTAATTTATTTATTTAAGAAAGCACTAGGGGAAGATACTTGGCACAGCATTAAGATATCACTTAGGGGCCAGCACTAGGGCTTAGCAGATTAAGTCACCGCCTGCAGCACCAGAATCCCATATGGGTGCTGGTTCATGTCTTAGCTGCTCCACTTCCGATCCGGCTCCCTGCTAATGCATCTAGGAAGGTAGCAGAGGATGGCTCAGGGCCTTGGGCCCCTACACCCATACTGGCAACCTGGAGGAAGCTCCTGACTCCTGGCTTCAGTCTGGTCCAGCTCTGGCCATTGCAGCCAGCGGTTGGACGAGATCTCTCTCTGTAACTCTGTATAAAATAGATAAATCTTAAAACAACAACAACAACAAAAGACATCACTTGGGACACCTACATTTTGTATCAGAGTGCCTCAGTTTAAGTCACTGCCTCATTTCAGATCCAGCTTCCTGCTAACGTGCACCTTGGAAGGAAGCAAATGAAGGCTCAAGTACTTGGGTCTCTGTTACCTACATGGGAGACCCAAACTGACTACCACAAACCCTGGCTTCACAGCCTGACTCACTCAGACTGTTGTGGGCATTTAGGGAATAAATCAGTAGACTGAAGATCTCTCTGTCTGCCTCTCAAATAAAATGAAAATAAATATTTTAAATATAAAGCATTAGATACTTTCTTAATGATGTTATGAAAAGAGGAAAACTTTTTTTGTATGTTGAACACAAGAGATTTCTCTGAACAGGGTTAGAATTTTCACATAGTGACAAAAAAAATGCATTCTTTTCACTTACAGGAACTGCTTTGAAAATCAAAGTAATTAAGATTTCTCGTCGGCGCCGCGGCTCACTAGGCTAATCCTCTGCCTTGCGGCGCCAGCACACCGGGTTCTAGTCCCGGTCAGGGCACCGGATTCTGTCCCGGTTGCCCCTCTTCCAGGCCAGCTCTCTGCTGTGGCCAGGGAGTGCAGTGGAGGATGGCCCAAGTGCTTGGGCCCTGCATCTGAATGGGAGACCAGGAGGAAGCACCTGGCTCCTGCCATTGGATCATCGCGGTGCGCCGGCCGCAGCGTGCCAGCCGCGGCAAAAAAAAAAAAAAAAAAAAAAAAAAAAGATTTCTCTAAAGAGGTATACTTTGGGGTAGGTACAGAGTGTTAAGCCACTGCTTAGGATACCCGCATGCCCTATCAGCATGTTGACTCAAGTCCCAGCCACTCAGTTTTTGATCCATTCCCCTGGGAAGCAGCAGAGGATGGCTCAAGTATTTGAATTCCTGCCACCCACATAAGAAACCCAGATGGAGTTCCTGGCTCCTGGCTTCAGTCCATTCCTGGCTGTTGCAGCCATTTGGGGAATGAACCAGTTAATTGAAGATTCTCTCCATCTTTCTCTATCTTACTCACTCTGCCTTTCAAATAAATACATATACCTTTTATAAAATGTTTTAAGAATACGAGGCTGGCATTGTGGTACGGCAGGTAAAGCCATCGCCTGTGACACCAGCATCCCATATAGGTGCACCAGTACATGTCCAGCCTGCTCCACTTTTTTTTTTTTTTTTTTTAAGATTTATTTATTTATTTGGAAGTCAGAGTTAGAGAGAGAGAGAGAGAGAGAGAGAGGTCTTCCATCTATTGGTTCACTCCCCAATTAGCCGCAACAGCCAGAGCTGCGCTGATCCGAAGCCAGGAGCCAGGAGCTTCTTCTGGGTCTCTCACACAGGTGCAGGGACCCAAAGACTTGGGCCATCTTCTACTGCTTTCCCAGGCCATAGCAGAGAGCTGGATTGGAAGAGGAGCAGCCAGGACTAGAACCGGCACCCATATGGGATGCCAGCGCTTCAGGCCAGGGTGTTAACCCACTGCACCACAGCGCCAGCCCCCTGCTCCACTTCTGATCCTGCTCCTTACTAACAGGGAAAAGCAACAGAAGATGGCCCAAGTGTATGGACTCCTACCCATGTGGGAAACCCAGATTAAACTGCTGGCTCCTGGCTCTGGCTCAGCCCTGGCCATTGCGGCCATCTGGGGAGGGAACCAACAGATGGAAGATCTCTCTCTCTCTCTCTCTCTCTCTCTCTGTGTTACCCTCTCTATAATTTTTTCAAATAAATAAATATATTTTTAAAAACATTTAAAAAGGGGCTGGTGTCATGGCGCACTAGGTTAATCTTCCACCTGCGGCGCCAGCATCCCATATGGGCTCCGGGTTCTAGTCCTGGTTACTCTCTTCCAGTCCAGCTCTCTGCTGTGGCCTGGGATAGCAGTGGAGGATGGCCCAAGTGCTTGGGCCCTGCACCCACATGGGAGACCAGGAGGAAACTCCTGGCCCCTGGCTTCAGATCAGCGTAGCTCCGGCCACTGCAGCCATTTGGGGAGTGAACCAATGGAAGGAAGACCTTTCTCTCTGTCTCTTTCTCTCACTGTCTGTAAACTCTACCTGTCAAATAAATAAATAAATAGTTTAAAAACTAAACAGGTACACTTTGTATATTTTGAACTAAAACTTTTATCTGAATAATGGTCTAACAGTATATACTTTTCCCAACTACATTCTATCCCAACAAGGAATGGCAGTCCAATAATTCAAACCAACTGCTCCAAACTATCTTACCCACGTCTTTGTTAAACCATTTCTATGCTCACCAAAAACTGAGCCAATATCTTTAAAACACTGCAATTAATCTAGTCACTGTACTTAGTTGAGAAAGAAAATCCCACAAATAAGTAATGAGGTATTTAAAATACAGTTGACCAAAATGAGTAAAATAAAGCCACCAACTGGATATTTTTACCTGCCCTTGACCTTTTCAAATCAACTAAGCAGTTAACATTTGTCAAACAAGAAAACTGTCCATCCACATTTAGAAAACAATACGACACTAAACATTTTTATAAACTCCTTAGACTACAAACTACCAAAGAGATAGAACCTTTACATCTAAATCACCTGTTGCTGAGAGGAGCGCCCCAAAAAATTAACCCTGTCATGGTAAGGACACTATACAATCAAGCAACTTTGTAATCCTTCCCAAAATTTACTTTAAATTTTTTTAAAGATTTATTTATTTGCAGAGAGAGAGAGAGAGAGATCAATCTTCTATCTGCTGGTTCACTAACCAGATGGCCACCATGGCCAGGCAAAAGCCAATACTTCATCTGGGTCTCCCACAAGGGAGACCCTTGGGTCACCACCCACTGCTTTACCCAGACCGTTAGCAGGGAGCTGGATCAGAAGCGGAGGAGTCAGGACACAAACCACAGCCCATATGGGATGCCTGCATTGCTGGCAGTAGTTTAACCCACTGCACCACAATGTCAATCCCAAGAAATGAGTAAGCCAACAAACTCAAGCAAAAGATGTCTGATTTTTACATGAATGTTTACTGACTATAAATTTTATAAATAATTATAAAACCAGTCATATCACAAGGCTCAAGATCACACGTAAATTTTCAAAGGACCTCCTCAAAGACGACGCAGCACATTCTGATAAAGTTCCTCAGAGTTCACAAAGTGCTTTCACATGGAACACTTCAGGTGATTCCTACAATCACCTGGGCAGGTACTACTGTTTGAGCTCTATAGATGATGAAACTGAGGTTCAAGAGGTAAAGTACTCAAGATTACACAACATCTAAGTAGCAAGACAAGGTCACCAACCAGATCCTCTGCTTCTAATAAACATCTATTACAACGTAACACCACAGAAAGGACATTCCCAAGTTTAAAATATATTTAATGTTACTCTTAGCAATGTTCAGGAGTCAGAAAAAAATAAACATACACCTTCAAGTAAGTGTAACACCTCTGAACATAAAATGTGAAATGAAAACACCACCTACAATGAGTTACTTATGTACATTAACACAGAAAATGCATCTGACTTTTTATTTATTTATTTATTTATTTTTTGACAGGCAGAGTGACAGTGAGAGAGAGAGACAGAGAGAAAGGTCTTCCTTTGCCGTTGGTTCACCCTCCAATGGCCGCCGCGGCCAGCGCGCTGTGGCCAGCGCACCACGCTGATCCGACAGCAGGAGCCAGGTGCTTTTCCTGGTCTCCCATGGGGTGCAGGGCCCAAGCACCTGGGCCATCCTCCACTGCACTCCCGGGCCACAGCAGAGAGCTGGCCTGGAAGACGGGCAACCGGGACAGAATCCGGCGCCCCAACCGGGACTAGAACCCGGTGTGCTGGCGCCGCAAGTTAGCCGCGGCGCCGGCCCTGACTTTTATAATCCAAAATCACTGTAAAAACTAACAGAAACCTAGAAAAGGGTATATGAATATCCATTCAAAAATTAAAGCTTAACACTTTATCCAAATTGCATTTTTTAAAGACTTAATTATTTGAAAATCAGCGTTACAGAGAGAGGGAGAGACACAGATTTTCCCATCCACTGGTTGAATTCCTAGATGGCTGCAATGGCAGGAGCCAGGAGCTGGTGCCAGCACGGTGGGCTGTGGCGTAGTAGGTTAAGCCTCAGCCTGCACTGTCAGCATGCCATATGGGTGCGGGTTCAAGTCCTGGCTGCTCCACTTCCGATCTAGGTCCCTGTTAATGGCCTGCAAAAGCACCGGAGCATGGCCCAGGTGCTTGCGTCCCTACACCCATGTAGGAGACCTGGAAGAAACTCCTGACTTCAGATCAGCTCAGTTCCAGCCGTTGTGGCCATTTGGGGAATGAACCAACAGATGGAAGACCCCTCTCTGTCTCTGCCTCTGCCTTTCAAATGAACAAATAAACAAATCTTTAAAAAAAAAAAAAAAAAGCCAGCACTGTGGCATAGCAGGTAAAGCCACTGCCTGTAGTGCCAACATCCCACTTGGGTGCTGGTTTGAGTCCTAGAAGATCCACTTCCAATTCAGCTCTCTGCTATGGCCTGGGAAAGCAGTGGAAGATGGCCCGAGTCCTTGATCCCCTGCAGCAGTCTAAGAGACCTGGAGGAAGCTCCTGCCTCCTAGCTTTGGATCAGTGCAGCTCCGGCCGTTGCAGCCATTTGGGAGTGAACCAGCAAATGGAAGACGAAGACCAACTCTGACTCTGACTCTGACTCTGTCTCCCTCTCTCTCTCTCTCTCTCTCTCTCCCTCTCCGCCTCTGCCTCTCCATAACTCTTTCAAATAAATAGATATTTAAATAATAATAATAATAAAAAGGAGCCAGAAGCTTCTTCCAGGTCTCCCACGTGGGTGCAAGGGCCCAAGCATTATGGCCATCTTCCACTGCTTTCCCCAGACCGTTAGCAGGGAGCTGCATCTGAAGCGGAGCAGCCAGGACTTGCCACAATGCTGGCCCCAAAATTATGTTTTTTAGCATAAATTCTTTGTAAAAAAAAAAGTTAAAACATTAGTAAAAGTCAAAGATAATGAGAGAATTGGAAGTCTAGACAGTGGACATAATGTAAAGATGTGCCTGCACATAAAAGAAACGTACAGTCCTTGAGAGAAGGGAATAGATTTTAATCTGATTAGGAAGTTGAGATCTATCACAAGAATCAGAGAATATATAAAGTAGTTGCAAAGGACCTCAATTATTTCTTCATAATTCCAGTAACTATTAAGTCTGAACACTTCATGAAACATGTTTGTTTCATTTCCTTTTTTCAATGATGAAGTCAACTTATCAAGTTAACATATCACTTAGAAATAGTAGCTTTTACTAATGAATTCTCTTATTTAAAGTCAATTTATTTTCTTTTATTTTTAAAGATTTATGTGAAAAGCAAACAGAGAAAGAGGTCTGCTGGATCACTCCCCAACTGGTCACAAAAGCAAAGTCTAGAACAGACCAAAGCCAGGAGCCAGGAACTTCTTCTTGGTCTCCTACATGGGTGACAGGGGCCCAAGCATTGAGGCCATCATCTGCTGCCCTCCCAGGCACATTAGCAGAGAGTGGGGCTGACAGCAGAACAACCAGGACTGGAAGCAAAGCCCCTGACAGGGGTGCAGGTGACTCAAACAGGGGCTTAACCCACTCTGCCACAATACTGACCCACAATTTACTTTCAATTAGAAAATCACAGAGTTTAAAAGCAGGACTTTTTATCTTATCTTCCTTTTTTGATCTGGATATGAATGACCTCGCAAAACCTTCCTGGGTATCAGATATTATAGTTTATAACTAAAATAACATGCCAAAAGGCTCACAAAGTATATACTCATATACCATTAGTTTCAATGCTGAAATAACCCAATGGATGGAGATGCCGCAGGTTCACGAAAATTAAGGGACTTACACTTCCAGTCTGAGTAAAACAGCTCTGCCCCTCATCATATGACACAACTATAAACCACAGAACTAACACAAGCAGCAACCAAAAGAAAACTCTGAAAGGACATAAGAAAACAGCGAACCAATTTGGGAACCCAGGACTGGAGAAACCAAAGAGCAGCAGAGTGCTTTATGTCCCCAAACCCAGCAGAAGGTGAACTAGATTCAGTATCTCCCAACCACCAACTTAGCACGGAAGGCAAACCCAAGAGTCACATCACTCCCTCAACTCAAACAGGAGTCCCTCTGACGACATCAGGTGGGGAAGATCAACTGGAAGCCTTACCGACAACAGGAAGCACTCTTCCTATTGGGCCTAAGGCCCTTCTTTTTTCTGCCTTGAGACAGAGAGGCAAATGGACACAACTGAGGGATCCAGACATAGTGAGCAGCCCAGTCTAGGCCAAGACTGTTCTCCCTTATCCAAAAAACGCCAGGGCAGGGGAAGGAGGAGATCATTAAGCAGATCCCAGCACAGTCCTCCGCCATCTGAAGACAAGCAGAAACCCAGCACAAGAAGCCCTTCTGCTCTCTCAGCACCAGCAGGTGCCAGCAGAACTCCAGTAGGATCTAACAATCCAAGTAGACTGCAAGGGCTCTGAAAATTATAACTGATGCTGAACTTAAACAGGGTGACCACCTGCTAAAATAAAAATTTAAAAAGCACCCAGAGCCTCTTAGCATAACAGATAAAATGTCCACAATGCAATCACTCTAGAAAAATCACAACTTGAATGAGAAAAAGACAAATCAACCAGGATCAAGTCAGAGATGAAGCAGATGTTGGGATTATTTGACAAGGATACATTTTACATATTCTCCTGAAACAACTGAGAAAGGAAAAAGAATCTTGGCAAAAAAAAATTATTAAAAAAAAGAAGCAAAAGGTAATTACAGACCTAAAAAATAGAGTCACAAATTTCGTATCTGTTAGGCTAAATACCAGCATGTAAATGACAAGGAAGAGAACTGCTGAACTTGAGGAAACTAGAGATCTAAATTTCACTCAATCTGAAGAACAGAGAAGGAAAAAACTGGAAAAAAAAAAAATCTTAAGGAACTGTGCACAATAAGAAAAGTTCCAAATCCATGTCATTAAAGTTCCAGGGGAAAAAGGAGTAGAACCGAAACAGTATTTGAAGAAATGATGGTTGATGGTTTAAAAATTGTAAAATCCAACAAATACTAACTTGTAGATCCCAAAAGCTGAGCAAACTCCGAAGAGGATAAATCTAAAGAAATCCACATCAATGTAACATAAATATTCAAAAAACTAAAACCAGGAGCCAGTGTTGTAGTGCAGTGGACGGAGCTGCAGCTTGTGATGCCGGCATCCTATACCAAAGTGCAGGTTCCAGGGCCAGCAGTGCTGCTTCTTATCCAGCTTCCTGGTAATGCACCCAGCAGATAATGGTCCACATACTTGGGCCCTTGCCATCCACGTGGAAGACCCAGTCTCCTAGCTTCCAGGACCACTGTGGCCATTTGGAGAGTGAATCAGCAGATAGATCTCATCTCTTCCTCTCTTTCCCTGCCTTTCAAATAAATAAATAAATCTTTAAAAAAAAAAAAACCTCAGCTAAAAAAAAAAAAAAAAAGATGAAAGCTTAGAAGCGGCCAGAAAGAAACAACACTGTACCCATAAGTGAACAAAAATTCAAATGACACTAAATTTCTCATTTGTCATCACAAAGGCCAAAAATAAAAATGGCACAGAAGTTTTCAAATACTGAGGGGAGAAAAGTTATTAAAAAAAAAAAAAAAGGAGAAGAAGAAGAAGAAGGAGAAGAATTGCTATCCAAGAACTCACTGCTATTCTATACCTAGTGAAACTACCCTTCAGTGATAACGAGAAAATTTTAACAATTCTCAAAAGAAAAAAAAATGTAAGGTGTCCCTAGCAAATTTAACCATAAAGACTAGCTAAAGAAAATTCTTCTCATCGAAAGGAGAAAACTAAATTAGGAAAGATGAACAACGTGCAAACAATAGAAATACTTGTAGGTATGCTCAATAAGAAAGCATCTTTTTCTCCATTAGTTTTATAGGTCACACTGATGACTGAAACAAAAGTTCTAACATGATCTAAAATGCATGACAATTGTACTTAAAACTCAAAAATGCAAGAGATTTAACAGAAGTGAGGTTTCCACACGTCACTCAAGTGATAAAATGATACAGTACAGTGTTATAAGGCACATATGCTTATTGTTATAATAACTACCACTATGAGCACTATACCAAGAAACAGACTCAAAAACAGTATATATAAATAAAAACAAACCCTAAAAGTTATTTAGCTAATCTGTGGAAAAATAAGACACAAATAGAAACAAAAAAGCAAGGGCCGGCGCTGTGGCGCAGCAGGTTAATGCCCTGGCCTGAAGCGCCGGCATACCACATGGGCAACGGTCCAAGACCTGGGTGCTCCACTTCCAGTCCAGCTCTCTGCTATGGCCTGGGAGAGCAGAAGAGAGCCCAAGTGCTTGGGCCCCTGCACCTGCATGGGAGACCTGGAAGAGGCTCCTGGCTCCTGGCTTCGGATCGGTGCAGCTCTGGCCATTGAGGCCAACTGGGGAGTGAACCAGCAGATGGAAGACCCCTCCCTCCCCTCCTCCCTCCCTCTCTCTCTCTCTCTCTCTCTGCCTCGCCTCTTTGTGTAATTCTGACTTTCAAATAAATAAATCTTTAAAAAAAAAAAAAGCAGAGGAAATAAATTCTTAAAATGAAATGGCAGATTTAAGTGTTTTTTTTTTTTTTTTTTTTTTTTTTTTTTTGACAGGCAGAGTGGACAGTGAGAGAGAGAGACAGAGAGAAAGGTCTTCCTTTGCCGTTGGTTCACCCTCCAATGGCCGCCGCGGTTGGCGCGCTGCGGCCGGCACACCGCGCTGATCCGATGGCAGGAGCCAGGAGCCAGGTGCTTTTCCTGGTCTCCCATAGGGTGCAGGGCCCAAGCACCTGGGCCATCCTCCACTGCACTCCCTGGCCACAGCAGAGGGCTGGCCTGGAAGAGGGGCAACCGGGACAGAATCCGGCGCCCCTACCGGGACTAGAACCCGGTGTGCCGGCGCCGCTAGGCGGAGGATTAGCCTAGTGAGCCGCGGCGCCGGCCGTTAAGTGTTAACATATTAATAAGTTATCCTAAATGGAAAAAAGGCTAAAAGGTTATATTGGCAGAGTACATTTTTAAATGGCCTAATTATATAGTGCTTACAAGAAATTCAAATTCAGCAATACAAGTTAAAAGTAAAAAATGGAAAATATCATAATTTTTCAACAGCAAAGTGGCTGCATTGATAACATAATCAATCATCAGGGTCTAACTGACAAATACAGACTACCCCACTCAGCAAGGCAAAACTTACATTTCCTCCCAATCCCACAGAACATTCACCAAAGCAGACCATAACCTGGGCCATAACACAAATATCAAAGACCTTAAAAGAACTAAAAACTACACAGTATATTCTCTGACCATAATCAACTAAAACTAGAAATGAATAACAGAAAAACAAGAGGCAAATCAACAGAGGAATACACAGTAAGAAATCCATGGGTCAAAGAGGAAGTGTCAAAAAATGTTAAATGTACACATAAAAATCAATGAAAATAAAAACACAAGACACCAAAACACATGGAATGCAAAAGAGGGAGAAAATACAGTGTTCAATGTTTAATTAGAAATAAGGAAAGGGGTAGACTCCTGACCTAGTTGTTAAGACACCTCAGAGTGCCTAGGTTCTACCTGCTCCAGCCTAGAGAATGCAGCCTCCAGCTCCCTGCTAATGCAAACCCTGGGAGGCAGTGGGGACACAAGCACCAGAGATCCTGCCACTGGGGTGGGGGTGGAGGTGGGGGTGGGGGGAGGGGGGACTTCCATTGAGTTCCCAACTCCAGGCTGGAAAGGGTACCTGGGGGTCAATCAACAGATGGGATCACTTGCGCTATTGCTCCCTTGCTCTCTCCCCTTCTTCCTCTCAGTTTTTTTTTGTTTTTGTTTTTGTTTTTTTTTTTTAAGGAGCAAAGAAAAAAATGAGTAACGATTTAAACCAATAACCTAATTATCTACAAGAAATTAAAAAAAAAAAAAAACGATGTGAACTCATAGCGAACAGAAGGAGAGTAAAGAACAAAAATCAGTGAAATAAAAAATAGTAAATTGTGAGGCCGGCATTGTGGCATGGCAGGCAAAGCAGCCGCCTACGATGTCAGATCCCATATGGGCACCAGCTAAGTCACAGCTGCTCCACTTCTGATCCAGCTCCCTGCTAATGCACCTGGAAAAGCAGCAGAAGATGGCCCAAGTGCTTGTATCCTTGCATCTACCCAGGTGAAAATCCTAGCTCCCACCTAGTCCAGCCATAGCTGTTGTGAACATTGGGGGAGTAAACCAAGGTATGGATGATCTCTCTCTCTCTCTCTCTCCTTCTCCCTATGTAACTCTGCCTTTCAAATGAATAAAATCATTTTTTTTAAAAAAGGAGGCTAAAAAAATTAAATTATGCAAGTCGGTTTGAGACCCAGCTACTCCACTTCTGACCTGGCTCTCTGCTATGCCCTGGGAAAGCAGTGGAGGATGGCCCAGGTGCTTGGGCCACTGCATCCACGGGAAGAAGCTCCTGACTCCTGCCTCCTGGCTTCGGATAGGCCCAGCTCTGGCCATTTCGGCCATTTCGGGAGTGGATCAGCAGATGGACGACCTCTGTCCCTCTGCCTCTGCCTTTCTATAATTCTACCTTTCAAATAAATAAATAAATCTTTTTTGTAAGATTTTTATTTATTTATTTGAAAGGTAGAGTTAGACAGTGAGAGAGAGAGAGAGAGAGAGAGAGAAAGAGAGAGAGAGAGAGAGAGAAAGGTCTTCCTTCCGTTGGTTCACCCCACCCCAACTGGCTGTTGCGGCTGGTGCGCAGTGCCAATCCAAAGCCAGAAGCCAGATGCCTCCTCCTGGTCTCCCATGCGGGTGCAGGGACCCAAGCACTTGGGCCATCCTCCACTGCCCTCCTGGGCCACAGCAGAGAGCTGGACTGGAAGAGGAGCAACCGGAACTAGAACCCGGCACCCATATGGGATGCCGGCGCCGCAGGTGAAGGATTAGCCAAGTGATCCACGGCGCCGGGCCCCAAAATAAATAAATCTTTAAAATAAATAAAGAGATATTTAAAAATAGATTTAAAAAATGAAAATTAATTAAAAATAACCTGCCGGTCAGGGAGCCGGATTCTGTCCCGGTTACCCCTCTTCCAGGCCAGCTCTCTGCTGTGGCCCGGGAAGGTAGTGGAGGATGGCCCAAGTGCTTGGGCCCTACACCCCATGGGAGACCAGGAGAAGCACCTGGCTCCTGCCTTCAGATCAGTGTGGTGCGCTGGCCGCAGCGCGCCAGACGCAGCAGCCATTGGAGGGTGAACCAACCGTAAAGGAAGACCTTTCTCTCTCTCTCTCTCTCACTGTCTACTCTGCCTGTCCAAAAAAAAAAAAAAAAAGCCCCTAGCAACACTAACAAAAAGAGACAGAAGACACAAATAATACCTGAAAGGAAAGAGGGGCTATCATCAATACTGATCTTGCAGCAACTGAAAAGATAATATTGGAATACTTTTATACTCTTAAATTTAACACCAATTTCCTAAAAACTTACTACCAAAATTCAATCAAGATACAACCAATAATATAAATAGCTCTATAACCAATAATAGAAACCAAGTTTTTAATTTACAAGTCCCCCAAAAAGAAACACTGAGGCTCAGATGAATTCCACCAAATATTTATAAGGAATTAATAACAATTATTCACAAATTCTTCCACAATTCTTCACAAAGCAGAATAGGGACCATTTCTCAACTCATTTCGTGGGGTCAGTATTACTGAGTCCAAAATGAGACAAAGATATAACACGTAAAGAAACTGACAAGCTAGTATCTCTTATGATTACAGATGCAAAGATTCTCAACAAAATGCTTGGGAACCAAATCCAGCACCACAAACAAAGATCATGCACCATGACCAAGTAGGATTTATCTAAGGAATGTGAGGTTGGTTTAACATCTGAAAATCAATTAATACACCATATCAAAAGAACAAAGGACAACCTTTATTTCTGGTGATCATTTCAGTGCACGTAGAAAAACATGTGATGAAATCCAACATCCTTACCCAATAAAAACACCCAGAAACTAGAATAGAAAGGAGCTTCTCCCCAACGTGGTAAAGACCACCTATGAAAAACCCAGAGTTAATAACATACTCAATGAAAAAATACTGAATGGTTCCCCTAAGATGAGACAAAAAAAAACAAAAGATGTCTGCCTCTGCCACTTCTATTTAGCACTGTGCAGGTGATCTGACATACATGGAAAACCCCACACAATAGACTGAAAGACTAACAGAACTAATAAACAAGTTCAGTGAGGCTGCACAGTACAAAAACATGTATTACAAAATCAATTACATTTCTAAACACTAGCTAAGAACGACCCTAAAATGAAATTAATAATGCCATTTTAATACCATCAAAAAAGATAAAGCATTCAATGAATGCAGGTAAAAAAAAAAAAAAAAAAAAAAAAAAAAAAAAAACCTTGTACATTGAATGTACAAAATATCACTGAAATAAATTAACAACAATCTGAACAGGCAGACATCTGGTGTTCATGGATCAGAAAAGTTAATATTGTTAAGACACAATTACTTCATCCAATTGATCTTCAGACTCAATGCACCTAATGTCAAAATCCCAGTAGCTTTTTTTTTTTCAGAAGTGAACAATGGTCCGAAAATTCATAAAGAATTACACAGGACCAAAAATACCAAAAACAATCTTGAAAAAGAACAAAGTCAGAGGATGCACACTTTGTGATTTCAAAACTTACTTACTGGGGGGGCCGGCGCTGTGGCTTAGCAGGTAAAGCTGCCACCTGCAGCGCCAGCATCCCATATGGTCACTGGTTCAAGTCCCAGCTGCTCCACTCCCAATCCAGCTCCCTGCTGATGGCCTGGGAAAGCAGCGGCAGATGGCCCAAGTCCTCGGACCCCTGCACCCATGTGGGAGACCCAGAAGAAGCTCCTGGCTCCTGGCTTTGGCCTGGCCCAGTCTGGTCACTGTGTTCATTTGAGGAGTGCACCACCAGGTGGAAGATCTCTCTCTTCTCTCTCTCTTCTCTCTCAAGTAGAAGATCTATCTGTGTGTATGTGTGTGTGTATGTCTCTCCCCTTCTCTCCCTGTAACTCTGCCTCTCAAAAAATAAATTTTTAAAAGCAAAAAAAAAAAAAAAAAAAATAGTAAAGGCTGTAACATTCCCAGAACCCAGAAGAAAACACAGGAATAAATCTTTGTAACCTTGGGCAAGGCAAACTTCTTAGATACAACTCCAAAAGCATAAGTATGAAAATAAATTAGGTAAATCTGATTTCACCAAAACTTAAAATTGCCTTAAAATAGCATTGACAAGAATAAAATTAATCAAGCGGGCAAGAGATTTCTAGACTGACAGCTATAAATCACTAATGAAAGAAACGGGGGCCGACACTGTGGCACAGCAGGTTAAAGCCCTGGGCTGAAGTGCCAGCATCCCATATGGGCGCCGGTTTGAGTCCCAGCTGCTCCACTGCAAATCCAGCTCTCTGCTATGGCCTGAGAAAGCAGCAGAAGATGGCCTAAGTTCCTGGGCCCCTGCACCCATGTGGGAGACCTGGAAGAATGTCCTGGCTTCTGGCTTCAAATCAGCGCAGCTCTGGCCATTGCAGCCATTTGGAGCATGAACCAGCGGATGCAAAACCTCCTCTCCCTCTCCCTCCCTCCCTCCCTCTCTCTCTCTCTCTCTCTAACTCTTTCAAATAAATATTAAAAAAAAAAAAAAAAAAGATTTTTAAAAAAAGAAAGAAAAGAAACAAACGGGGGTCAGCACTGTGGCACAGCAGGTTAAAGCCACCACCTGAGACCCCAGCATCCCATACAGGTATCTGTTTGTGTCCTGGCTGCTCCACTTCCAATCCAGCTCCCTGATAATGCACCTGTGAAAGCAGGCAATGATGGCTCAGGTACTTGGGTCCCTGCCACCCACGTGGGAGACTGGGATGGATGAAGCTCCGGACTCCTAGCTTCCACCTGGCTCAGACCTAACCGATGGAGATATCTGGGGAGTGAACCAGTGGATGGAAGTTCTTTGTCTCTGTAACTCTGCCTTTCAAATAAATAAATCAGAAGAAAAAGGAAGGGAGGAAGACAGGGAGGAAGAAAAGGGAAGGAAAGGAAAAAGAAAGGCAGGCAGGCAGACAAATAAAAAGATGCTGTGTTCAATGAGTGGAAGACGGCTAATGTTGTGACAGTGTTAAGCCTCTGCTTGTGATGCCAGCATCCCACATGACAGTGCTATTTCCAGTCCTAGCTGCTCTACTTCCAATCCAGCTACCTGCTAATGCAGTGCAATGGATGATGGTCCATGTGCCTGGGCCCCTGCCATCCACGTAGGAGACCCAGATGGAGTTCCTGGCTTCTGGCTCAGCCCTAAACTATTTGGGGAATGAGCCAGAGGATGAAAGATCTCTATCTTCCCTTCTCTGTCACTTGGTCTTTCAAATAAATAAACATTTTCTTTAAACAAACAAAAAAAGACTGGATAGAAATCAATGCAATCTTTATTAAAATGCAAATGGAAAGGTGGGCTTTGGTACAGCAATGACAATGATTTAGGATGCCCACATCCCATGTCAGAGTGCCTGCATTCAAGTCCCACCACCGCTTCTGATTCTATCTTCCTGGTAATATACATCCTGGGAGGCAGCAAGATGTACCTGAGTCCCTGCCAACCATGTGGGAAACCCAGATTGGGTTCTAAGTTCCTGGCTCTGGCCTGGCGCACCCTCAACTGCTAGAGCCATTTGGGAAGTGAACCAGCAGATGGAAGACCTGTGTGTGTGTGTATGTGTGTGTGTGTGTGTTTCAAGTAAAAATTTAAAATAAAATCCCAATGACATTCTTTACAAAATGGAAAAAAGAAACCCTAAAATACAAATGGAATCACAGAAAATTCCAAATAGCCAAACCAATCTTAAGAACAATTAACATGGGGGGGGGGGGGTGAATCAACGGAAAAGGAAGACCTTTCTCTCTGTCTCTCTCTCTCACTAACTCTGCCTGTCAAAAAAAAAAAAAAAAAAAAAAAAGAACAATTAAACTGGAGTTCTCACACTTTCTTACTTCAAAACATAGTACAAAGCAATAGGAATCAAAACAGCATGGAGGTATTGGTATAAAATTAAGACATACAGATCAATGGAACAGAAGAAAGCCTAGAAATAAATCCAAGAGAAGTGTGCCAAGAATTCACTATGAGGAAAAGATAATCTTTTCAACAAAAGGTGTTGGGAAACCTGGATATGCACATGTAAAAGAACTAAAATTGGACCCTCGGCCGGCGCCGCGGCTCACTAGGCTAATCCTCCGCCTAGCGGCGCCGGCACACCGGGTTCTAATCCTGGTCGGGGCGCCGGATTCTGTCCCGGTTGCCCCTCTTCCAGGCCAGCTCTCTGCTGTGGCCCGGGAGTGCAGTGGAGGATGGCCCAGGTGCTTGGGCCCTGCACCCCATGGGAGACCAGGAAAAGCACCTGGCCCTTGGCTCCTGCCATCGGATCAGCACGGTGCGCCAGCCGCAGTGCACCGGCCGCGGTGGCCATTGGAGGGTGAACCAACGGCAAAGGAAGACCTTTCTCTCTGTCTCTCTCTCTCACTGTCCACTCTGTCAAAAAAAAAAAAAAAAAAAAAAAAAAATTGGACCCTCATTTTACACCATACACAAAAATCAACTCAAAATGGATTAGACTTAAACAAAAAACCTGAAATTCCAAATTTCCTAGAAGAAAACACAGGGGAAGAACTTCATGACAAAGCAATAATTTTTTTTAACCTATGACACCAAAAGTACACAGGCTACAAAAGCAAAAATAGACAAATGAAACTAAGTCAAACTAAAAGGCTTCTGCAGAGCAAAGGCATCGATCAATATAGTGAAAAGGCAACCTATGAATAGGAAAAATATTTGCAAAACACAACTGATAAGCAACTTGTATCAAAATATACAAAGAACTCCTACAACTCAAAAACAAAAAAGCAAATACTATAACCTGATTTAAAACTAGGCAAAGGCCAAGTGTTTGGCACAATGTTCAGGATGCCACTTCAGATATCCACATCCCACTTCAGAGTGCCTGAGTTCAAATCCCTTTCTACTTCTGATTCCAGTTTCCTGCTAATGTGCACACTAGGAGGCTCAATTCCTTAGGTCCTTGCCATCCACCATGTGGGAGACCCTTGTGGGAGCCCCAGGCTCCTGGCTTCCACCTTACTCAGCCCCTACTGCTGCAGACATATGGGGATGAACCAGAGGATGGATGCATGCAATCTCCCATTATCCCTCTTCCCCTTCTCTCACTTTCAAATAAATAAAATCTTTAAAATAGGTAAAGAATCTGAATAGACAATTCTCCAAAGACAACCTACAAATGGCCAACAGGTACATGAAAAGGTGCTCAACATCCCTAATCATCAGGGAAATGCAACTCAAAACAACAGAGTTATCACCTCACACCTGTTAGGATGGCCATTTTCTTTTTTTAAGATTTATTTATTTATTTGAAAGTCAGAGTTACACAGAGAGAGGAAGAGACAGAGAGAGGGGAGAGAGAGATCTTCCATCTGCTAGCTCACTCCCCAAATGCCCGCAACAGCCTGGGCTGGGCCAGGCCGAAGCAAGGAGCCAGGAGCTTCCTCCAGATCTCCCACGTTGGTGTAGGGGTCAGCACTTGCGCCATCTCCTACTGCTTTCCCAGATGCAACAGGAGGGAGCTGGACTGGAAGTGGAGCAGCCGAGTCTCCAACTGGCACCCATATGGGATGCCAGTGTCACAGGCGGCAGCTTCACCAGCTATACCACAAACAAGGAAAAAGCACAGGATGGCCATTTTCAAAAAAAATAAAGTGTTGTCAAGGATGTGAAGAAATTAGAAACCTTGCATACTGCACTAATGGTGGAAATACAAAATGGTGCAGCCACCAAAAAACTTCACAGAGGTTTCTCAAAAAACTAAAGCAACAATTACAATACGTTCCAGCAAATCTATTCTGGGTATTTACCCAAAAGATCAAATCAGGTTCTCCAAGAAATATTTGCACCCATGTTCACTGCAGCATTATTCACAGTAGTGAATATGTGAAAACAATCTAAATGTATACCAACAGATGAATGGATAAAACAAATCTGAAGTTCTTCTGTGCACACACACAGAGGAATATTATTCAGCCTTAAAAAAACAAATTCTATAATATGCAACAACATGGATAAACCTTGAAGAAATTATGTTAAATGAAATAAGTTAGCCACAGAAGGTCCAAAACTACGTGCTTCTGTTTATAAGAGGTACCTAAAGTAGTCAACTTACAGAAGAAGAAAGCAGAATGGTGGTCCCCAGAGACTGGAGGGAGGCAGAAACACGCAGCTGCTGTTCAACGGGTACCATGTCTCAATCATACAAAATGAAAAAGTTATCTGCTGAGTAACAATGGACCTAAAGTTAAAAATACTGCACTGTACACTCAAACACTTAAGAGAGGGAAACAGTTAAGACACCCACATTCCACATCTGAGTACCTGGGTTTACTTCCCAGCATCCGCTACTGACTCCAGCTTCTTGCCAACGCAGACCCTAGAAGGCCAGCCGTGATGGCTTGTGTCAGGCTTCCTACCACCCAAGTGGAGACTGGGATTGAGTTCCTGCCTCCCAGCTTCAGCCTCAGCCCAGCTGAGCCACTGTAGGCATTCCGGGAGTAAACCAACACTTGAGAGCCCTGGTATGCTTTCACTGGCGCTCACTCACTAGCTCTCACGCTTTCTCTCTCTGTAACTCAAATAAAAATTTTTTAAAGAAACCTACAGGTTTCTAACATATATTAAATAACAGATTTCACGTTACATATTTAATAAACATTTAAAAAACTAAATTGTTGTGCTTCAAAAGACACTAGCAAGAAAGTTAAGACTAATAGGACAGAATATTTGCAAATCATATATGTAAGAAATGTCAGGGCCAGTGCTGTGGCTCAGTGGATTATGCCAGCACCTGCAGTGCCAATATCCCACATGGGCAATGGTTCAAGTCTCAGCTACTCCACTTCAGATCCAGCTCCCCGCAGATATGCCTGGGGAAGCAGTGGAAGATGGCCCTAGTCCTTGGGTCCCTGCAACCATGTGAGAAACCTGGATGAAGCTCATAGCTCCTGACTTGGGCCTGGCCCAGCCCCAGCCACTGCAGACATTTGGGGCGTGACCCAACAGATGGAAGATCTCTGTCTCTTCCCCTCTCTCTCATAATTCTTTCAAATAAATAAATAAATTTTAGAAATAAAATTCCCCACTCTCTTCCTTGTATTTAAAAAAAAAGAAAGAAATGTCTAACATCCAGAATAAATAAAGAACTCTTAAATTTATAGTAAACACACAACCCAATTCAACAATGGTCATTTTTTCAAAGAACATAGAAAAATGACCAAGTACACGAAAAATTGCTCAGCATCGATAGTTATCAAGAGAAACAAGCAGATCACAATCATGTCTGCAGAGAGAAGTTCTTCCTCTGCTCTCACACCACAACAACACACACAGAAGACTCTGTGACCCCTGGTCACCAAGAAGTGGCGAGGATTTCTCCCAACCAACAACCAATCAATCCATTCTCCAAATGCCACAGCAATCACCAACTGGATGCCCTCTAACTCAACTCAATTCTGATGCCATGTATCTGGAAAACAGGCCATCCCCTGCTCCAACTTCATATGCCAAATTCAAGCCCTGGGCTGTTTTACCTGTGCTTCTAACCAACTTGCTATAAACCACGATTTCTAGAATCCTCTCTTCAGGTTAAATTATTGTTTACAACTGCTCACAGTACTCAAGGAAAACACATTCGTTTACTGATTTATTACAAAGGATATCAACACCACCACAGAAAGACAGGACAAGCTATGTGGAGAAGGAGCGTCTGTGCATACACTGATGGGCATACACACCGTGTACTACCCTCTGGGAAGCCTACCACATTCAGCTATCCAGAAGCTCTCCAAAACCAGTCCTTCTGGGTTTTTATGAAGCGTCATTACATAGACATAACTAATTATACTACTAGCGGTCTGCTGAACCTTTACCCTCCCTCCCCAGGTCAAGGGTAAGATTGCACGTTCCTACCGTCTAATCACATGATTCTTTCCCCTGGCAACCAGCCACCATCCTGAGACCATGAATCACCTCACTAGCACTAACTGCTAATGGCTGAATAGGCATGGATACATGATGTTTGATAATACTATTCTGTTTCTTCATCTACTTAAATGTTCCCAAAATAAAAGGCTAGCAAAAATCTAAGAAAGCCATATTATCAATATAGTAACAGCAGTTTCTCTTATTGATTTTTTCTTTTTTCCTAATATACATTTTAGGTTTTTTCTAAAGATGTATTTATTTGAAAGGCAGAGACATAGAGAAAGAGGGAGAGACAAAAAGATCTTCCATCTGCTGGTTCACTCCCTAGATGGCCACAATGGCCAGAGTTGGGCCAGGCCACAGCCAGAAGCTTCATTAGGGTCTCCCACGTATATGGCAGGGACCCAAGCACTTGGACCATCTTCCACTGCTTTCCTCAGGCCATAACCAGAGAGCTGGATCAGGAGTGGGGCAGGGGGCTGGCACTGTGGTGTAGAGGGTAAAGCCACCACCTGCAATGCTGGCATCCTATGCATGCAGCAGCTCAAGTCCTGGCTGCTCTACTTCCAATCCAACTCTCTGCAAAGGCCTGAGAAAGTAGTAGAAGACGGCCCAAGTTCTTGGGCCTATGCACCCACGTGGGAGACCTGGAAGAAACTCCAGGCTCCTGGCTTTGAATCAGAGCAGCTTTGGATCAGCTTGTTCACTTTGGGGAGTGAACAAGAAAATGGAAGACCTCTTTCTCTCTCTCTTTCTCTCTCTCTCTCTCTCTGCCTCTGCCTCTCTGTAACTCAAATACATAAATAAATCTTTAAAATAAAAAAGTATCTTTTTTTTATTTGAAAGAAGAGTTAGAGAGAGAAACAGAGATCTTTCATCTGCTGGTTTACTCCCCAAACTCCCACAACAGCCAGGGCAGACCAAGCTGAAGCCAGGAGCCTAGAAACCCATCCAGGTCTCCTACATGAATGGCTAGGGGCCAAGTACTTGAGCCATCATCTGCTCCTTCCCATGGTACACTTTAGCAGCAAGCTGGATTGAAAGCAGAGATGAGACTAGATCCCTGGCTCTCCCATATGCAATGCAGTTATCCCAAGCGGCAGCTGAATCCACAGTACAACACCCACCCCTATAAATTTCTTACATAAAACAACTTTGAAAGAAATCTTTGCTCATGTTGTCTTTCATCTTGCTTCAATTTTTTAAGATAGTACTACAGAAAAACAGTTTAAACATAAAAAAAAAAAATAACCCTACTAAGGAGCAGAAGTTTAGCTTAGCGGTTACAACACCTATATTCCTGATCAGAGTACCAAGGTCTGATTTCCAGCTCTGGCTCCTGACTCCAGTTTCCTGCCAAAGAAAACCCTAGAAGGTCGTGGTGATTGTTCAAGTAACTGAATTTCTGCTGCAAAAAAAAAAAAAAGCTTCTAGCTTTTGTCCTGGCCCTGCTGCTCCAACCCCTTCCCAGCCATCACCATTGTAGGCACCTGGGGAAGGAACCAGCAGGTAAGAGCTCTGTCTGTCTCTCTGCTTCTCAAATAAAAATTTTTAGAAAGAATCCTTTTGATATGTCATCTTCTAATAATATCCTGCTTAAGTAACTTTAAAATATTTCATATAAATATCCAATTTATATTTCATTTAATTACACTGCACCTGACATCTTTTTCCAGGCCATGAAAAACAGATAAAATCCAACATATATGGAAATAAACAAAAAGATAGGAGCACCTTTAAAACCTGGGTAAGTCACACTGAAACTTGGGAACCTACAAAGAAGCAGGCTGCATAAGCCCAGCACTGCACCGCACCCTCCAGTGTCACTGCTGTGACACGTCCTCCTTTGTGGTTTATACAAGCAATCACTTTCCCCTTCACAGACACCAGAATCGAGCTCCCTGAAAATGGCCTGGCAAGTTCCCCTTCAGTGTTGTGGGGGTTTCTGATTAATTAATTAATTAATTTGAAAGGCAGAGTCACAGAAAGAGAGATGGTTCCAATGGTTCACTCTCCAAATGGCAGCAACAGCCAAGGCCAAAGCCAAGAGCCAGGAAATCCATCAGGGTCTCCCACATGGGTGCAGAGCCCCAAGCACTTGGGCCATCTTCACCTGCTTTCCCAGGTACATTAGCAGGGAGCTGGATAAGAAGTTGAGTGGCCAGGAATCAAACCCAGTGCTTACGGGATACCAGATAGTAGTTTAATCCACTATGCCACAGCAACCCCCCAAAATCTTTTCCTCAGGCTACAATCACCACAATAATTTACCATTATAGTGACTCTCAACTCAACAGAACAGATGTGTACATTCAAGATAACCTAAGATATTTTAAAAATTATAGATGGATCTGCATTAAAAAGTTTGCCTAAGTTATCATAATTAACTTTAAATTGTGTTTTAAAATTGTGAAACGGATGTCTAACACATTCGGTAGGTGACCACTTAGAATGCCTGCATCCTATATTGGAGAGGCCCAGGACCTACTGTTGCACATCCTGGAGACAGCAGATGATGGCTCAAGTATATAGGTCCTTGCCTACTGTACAGGAGACCTGGATGGAGTTCCAGGCTCCTGGCTTCAGCCTGGCCCTGCCTCAGCTATTGCAGGCATTTGGGGAGCAAACCAGCAGATGGAAGTGCATGCTCTCTCATATTCTTGCTCTCTTTGCCTTTGGAGTGAAGTGAAAATAAATTTTTAAAAGGTTTTTAATTATATGTGATCTTTCTAAAATTTTCCTAGAAAGCAGATGCTGAAAAGTTTGCAATGGTTACAATACCATGCCAAATGGAAAATTCAACAAATGTGTGAATCTGAAAAAGTTATAATTCACTAATACTTAAAAATACTCACAATGCAAATATTTACTAACATTTGGTTAACTGACTTGTATATCAGGCAAAAAATCCCTTCCCTAAGTGATATGAGTAAAATTAATTGTAATAAGTAATTAAAACTAAATTATAATAGAGATAACAGATTTGAGTTCTGCATTATTTGTGGGACCATGATTAAGTCACAATCTCTCTGAATCTTGGTTTCTTCATCTACATACGTGTTACTCTTCCAATTCCAAAATCCTGTGTTCTAATCTTCTATTACATACTTCATTACCTTTGACCCTTGATCATTCTAACAATTTGGGATAAGATTTATATCATATATGATACAGAATTATTTGGGAGAACGTTATTTGTAATAAATTGGATCAGGGTTTCAGCATCAGCACTACACACTTTTTTTAATATTAATTAATTAATTTATTTATTTGAAAAAGTTACGAGAAGAGAGGGAGAGAGAAAAAAAGAGAGAGATGTTCAATCCACTGGTTCACTCCCCAAGTGGCAGCAAAGGCCAGGGCTGAGCCAGGCAGATGCTATGAGCCAGGAGTTTCATCTGGGTCTCCCACATGGGTGGCAAGGGCCCAAGCACTTTGGCCACCTTCTGGTGCTTTTCCCAGGCCATTAGGAGGAAGCTGGATCAGAAGTGGAGCAGCCAGGACACAAACCAGCATGCATATGGGATGCCGGCATCACAGGAAGTGGCTTCACCCTCTATGTCCCAATGCCAGCCACCAGCACTACTAACATTTAGGATTGACTCATTTATTCATTTGAAAGGAAAAGTAACAGGGGCCAGCACTGTGGCATAGTGGGTAAAGCCACCACCTGCAGTGCCAGCATCTCATATGGGCACCTATGGGCGCCAGTTCAAGTCCTGGCTGCTCCACTTCCGATCCAGCTCTCTGTTATGGCCTGGAAAAGCAGTAGAAGACGGCCAAAGTCCTTAGGGTTCTGCACCCAAATGGGAGACCAGGAAGAAGCTCCTGGTTCCTGGCTCCTGGCTTCAGATCAGCACAGTTCTGGCCATTATGGTCATCTGAGCAGTGAACCAGTGGATGGAAGACCTCTCTTTCTCTCTGCCTCTGCCTCTCTGTAACTCTGCCTTTCAAATAAATCAATAAATCTTAAAAAAAATAAAAAAAAAAAAGTAACAGTACACATACACACACACACAGATAACTTCTATTCACTGGTTCATTCCCCATATGCTCAAAACATCCAGGCATAGACCAGGTCAAAGCCAGGAGCTAAGAACTCCATCTGGGTCTCCCACATGAGTGGCAGAGGCCCAAGTACTTGAGCTGTCATCTGCTGCCTCCCAGGAGCATTAGAAGGAAGACGGATGGCACACAGAATAGCCGGGACTCAACTAGGCACTTCATAATGTGATGCAGGTGTCCCAAGCAACTGCGTAACCCACTGCACCACCATGCCACCCAGCAACACTGAAATTTCACACTGGACCATTTCTTTGTATGGGAGCTATCAAGTGCACTATAGGATGCTTAGCATCTACCCACTAGAAGCAGTGTGACAACTAAAAAATGTCTACAGATGTTGCCAAAATCACCTCTGGTTTGAAAACTGTCGTATTAAAAACTTCAAGGGTACTTTAAAGTACTTTAAAAACTTCAAAGGTACTTTAAAGATGGGAAAGAGAAAGAAATAATATGTGTGTGTTTTGTAATGCAGGAGGAAAAGCTAGAAATGGTTTCTAACAAAACAAAAAGATCCAACTGCAATTCATATACCATAAAAAGAGAAGGTTCCTTTCTGTATGAAGTCTACTGAAAAATATTAACCAAATATTGTTTAGTGTGGCTAGTGCAATAATAATGAGAACAGTATATAAAGCTGTGTGGGAAATCCACAGGAATTCCATCCATACCTTGAAAAGCATCCTCAATAAAAAGGTGCAAAGGTTTTAAGGAAATTAATGAAGTTAACATAATTCCTCTTCTCTCTAGCATTTGCAAGGAGGCTAAACATCTCAAGTTGCTGGCTATTCTCTAACCAGAGGATACCCACATAAAAAACACAGCCACCCACAGTTAAATACCAGAGGCATCTATTTTAATCAAATGTAAATGTGGTATAAATCCCATTAAAAGTAACATGGAGGAATATCCTCAAACTCTTTATGTTTTTAAAAAGAAATCCTGTGCAGAGAAATCACATTTCAACGTTAACATTTCAATGTTAAACATTCCCACATTCACTTTTTAGCTCTTTAATACTCACTATAAAATTAACTGAGCCATATTTTCCACCAAACAGACAAATACCCAGTTTCCTTAGTCTATTCTTGGATAGGTCATCAGACTGGGAATAAGAGACCCAGAGTCTATTCCCAGCTGCAAAACAGACTGGTAATCTCAAGCAAATTATTCACTCAGGTTAAGGTTCTACGCCCGTATCATGCTGACAATATTGAAAATCTGCCCAGAAACAAGCACACAGAAACCCAGGACTACCTCCCGTACCCAAAGGACAACTGCAAACGTATTTTTAGATTTATTAAATCTAAAAATCTGAATAGGATTTTATTTATAGCAACATTTAACATACTTGAAATTTCAAAACTCTGTGGTATCTTTATCATGGCTCTCTATAAAATTAGTAAGAAATGTTCTTTTTAAATCAATTTTGCAAAATCTGTATGGAAACCAAACAAATCATAGCTATTATGTAAAACAAAAACTTTTAAAATCAAGCTTTGGGAAGACCTTCAACTTTTGCATTTCCTAACTCTAACTTTTGTTCTAGTATACAAGTAGTTCTCTCCTGGCACTATCAAAAAAAAAAAAAAAAAAAAAAGTGCTTTGCATAGTCTGGAGAGCAAAAGTTTGCCCCACAGCCTAATTCCGGAAAGGCCTTGGGATTGCTCTCACCACCAAGTATGTAGATTTACTAGTGCAACCAACATAAGGATATGGATATCTGTTGCTCTTGATACCCAGTTTAAAAAAAAAAAAAAACTGTCTAATAGACCAAGTTACCGGCCCACAGCCTGTAAACACAATGCAGCGCATTAGCAGAGGTTTTGTCAAAGCAGGGTTAGGAGCGACAGGCAGGGTGCAATGGCCTGCGGCGTCCTGCTCCCATCCCGACCCCCCTCAGGCAGACACTTGTTAGCCACCCAGAAGCCACTCACGAAGTTCCCCATCTCATGGAGGTAAGCGGCCCACAGGCTGCGCCAGCGGGCCCGACCCGGAAGACGCGGTGTCAGGGAGGCAGGGCCGCCGCAGGGGCCCCACCGCGCCAGCCACCGCGGCAGGAAAAGCCCCGGCCGGTGCGCGCTCCGCCGCCTCCCGGCGCTCGGGTGCAAGCACGCGCGCGTCCACACTCCCAGCCACACACACACAACAAAAGGAAGCCGTGGGAGCCGCGTGCCGGGTCGGCTGGGCAGCTCGGCCCCAGCCCCTCCCCCGACCCGCGCCGCGCGCGCGCCCCAGGGCCTGCTCCGTTAGCGGAGCGCCCCCGAGGGGCCCGAGCGTGCGCATGGACCGGACTGGGAGGCCCGGGGCGCCGCGGGGCTTCGCGCCAGTGGGGGCTTTCCACGCAGCTGCACCGGCTGGGAGCGGACCCATCAGAGAAATGCTGCCAGTGCGGCTGCTCCCATCGGCCTCGGCTCCAAAAGCCCAAGGAACATATGCGGGCTCCCCACTTCCTGGGTTTCTTAAATAAAACAATTACACTTAATTACCCTAGGTAAAAATTCACTCCCTTACAAACCACGGTCTGTTTAAGCTCCTTTCCCTACCGAGCCAGTAATGAAAAGCAGTAGCCAGCATAACACCCCAGAATGCAGCCCCTTAATATCACACAGCCTTATCAATTAAAGGCCTTTCAGTAACCTCTGCCTTAATCCTTCCTCTGCCTTCTCCTCACCTGATGCATTTTAACTTTTCCATTGTTTGCTATTCACATAAGAGCTGTATTTCCCCCAAAAGTCTTCCCAAGGCCATCATTCCATTCCACTTTTTTTAAGTTTATTTTTCTAATAGTAACAAGCTTCATAAATCCCTTCCATAGCACCTCTCACTCAGCTATTCCAAATCTCTGCAACTAACCTCTAGAATTTTCATCAGCTCTAACCACATCAATTCATACAAAATCTCAAACACTGCATTTCTGTCTGTGTCCTTATTCCCTAAAAGCTAACCCTTCCCACTTTAACAAACAAATCTGCCCCCAAAGTGCCCTCAAATTTTGTGAAACTATTCCAGAGAGGCCACCAGTCGCTGAAAAATCCATTTCTTATACATGCCTCCAATAACTTGACAACAATCTTTCCAAATATTCTCAAACAATTCATTTGAATACCCCTAACTACCAGGGCTTTTCCCCTAAGGACTAATTATACAACCTAATCAGATGGATGCAATCTCTCTGCCACTCTACCGACACATACAACTGTGTTCTAATTGACAAAAACATATATATTGGACCCTGCAGAACATAATTGCCCAGTCATTCTAATCTCTTAGATATTGGCTCTTCTCCTTTTTATAAGAAAAACTCCACATCAGCCTAGATTTTCAAGTATCCAACCCCCATCTTCTGAAGTCATTTATCTATGTCAAACTATCATAGTTATCACTTACAACATGCCTCTCTCCATTTCTATTATAATCGTTCCCAACATCTTCCTTAAAATATCCCATCATTAGCCTAACCCACACATGCATCCACACATAATACATCCCCACTCCACCAGAACCAAGTGCGTCTGAGGCAGATCCTGGAAACCATTCTAGGGCAATCAGGCAGCACTGCTGTGTTCTATAGCCACATGTCTGAAGTTGGGCCTTCCTACACTAGCAAAACTCTGGATCTCTATGGAAACTTCCTTATTAAATTTGGTGAAGGACTAGATGCAGAAGAGGAGAAAGTGATGAATGCCCCAGGGCTAGATGCTGGAACTAATTCTGAAGCAAAGCTACACAAGATGGAACGCCAATACTATGCATTTTGTGCCTTGTCATATTTTGGTCACTCTGACTTCAAGCTTCTGCATTAAACATGTTTTCTCTTTCTCTATGTAAAACTTCAAAAACTCTGATCTGAACAGAGAGAATAGGAAAGTACTCTTTGCTGAGAGCTTCAAAGAGTTATGTGAGGGGTATAATGCAAGTACAAGAAGTTTGAAGCATTTGGTCTGTTAATGGTTTAAAAATGTTAGTTGCTGGCACCACTGTAAGGCACTGATGGACAAACCCAAAAACCATTGTTGGAGCCAACACTGTGGTGTGGTAGGCTAAGTCTCCACTTTCAGCACCAGTTCGTGTCCCAGCTGCTCCACTTCTGATCCAGCTCTCTGCTATGGCCTGGGAAACCAGTGGAAGATGGCCCAAGTGCTTGGGCCCCTGCACCCATGTGGGAAACCCAGAAAAAGTTCCTGGCTCCTGGCTTCGGATCAGCCCAGCACCAGCCACTGCGGCCGTTTGAGGAGTGAACCAACAGATGGAAGACCTTTCTCTCTATCTCTCCTCTCTGTGGCTCTACCTCTCAAATAAATAAATAAATAAAATCTTTTTAAAAAGAAAAACAACAACACTGTTATTGGGCCAGTGTTGTTGCATAGTGGGTTAAGTCATCGCCTGCAACATCAGCATCCCATATGAGCACTAGTTGGAGTCCTAGATGCTACACTTCCAATCCAGCTCCCTGCTAATGTGCCTAGGAAGGCAGGACAAGATGACCCAAATGCTTAGGCCCCTGCCCCCACATGGGAGACACAGATGGAGTTCCTAGCTCCCAGCCTCAGCCTGGCCAGTCCTGGCCACTGCAGACATTTGAGGGGTTAACCAGCAGATTTAATATCAGTTAACCAGTAGATCTTTCTCTGTCTCTCCTGCTCTCTCTCTCTTGTTCGCTCGCTCTTTCTCTGTAACTCTGCCTTTCAAGTAAATAAATATATATATATATATTTTTTTTTTTTTTAAAGAAAAGTGAACAACCACTGTCAGGTAAGCACTTGAGAATCAAGTATTTAGTATAAGGAAAGAAGTGATGGAAAACAAAGATTGACAAAATACAAATACTGGTATTAGAACTGGACAAAGTTTGGGAACAGAAACAAAAGCCAAAGAATAAAGGGCTTGGTCCATCAATGAAGGTAACTAAATGGAAGATGAGAAAAGTTTTAAACCCTAAGATTCTAATGCTCAAGACAAAATGCCAAAGTTTCAGTTTTGAGTAAATTTTGTTTTTGGGATTGGTAATACATCTCCTTTAGAGACGCTCAATAAAAGATAAATAAGAGGGGTCAACGCTGTGGTATAGTAGGCAAAGCTACTGCCTGCTGTGCCAGCATTCCATATGAGTGCAGGTTGGAGACCCAGCTGCTCCTCTTCCAATCAAGCTCTCCACTATAGCCTGGGAAAACAGTAGAAGATGGCCCAAGTCCTTGGGCCCCTGCATCCACGTAGGGAACCCAGAGGAAGCTCCTGGCTCCTGATCAGCCCAGCCCTGGCTGTTGCAGTCATCTGGGGAGGGAAACCGCAGATGGAAGACTCAAGTTTTCTACCTCTCTCTGCAGCTCTTTCAAATAAATAAATAATTCTTAAAGAAAATAAGAACTAGGGCCGGCGCCGCGGCTCACTAGGCTAATCCTCCGCCTAGCGGCGCCGGCACACCGGGTTCTAGTCCCGGTCGGGGCGCCGGATTCTGTCCCGGTTGCCCCTCTTCCAGGCCAGCCCTCTGCTGTGGCCAGGGAGTGCAGTGGAGGATGGCCCAGGTGCTTGGGCCCTGCACCCCATGGGAGACCAGGAAAAGCACCTGGCTCCTGGCTCCTGCCATCGGATCAGCGCGGTGCGCCGGCCGCAGCGCGCCGGCCACGGCGGCCATTGGAGGGTGAACCAACGGCAAAGGAAGACCTTTCTCTCTGTCTCTCTCTCTCACTGTCCACTCTGCCTGTCAAAAAAAAAAAAAAAAAAAAAAAAAAAAAAAAGAAAATAAGAACTAAAAAATAAACCAAGAAATCATATCTGTAACTGCATATCTTTCCATGGGTAATAAATGAAACAGAAGACAGGGCAAACAGGCCATCTTAGATACTTAGGACATGTCCTCCCTATCATTCGCCCCGTTCTTCCCACTTTTTACCTGAACCACTCATGCACAGTAGCTAATCCCAGCCAGTGTGTTTTCCCCACATCTGCTCTGCTACAAGGTACTTCCCCCTCTTCACCTTACTCTTATTCACATTCAGGTCACTGCCAACCTCCTCATTCACTTCCAGTGTATCTATTTGCTGGCTTCTATCAGCTTGTCTATGTTCTATTGCCAACAATCTGCCCCAAATCTTTTACCTTTCACCTCTACCTCAGTTTTTTCTATTGTCTAATTTTAATTTACAAATATGTCTCAACTGAATTTATATTTTCATTATATTAAAGTTATGATTTTCCAAAAATTACTTATTTTATAAAGAAAGCCAAAGAATAATATATCTAACAATTCTATTTCCCTCGAATACCACAAAAATCTGGATCAGTATCACCTCTTGCCTGGACTGTAACCACCTCCTCATCTTCACTCTAGTTTGGCTTTTCCTGGAGAACACACTCTCTCATAAATCAGCAATATCCTTCTCCATCTCCTCCAGCTTGACAGAGGACTGGCTGAGTCTGGCTCCCCAAGGCCATGCCCATTGTTAGTCAAGCAATTTTTAAAAAATGCTCTGTAGGTACCTCACTGAAGTCATTCATTCATTTCTGCAACATCTACCAAGCTCCAGAATACCCTCCTATTTTCCTTCCCCAGTAACTTCAACTCTACACTATCTCATATTCAGCCATGATTCTCAATGAAACCATCATGCTGCCCTACATCCTGCCCTTCCTCAGCTCCCAAAACCTTCACCTGCACTTCAGCTAGCCACATGGGAGGACACTGGCCAGCAACTGCAAGTGAGTAATACCAGGGTTCATGGCAGCTTCCAAGAGCACCTCCCCTTTTTTTTAGCCATAATCACTTTATACGCCATTTGGCTTCATTTGTCTCCCTCACAACTGAAACCTGTCCCTCAGCCTTTTTAACACTACACTGTCGAGAACATGACCTCCCATTGCACTCACTCTGCTTCTCCCCACCATCTATTTTCTCCACATCCACACACCAGGTATTAAGCACCACCAAAAAGCCACAAAATCTTCCACAGTAGATTTATTCCAGATACAACTCTCCTTGTCACTGAGTTATCCAAATCATTTACATATTCAAATCTTTAATCTCATTAAACTCAATCCCTCCCATAAGATTCCCTCAAAGCATACCTTCTCCACCTGTAATCAAGTCCTCTTTACAGCTTCTAAAATGCTGCATCTGCCTACTTCTTGCCTCCAATTCTGAAATGAGTTGTTCCTTCTTAAACTAAACTTCTTGATTCTTACCCTTGTCGCTTCTTGTATTCTTCTAACTTACTCAGTATAGCCACATGCACTCTGGTCTTTGAAATCCTCTCTTGAAGATCATAACCAAAAACAATAACAAAAAAACTCTGTATACCAAAGCCTATGACCCAACACTTAGTCCTTATCTACTCTCTGGCAGCAATACTTGAACTATCAACCCTGGCTCAGGCAGGCAGGTGATTCTACTCTCTGCTCATTCTTGCACGTGATTCTACTCCCATTTCTCTGGTTGCTTCTTCTGTCTCCAAAGATTACCACTCCTCTTTGTAACCCAAACTGTGGTATTTCCCCAATTTCTGTCCTCAACCTTTCTATAACTCTCCCCCTCAGGAACTCATCTCTTACCATTGCTTCCACATTTTCCTTCTGCATATGGCTATCTTCCCCTAACTCCCAAAAATAATCTTTAAACCATCACCCTCTGCTACAATCCTGAGGAATGAGAACATATATATACTTGAAACTAGATTCTTCAACTATTGCTTTAATTAACACTTAAGTCAGTCCTAATAGTTTCATAACCATCAGCAAGCACTCTATCACCCAGAATTAGCAGCTTCAATGATCAACTTTGCGTATTTCCAAATCTCCACTGGACCTCTTTCCTCAGCTCCAATCCAGTATTTTTACCTCTGACTATATAAATACCCCTGTACACTCCCAGTGGTGCCTGATACACTGGTCAATATGTCTTAGCATACCAAAATAGTTCTGCTGCCTGATTTCAGTAATTTCTGTTAATGGCAGTCACCCAGCTTAAAAACCCTAGAAGCTTCCCTTAAGGGTTCTTTCCCTCCATTTTCCCAAAAGCCCACGTGCTGTCAAATTCTTCCATTCCTTCTTTCTTTGAGGTATTTTTACATCTGTCCCTTGCCTTTTACTTGTACTACCACAATCTCAACTTAGATTTTCAATATTTCACCCTTTTGCCACAGCCTTCTAACTTTTGACTCCCCAAGTCACCAAGTTCTCTTCATTACCAAAAGGGAAAAAAAAGTCACCAATCTAATATTGTTTTCCTTAAAGTTTTTTGGGGGGATTTGGGGAAGTTTTTATTCATTTTTAAGAGGCGGAGAGCTCTCATTCTCTGGTTCACTCCCCCCAAGCTTTTTTTTTTTTTTTTTTTGACAGGCAGAGTGGACTGCGAGAGAGAGAGAGACCGAGAGAAAGGTCTTCCTTTGCCGTTGGTTCACCCTCCAATGGCCGCCATGTCTGGCACGCTGCGGCCGGCGCACCGCGCTGATCCGAAGGCAGGAGCCAGGTACTTCTCCTGGTCTCCCATGGGGTGCAGGGCCCAAGCACCTGGGCCATCCTGCACTCCCTGGCCACAGCAGAGAGCTGGCCTGGAAGAGGGGCAACCGGGACAGAATCCAGTGCCCCGACCGGGACTAGAACCCAGTGTGCTGGCGCCGCAAGGCAGAGGATTAGCCTAGTGAGCCACGGCGCCGGCCTCCCCCAAAGCTTTGAAATGGCTGGCCAGGGGTTGAAGCAGGGAGCCAAAGACACAATCCAGGTCTCCCATGTGAACAGTAGGAACATAATTACTTGGGCCATTCCTGCTACCTCCCAGGGTCCACATTAGCAGGGAGTTGGAATCAGGAGAGCCAGGAAACTGAACTGAGACACTCCAATGTGAGATGTAGGCATCTTAACCTACAGATTAACTGCCAGGCCAAGCACCTGTCCACAGGATCATATTCTTTGGTTGTGTGTTTGTTTCAGGATCATATTCTTTGGTTTTTTAAGATTTATTCATTGGGGTAGGTGCTTTGGTGCAGCAGGTGAAGCTGCCATCTGCAGTGCAGGCATTCCATATGGGTGCTGGTTCAACTCGTGGCTGCTCCACTTTGGATTCAGCTCCGTTAATGCACCTGGGAAAGCAGCAGAGGATCAGCCCAAATGCTTGGGTCCCTGCACTCACGTGGGAGTGCTCCTGGCTCCTGGCTCCTGGCTTCAGCCTGGCCCAGTCCTGGCCATTGCAGCTTTAGAGAATGAATCAGCAGATGGAAGATCTCTGTTTTTCCATATCTCTGTCTCTGTCTCTTTCTATTTCTATCTCTCTCTCTCTCTCCAGCTCTGCCTTTCAAATAAATTAATAATTTTTTTAAAAAGATTATTTGTTTGAAAGGTAGAGTCACGGACTTAGAGAGGAAAAGACAAAGATATCTTCCACATGCTGCTTCACTCCCCAAATGGCCATGGCAGCTACAACTGGACCAGGCTGAAGCCATGAGTCTCCATTTGGGTCTCATGGGGGTGGTAGAGACCCAAGCACTGGGGCCATTTTCTGATGTTTTCCCAGGCAATTCGCAAGGAGCTAGATCAGAAGGACTGGAACTGGTGCCCATATGGGATGCCGACATTGCAGGCGATGGCTTAACCTGCTGTACCAAAATGCCAGTCTAAACATTCTTTGCTTTTTAATGTTTATTTATTCATTTTTATTTACTTGAAAGGCAGAACAACAGAGAGAGAGAGAGAGATCTTTCATCCGCTGGTTCTCTCCTCAAATGCCCCCAACAGCTGGGGTTGGGCCAAGACAAAACCTGGAGCTCCATCAGAGTCTCCAGCAGAGATTCGGCACTTGAACCATCATCTGCTGCCTCTGAGGCCCCTAAGCAGGAAGCTCAATTGGAAATAGAGGCAAAAGCAGGACTTGATCCCAGGCCACTGTGATAGGGGATGCAGGCATCCCAAACAGGACTGAACTCACTGAGTCACACCGCCCGCCACCAGATCAGTTTTCTTAAGCACCTTCTTTTCTTTTTGTTTTAAAGATTTTATTTATTTGAAACATAGAGTTACAGAGAGAGAGATGGGAAGAGACAGAGAGACAGAGATCTTCCATCCACTGGTTCACTCCCCAACTTTATCTGGGTCTCCAACATGACTGGGGGGGCCCAAGCACTTGGACCTGCTGCTGCTGCTTTCTCAGGCACAACAGCCGGGAGTTGCATGAGAAGTGGAGCAGCTGGGATACAAACCAGAGCTCATATGGGATGCCACTGTTGCAAGTGGCAGCTCAAGCCATTATACCACAAGCCAGTCCCCTTAAGCACTTTCTTATTTACCCACTCCAAAATCATTACTGGCAGCCAGCGCTTAAGTGATGGTGCAGTGTTAAGGTTAACACCCTGGCCTGAAGCGTCGGCATCCCATATGGACGCTGGTTCAAGATCCGGCTGATCCACTTCCAATCCAGCTCTCTGCTATGGCCTGGGAAAGCAGTAGAGGATGGTCCAGGTTCTTGGGCCCTTGCACCCATGTGGGAGACCCGGAAGAAAATCCTGGCTCCTGGCTTCAGATAAGCCAGTTCTAGCCGTTGTGGCCAATTAGGGAGTGAACCATCAGATAGAAGACCTCTCTCTCTCTCTCTCTCTTTCTCTCTCTGCCTCCCCTCTCTCTGTGTAACTCTTTCAAATAAATAAATAAATCTTTTAAAAAAAATTACTAGTTCCCCATAGCATACTCAATCAAGTTAAAATTATTTAGACTTCCAAAAAATAGAAACTCGGGGCCAGCACTGTGGTGCAGTGGGTTTATAAAGCCCATTGCCTACAGTGCCAGCATCCCATATGGGCACCAGTTCAAGTCTCAGCTGCTTCATTTCCAACCCAGCTCTCTGCAATTGCCTGGGAAAACAAGAGCAGATGGCCCAAGTCTTTGGACCTCTGCACCCATGTGGGAGACCTGGAAGAAGCTTCAGGCCCCTGGCTGTGGATCAGCCCAGCCCTGGCCATTGCGGCCTTTTGGGGAGTGAACCCATTGATGGACGACTCTGATCCTCCCTCCCTCTCTCTCTCTCTGCCTCTGCCACTCAGCCTCTCAAATAAATAATCTTAAAAAAAAAAAAAAAAAGAAACTATTCAATTGTCTAACAATAAACACAATGTAACATATTTATATGGAATCTCATGCAGTAAAGAAAAATAAATAAACTACAAAAAAAAAAAAAAAAACTACAGCTATACACAGCATAGATGAATCTCACAGACAAAATGTTGAGCAAAAGAAACCAGATACAGGCCCAAGCATTTGGTGTGACACTTAAGATGCTACTTGGGACATCCACATCCCCTGTATCAGACTGCCTGGTCACGTCCTGGCTCCTCCACTTCTGATCCAGCTTCCTGCTAATGTGCAACCTGGAAGACAACAATGGTGCCAGTACTTGAGCCCCTGCCACCCATGTGGGATATCAGGATATACTTCCTGGGTCCTAGTTTCAGCCTGGCCCACACCTGGCTGCTGTAGGCATTTGGGGAATGAACCAGCAGACAGGATTTTTTTTCCTCTGTCTTTCCCTTTCTTTCTGCCACTCTGCTGGCCTTTCAAATAGATAATAATCTTAAAAAAAAAAAAAAATTCCCTTCAGTCTAACCCCACCTCTGCATCAATGTATCACTGTCTCTATTCACATTTAATTCATTTACAAATTTAATCACAACAAAAAAATTGTGTGTGTTACATGAAACTATAACCATCTACTCTAATGTATTCTACTAAACTACCCGAAAAATGGAATCCAATTTCAGCTTGCTGCCATTTGAATCTTTCCACAACTCTAAATTTTTAGTCATCTTTGCAGACGTTCAAGTCTCTCCACCTCCAATCTTATCCCAATTATATATCCCAATCATATCCTCATTTCTGATCTTCCCGCTAGCAAATGAATTCAAATCCTTCTCCATTCTCTAGTACCCTCCTAACTGGTCTTTCATCTGCAATCTTATTTACCACTACAATGCCTCAAATTTGTTCAACAGCTATACATTAATGATATTTGTTAACATTCTATATTCATACACTTTAATACTCAAATCCTCACAACCACCTGTTCCAGGAAGGTATAATGATTATCAATTTCCTGATGAGAAAACTGAGATTCACAAAGGAAGTAATTTTCCATAATCAAGGGCAAGTAAACAGAAGGGCCAAGACTAAAACTCAACTTCTGTTTGCTTACTGAGCACAACATTACATCATATCAAATACAAACTCCTTAGCTTGCCTTTCAAGGCCATCCATTTTCTACCTAACCTCAACTGATTCTTCCTACCTTATATCCTATTATGCCCTAGTCGTGAACTCTCTCTCTTCCAAACTACAAGTTGCAATGAATTATTTAGTTGGTCATGAAGCCAGTTTAATGGATGACAACCAGGTTTTTCCCCCTTCTCTGCCAGCTTTGTTTTTTTTTTTAGTCAAACAGAATAGGTAAGGTCAAGTGCATTCAACATGGGACAGTTACTGTATTATGAAACTTTCTATTTTACACAGACACATGCATACTCATATATTAGGTGAAAACTTTATAACTCTTACTGTGGGTCATAGTTTAAAAATTAAAAACTGAATCACCATTCCCCATAAATCCTAGGCTTTTCACCTCTAAGTCTTTGTTTATGCAAATCTCTGAGGGTAGAATGCTTTCAGAAATGGCTGCCAGTGAGAATCCCACCCATCCCTTCAAAGACTAGCTAAAATTCCACCTATGCCGCTTAAATGTAGTCCCAGGATTTGCCTTGGTTGACTATGTTTTCTACCTTTTGGCTTCAGTCACATTGGATATTCTTCTTATGATATATTTGTGATTACTCTGTAGGTATTTGCACACAAGTCCAGCTCTCTTACTAAAATTTGAATCCCAAAGGATTTATTCCTGACTGCATCTAACAATGCTTTCGCAAGCAATAATTATGCATTAGCTGGTAGACAAAGAAAGACATCCCATCATTTTCTGAAACCTTCAGTTACAAATCAACATAACTGATTTCTACTGTATTCCAAACTTCTGCTCTTATCCTTGAAATAGCCTTACCATCTTCCTCCTCAAAATAGCCCTTTCAAATAATCCTCTTCACCTTCCATCTTCTCATGCTTTCCTCTAAACAGACTATCATATTTTAAAAATCTTTTCCTTCTCTTAAGAAGCCTCCTTACCATCAGATATCACCTTTCTTTCCCCATGTGCCTACCTTCCACTTCACTCCTGTTCTCTAACATCCATCCTGATAGATCCTATATTTCTTAGACTTTTCCTTCATCTTTTTCTCAACTAGACCTCACTGAATTATTTCAGTTCATTTCTAGTACACATATTTTGTCAGCCCCATTAAACGCTTTGTAGAAAAAGGCAGATTATGGATAAAATGAAACAGAAAACATACCAATTATTTAGATCTCCTAAATTATCTCAAATACCTTCTCATTCATTCATTTACCCAACAAGCATTATGTCTACTGGACACATGCATTTAATTCTTGTCTATTTCTTTCTGCAATTCAGAAAGCAGCTCTGAGCGAAGGAAAATGCCAGGATAACATGGCCAAGTTGACTCATGCTCTTCACTCACAGAGACCAAGTAATTTGCAGGGTACAGGCTCAGCAAAGGGCACACTGAAAGTTACACTAGACATAGATGGAAATAGACCCACAGTTGTTCCAGGGGGCTCAACATCTACCCAACAAATGTGAATTTGAAAAGGAACAAACCAGTAGGAGTAGCTAAAATGCAATAGGCAAAAAGACAAAAATAGATCCAGGCTCTAGGTTCATTCTAGGGCTGCAAGAGAAATTTGGAGCCATTTAGTTCCTCTCTGAGATCCCTAAGGAATTCTTTCATCTATCTAGCTAAAACATGGTTCACTTAAATCCTTCCCCCCAACCCAAACCTTAGCTAATCTTCATTTCTCCATTTCCTGAATTCCTACATCACATATAATCTGTAAAACCCACTTGTGAACTTAATCATAAACTATTTTGCCTCAAGGTAATGAAACTGTTAACAAACATTACCAAAATTTGCTTACATATTCAAATCAGTGTGTTCCTTTCTAAATAACTTATCTTGGGAGGCTATCACTCACTCATTTATTCATTCCATCCATCCAACCATACAGTGCGCTCCACCCACACTTATCTAGCGCCTAACTACAGGTGAAGAAACTACCACTACCCTTTAAAATATTTCTAACTTCCTCTTCTGGAGTGCTTTCTAAAATCAGTTTAATAAGTTAACCAAGAAAATCATTCCCGGGGCCTCACTGTGGCACAGTAGGCTAAGCCTCTGCCTGTGGTGATGGGCGCCAGTTCATGTCCGGCTGCTCCACTTACGAGCCAGCTATGGCCTAGGGAAGCAGAACAAGATGGCTCAAGTCCTTGGGCCCCTGCACCCGTGTGGGAAGACCCAGAAGAAGCTCCTGGCTCCTGGCTCCTGATCGGCGCAGCTCCAGCCATTGTGGCCAATTGGGGAGTGAACCAGTAGAAGGAGGACCTCTCTCTCTCTCTGCCTCTCCTTCTCTCTGTGTGTAACTCTTTCAAATAAATAAATAAATAAATAAAAGAAAGTAACTACTGGGCCAGCATTGCTGAGCAGCGGGTGAAAAGCACCACCTATGACACCAGCTTTCCATAGAGCACTGGTTGGAGCCCTGGCTGCCCACTTCCAATAGAACTCCCTGCTAATGTGCATGAGAAAGCAGCAGAGGATGGCCCAAATCCTTGGGCCCCTGCCACCCATAAGGAGTTCCAGGCTTCTGGCTTCCTCCTGGCCCAGCACTGTCTCTTGCTCTGTCTCTCCTTCTCATTCTGTTACTCTACCTTTTAAATAAATAAATCCTTCAATTAAAAAAAGGAAATTAAAATATTAAAATATTAAGTCATCTGGAGATATGAAGATACTTTGGTATTTGGGTTTTTTTAAATCAATTTTCTAAAATCTTACACTGTTACTAAATTATTTCCCAACTGTCTCCCCCAAAAGAATGTAAAACACTGGGGGAGGCCCAAGGGGTGGCTGCAATGGTTGTCTGGGGACACCCACATCTCATGTTGGAATGCCCGCGTTCCAGTTCTGACTCTGCAGCTGATTCCAGTTTCCTGTTAATACACATCTTAGGAGATGGCAGGGGATGGCCCAAGTACTTGGATCCATTTAACCCAGGTGGGAGTCCTGGCCTACGTTCCTGGCTCCTGGCTTCAGCCTGGCCCAGCACAGGTTGTTGAGGGAATTTGGGGAGTGAACCAGTGGCTGGAAGATGTCTACTTTTCTATCTGCCTTTCAAACAAGTAATTTTTTAAAGATTTATTTATTTATTTGAAAGAGTTACAGAGAGGTAGAGACAGAGCGAAGTCTTCCATCCGCTGGTTCACTCCCCAAACAGCCGCAACAGCTGGAGCTGAGCCAATCCAAAGCCAGGAGCCAGGAGCTTCTTCCAGGTCTCCCATATGGGGGTGCAGGGGCCATCCTCCACTGCTTTCCCAGCCGCATCAGTAGGGAGCTAGATGGGAAATGGAGCAGCTGGCACTCGAACTGGCATCCATATGGGATGCTGGCACCGCAGGCTGTGGCTTTAATCTGCTGTACCACCGCATCAGCCCCCAAAATAAATTTTTTTTAAAGATTTATTTATCGGGGCCAGTGCTGACACGTAGCAGGTGAAGTCTCTGCCTGCAGTGCCAGCATCACATATGGGCGCCAGTTTGTGTTACAGCTGCTCCACTTCCAATCCAGCTGTTATGGCCTGGGAAAGCAGTAGAAGATGGCCCAAGTCCTTGGGTCCCTGCACCCATGTGGGAGTGGAAGAAGCTCCTGGTTCCTGGCTTAGGATTGGCACAGCTCCAGCCATTGCAGCCATCTGGGGAGTGAATCGGAGGATGGAAGACCTCTCTTCTCTCTCTCTGCCTCTCCTTCTCTCTCTGTGTAACTCTTTCAAATAAATAAATAAATCTTTAAAAAATGATTTATTTATTCCTTGAAAGACAGTTTCAGAGAGAGAGGAGAGACAGAGAGGTCTTCCATCTCCTGGTTCACTCCCCAAAAATGGCCACAATGCCAGGGCTGGGCCAGGATGAAGCCAGGAGCCAGGAGTTCCCTCCGGGTCTCCCATGTGCGTGCAGGGGCCCAAGGACTTGGCCACCTTCTGTGGCTTTCCCAGGTGGATTAGCAGGGAGCTAGATGGGAAGTGGAGCAGCTGAGACTTGAACCAGCAGCCATACGGGATGTTGGCACTGCAGGCCATGGCTTCAACCCACTGCACCACAGCGATGGCCTCTAAAAAATAATTTCTTTAAAAAGAATAAAAATTCCTCAAAGGAAGAAACTTCATCTAATCTCTTTCATTGTCCTAAAAATGAATCAAATCAGATTCTTTTTTGTTTATTTTATATATTTGATGGGGCCGTTGCTTTGGCGCAGTTGGTTAAAACCCCAACCTGCAGTGCCAGTATCCCATAAGGCCACTGATTCAAGTCGAGGCTACTCCATTTCCTATCCAGCTCCCTGCTAATGCACCTGGGAAAGCAGCAGAGGATGGCCAAGTGCTTGACCCCTGCATCCACATGGGAGACCCGGAAAAAGCTCCTGGCTTTGGCCTGGCCCAGCCCTGGTCGTTGTGGCCATTTGGAGAGTGAACCAGCAGATGGAAGACCTCTCTCTCTCTCTCTCTCTGTCATTCTGCCTTTCAAATAAATATTTTAAAAAATATATATTTTATTTATTTGAAAGGTAGAGTAACAGAGAGAAAGGGAGAGGCAGAGAGACAAATATATTTCATCCACTGGTTTACTCCCTAAATGGCAGCAAAGGTCATCTAGGGCTGGGCCAGGCTGAAGCCAGGAGCCTGGAACACTACCTGGGTCTCTCATGTGAGTGGCAGGGGCACAAGCACCTGGGCCATCCTCCTTGGCTCTCCCAGGCATATTAGCAGGAAGCTGGATCTAAAGCTCAGGAGCTGGTTCTCAAACCAGCACTCTAATATGAGGTTGCAGCGTCAAGGGCACAGGCTTAACCCAATGGGCCACAACACTGAGCCCCCCAGACAATTCTTAAATAGCTAAAAATCTTTAAATGGTCATTTACACCTGAGATAAGAAAATGCAAATTATACAACAGCCTTTTCCAGAACAGATCTACTCCAGATTAGGGGCGGGGGTTACATGTGGCATTAAACCGCCTGCCTGCTGCTCACTCCACTTCAGATCCAACTCCCTGCTAATGTGCCCAGGAGAGCAGTGGAGTTTGGCTCAAGCAGTTGGGGCCCTGCTGTGGCGTGAGACACCCAGATGGCTTTGTCCTGGCCCAGCTCCAGTCATTACAGCCATTTAGTGAATGACCCAACAGATGAAAAATATCTTTCTCTCTCTCTCTCTCTGTAACCCTGCCTTTCAAATAAGTAAAAATAAATCTTGAAAAAAATAAACTCGAGGCTGAGTCTGTAGCATAGTGGGTAAAGCTGCCACCAGCAGTGCTGGCATCCCATAAGAGCAACGGTTCGATTCCTGGCTGCTCCACTTCTGATCCAGCTCTCTGCTGTGGCCTGGAGAAGCGGTGGGCCTCTGCACCCATGTGGAAGACCTGGAAGAAGCTCCTGGCTCCTGGCTTCAGTCTGGCCCAGAACTGGTCATTGTGGCTATTCGGAGAGTGAACCAGCGGATGGAAGACTTCTCTCTCTGTCTCTCTCTGCTTCTGCCTCTCTGTAACTCTGCCTTTCAAATAAACAAATAAATCTTTAAAAATAATAATAATAAAATGAAACAAACTCCCCACGGATTACAAGAGATCCTTTGACAGCACTCCTGTAACGTTTTTTGCAGGACTGTTACCATTCCACTCTAATCCATTCTGTCTTCTTCCCATAAGTCTAAGCATCTTCCCAGCCATCCCTGCTGCCCTTCACTCTTCCACACTGACACATACATAATTTTGTCTATATACCCTTCCACAGAGCTCTGCAACTGCATACAGTGCCCCTGTAAGCAGTGAACACTACTTTCTACCAGTCATTCAACAGGTATTTAGTAAGCACTTAAGAAACAAGCTGGTGTGAATTCCCCCAGAGATTAAACAAGCCTGGGCTCTAGAGCAGGTTACAACCTAGTCATCATCTGCAAAACAAAGCGAGTAATTCTCCCCCGAGCAAGGGAACACAAAATGTAGCAGTCCTAAGTGAAGGTGAGGAAGGAGCGCCAGGGACACCCGTTAAAGAGGACTTCCTAAAAGAATGGAGCAGGAAGCATTCTATCCTCCCTGTGGCCATCATGCACTTGCACCCTAGACACAAATTTCAGACATGAATACTCTGTGACCCTACTCTAATGTATATACAGCACACTGTCTTTTCTGTCACACTCCCAACATATTAGTGACTTACATATGCTAATTTCCTTCTATCCACCACAAATCTCAGTCTTACCACCACAAGGGAAATCTTCACACCAACCACATCCAAATGCCCTCTTCCTTCAGCCTCCCCCCAAAATTATCACCACCTCTGTCCTTTGCCCCTCCTCCTCCTCCTCCCCTCCTTACATTTCCCATCCCTCCCTCCCCTCTAAACAAATAAAAACAAAACCCCTGCCCACACTTATCCATTCCTCCCTAAAAACCTAACAACTGCCACTGAAGCCTAAGAAGAACTACTGCACTTCCAGAGTCCACACACTAAAACTGCACAGGGCTGCAGACTGCAACCCGGAACTGACTCCAGGACCAACAATTCACTGCTGCAAAGCAACTCCGCCTTATCAACCAGCAAGAGTGCTGCACACTGAGCTGCCTCCTGGCAGGCCCACCCACATTGCCGCTGACCACCTCACCAGGACCTTCAGCCTGATTTTAAATGTTCCCTTTAGTTCAGGAAAGCTATTCCTAGTCTAAGCCCTCACCTAGTGCAGTAGGGAGCTGAGGAGACACAGCCTAACATGTTCAGCTCTTAAAAATCAAGGTTGGGGTGGGCATTTAGCTTAGGAGTTCAGCAGCAGCTTGGGATGCCCAAAGCCCATGTGGGAGTGTCTGGGGTCAAGGCCTGGCTCTGAGACCAGTTCCGACCTGCTGCCACTGCACACCCTAGAAGGCAGCAGGTGAGTAGCTGGGACCCAACCACCACATGGGAGACCTGGACTGAGCTCCTAGCTCCTGACTTCATGCTGGGTATTTAGGGGGTGAACAAACAGGTGGGAGCTCTCTCTCAACAAATCTTTTTTTAAAAATAGATAAAATCAAGGTTTTAAGTAAACTAGTCAAAGATGCAAAGACCTAAAATGGTAACTATCAAAGGTCAGAAAGAAGGGGGTAATGTCAGTGACACAAACCCTTTTCAGTCATCCAAGTCTTCTGACTCTTTGACAAAGTCGTTGTGATAAATGCAGAAATGACAGTCAATGCCTACTACTAGGAGACCTGGAGAAGAGTATGAGAACTAGGAACACGAGTGCTTACAAGTAGGAAAGGCAGACCACCAGAGAGATGAGACAGGCCTACTGCTTTTCTTCAGATGCCCCCTCAGAACACCTCTGTGAAAATTACACACATGGATTATTTCACAACTTAAAAGAGGAGGCACATGGAGGTGACCTATACTTACAAAAATTAAAAGAACAGATAACACACAGTGCTGGCGAGGGGGAAGGGAAGACAAACTGGCCCTCTCATACTATGATAATAAGAATGGGCATATCATACTCAGCACTATGTTACACAATGAAGTCAAGTCTTTTACAAGAGTGAGTAAAACCAAATACACCGACACACAAAGTTTTCTAAGTCTTTTTAATAATAATCTTGGATTATTTCTATAAGAAAATTTGTAATTTAAAAAAAGCCCCTCCCCACTCTCAAGCTAAATTATCACCTCTTTTTAGATATACTTGCTAAAGGAATAAATAATTGAATTTCCCCTTCCTCTCCAAAATTCCTTCCATCTATCTCATTAATCTCTTCCTCCTCTAGTTCCATAAAAATAGCCTTCACACTTAACACGCCTGGTGCCCTCTCTTCAGTTGAAGAAATAGTACAATGTATTGTGCACACAGTTTTTTCTTAACAAAAGGTGTCTTAGCCTGAAGGTCCCTCTTGGAAACTGTGGCTGGTGTAAGTGCAACAAATCTAAAAGAGGTTGGTTCACTTCCTGATAAAGAGATGCTAATCCCCCCTCCAACCTGACTCTAGAATTATCCAGCCTCTACAGGTTCCTCCACATCTCATGACAACCAAACCTGACCTCCCTGCAACCTAAGATCAAAACGGATATTCTAGATCCTCCATCCTGCGGGCCCACATCTTCAACACCATCACGGCTCAGGAACAGTGAATGGCCAAAGATCCCCACCCCCGAGCAGCCCGGGCGGTTCAGGCCCAATTCAGTCAAGCAGACTGATTGGAGCTACAAACGGAGCCTCCCAAGAAGGGTCACCACGCATGGACTCCCCTGAACGTTAATTAGAATCTTGCGCGTTGCGATGCAGGCTGAATAATATGGCACCAGTCCTCCTGGACCAGAGAAGCCGGGCAGTGGAGAAAACTTCCACTGTGGCACTCGCCACGACACGGTTCACCCAGGCTCTGCGAAATGACAGGACTTCAAATCTGCTGAAATCTAAAGCCCACGGCCCAGACAGACCCGTCCTAGGCTAGTCCCTTTCTCAAGGTCTGTGTGGGAGGTTCTCATGCTCATTGGTGCGGGTCTAAAATGTCTCAGACCAAACTACAGAGGAGGGTCTAATTGTCAGTGACCCCAACCACAGCCCGGATCCACACTTACCAGATGTCTACTGAAGAGCCCAAACAGGTTCGAAACTAGGCCATCGTGGCCCATCTGGAATAGCTCTTTAGTCCTTGGGCCAACGTTTATTAATTATACTACATCTGTCTATTCTATTATGCATTCCCCGCATCCTCTCTATACCGAGCAGCTCCTCTTGCTTCAAACGCGAGCCTTTCTATTCACAGAAACTCCTATCCCCCTCCGCTGCTTCCCCAAGAATCGCTTCAGGTTTCTCCGTAAAGAAATACCCAACGATTGTGCACAATGAACACCCCCCCAGAATCCTCGGGACTCCTCCACAGCCGCCCCCTGCATTCCTCCACCTATCCGGCATCTTTCCCCGGGCCTCTCTCCCCACTCGCACACTCCCACTAGGTTTCCTGCAAGCATTCCCTTTTCTCCAACCCCTGCCCTTCCCTACTTCCAAAGAGCTCACTCCGGCAGCAACAGGGACTGAGGCCTGCAGTGCATAAAGCACTGCACCAGGCACGGTGGACAGAGACCTGCTGTCTCCCCGGCCTCTTCCCACCCACACCCTGCACCCCCGGGCCTCCCCGTGCAAGCGCCCCATCTCCTCCCGGACCTCTGACACCCTCCTTGGGCCTCCGAGGCCGCCTTCTCGCCTCCACCACCCCCGTCATTCTCCGTCCTCAACCCCCCAACCCACCCTCGGCGCCCTGCTTCCTCCCGTGCCCCGGCCGGCGCCCGCGTTCCCCTCGGCCTCGCCGGCCCCCGGCCACCCCCCGCCTCGCCGCGGCTCGCTCCCCCCAGGGTCAGGCCGTTACCGCCGCGCGCTCCCCCCGCGCGCCGCCCCCTCCCCCTCCCTCGCCCTCCCCCGGGCCCGGGCCTGCCAGGCCGAGCGCTTTACCGCGGGCGGGCGGGCGCCGAGTCGCGCGGTCCCCGACTGCAGGCGGCGGCAGCTCCAACCTTCCTAGGGGCCTGGAGAGGAGGGGAAGGGGGGAGGGGGGAGAACTTTTGCGGTGGCAGCTTCGGCTACAGCTCCCACCCCTGCGCCTTTCTCCTCTTCCTCCCCCTCCTCCTCCTCCTCCTCTTCCTCCTTCTCTTCCTCCTCCCAGAGCAGTCGAGAGGCAGACATGCCGCGGCTAGAGCGCCGCCGCGGTCGCCGCCACTGCCGGCGCGGTGCATTGTGGGAAGCCCCGCACACGGGAAGCGCTCCGCGGCGCCCGCCCTCCGCCTGGCGCAGCGACCTGGCTGGGACGACCCAGCGTGGCTGCGATTCCGGCGCCTGCGTGTCACCAGACCAGCGTGGCCGGGGAAGCTGGCCCCGAGCCCGCGGCGCCCCCAGGCTGGGCCCGGGAGGAAAGCGATTTGGACAGGATCGGAATTGAGGAGACCTCTGAGGAGGTTATCGCCGCCTTCAGCCTTAAATCTGTAACCCCGGACCGAGAGAAGCAGAGGACTCGGGGGTCGGGAGCGTCTCCGGCCGGTGTAGAGGGAAGGGGCGGGCACGTAGGTGAAAAGTTACCAGCCAGAATTTGTGGGCTTTCGCTTTATTCTCTCTTACCTAGCCCGCCCACCCCTTCCCCCTACGCCGCCGTTTCCGAACGGTGCTGCTCCTCGCCCTTGAAACTGACAAACTCTGTTAGTGTCTGCGCACTGAGGTGCAGGCTGTCAGCATAGACAAAAGATCAAGAGATGCGGGCCCGGACTCCGTGAGGCCGGGCCTTAGGGGAGTACCTCCTGCTCAGGTCCCCCAGAGCCCGCACCTTTCTCTGTATTGCAGCGAAGACTGCGTAATGCTCTCGGAGTGGAGAGGAGCTGGGACCGCACAGCTGTCTTGTCCTTTGGGGGCCCTGTAAGTGACCGTGGCCACCTCCTGACCTCAGGGGTGCCTTCATTCAGCTAACATTTATGGGATGCCCTGAGGTGCTTGTGTGCATACTGTGATGGTTTACAATTACTCATCTCTGTGTCCCCGCCCCAGCACAAGGTCAGCCGTGTAACATATAAGATGCTCGGGGAATGCTGAGTAGATTGTGAGCCTCAGGAGCCCGCCATGGCGTGAGACATCTTCAGGATGATCTGAAGACCTTATGTGGCACCTCTCGGCAGTACTTGGACGTAACCTCTGAGGGGAGAGAGAGAAAGGGACGGGCATTAAATATCTAGCCATTTCTGGAGTTCTCCTTCCCTTGTCCACACCCACCCTCCCACCCCTTGCCTACCGACTGTTCATTTCAATAGTGCTTTTTGGCGAAACTCCCAACTCCCGCATTAAGCACTTGTGATGACACTGAATTAGATTAGTGTCTGCAAGGTTAATGTTCCCCCAGGCATTAACCTTAGTAAATTGTGATGCCTGTTTAGAAATAGCTGAGGCCCAGAGGTTCAGCTTAATTTAGACACAGGTAACTAAGAAGAGCAAGGATAAGGCACAGCTCCACAATCAACTCTCCATGTGCTTCCTCCACTAAGAAGCATAAATTTTAATAAGATGACAGTGCATATTCTGGATGCTAATTGCAACAAAACAGTGATATAGGCTAGAGCAGGGTACAGTTATCTGGAGGACAGCCTTCTGGCAACTTCCAGCATCTGCAATGGCATCAAATTCAGATGTTAAAAAAAATACCTCTGGCAGCAAAGTAGCAGACTCTCAGTACTAGGCAGGGGGGAAACTAGTAACAAGAGTTGAAGGCCTAGAGATTACACCCAATGGGCCAAGATTGATTGTTCTGCTTTTAGTAAGACTGCTCTCTACTCAGCACTATCACCAAGAATAGAGGAAGAGCTATCTCAAATGGGCAGAAGAAGGAGCACTGTCAGTGACAGCAGAAGTGATGGTGAGGCCTTTTGTAGGTTAACCTGGAAACATTTCTCGGCCCCAACCTGCCTCTCCACGTACCTCTTGTCCACCTCCCGCAAACACCAGCCCTACACATTCAGCCTACTTTCCATTTTTTTTGGAAAAAAAAAAATCTTTCATTTTGAAATAAAGATTGGAAAGAAGTTGCAAAAATAGTAGAGTCCAATTTACCCTTCACCCAGCTTCCCCCAATGGTGATATCTCACAAAGCTCTAATAAGACTCCAAACCAAGAAATGAAAAACAGTACATAAACTACTGTTAACTAAGACTCCAGAACTTACTACTTACCATTTTTTTTTTTTTTTTTTTTTTTTTTTGACAGGCAGAGTGGACAGTGAGAGAGAGAGACAGAGAGAGAAAGGTCTTCCTTTGCCGTTGGTTCACCCTCCAATGGCCGCCGCTGCAGCCGGCGCACCGCGCTGATCCTGGCAGGAGCCAGGAGCCAGGTGCTTTTCCTGGTCTCCCATGGGGTGCAGGGCCCAAGCACCTGGGCCATCCTCCACTGCACTCCCTGGCCATAGCAGAGAGCTGGCCTGGAAGAGGGGCAACCGGGACAGAATCCGGCGCCCCAACCGGGACTAGAACCCGGTGTGCCGGCGCCGCAAGGTGGAGGATTAGCCTATTGAGCCACGGCGCCGGCTCTACTTACCATTTTTTTTTTTAACCTGCACGTTTGTTTGTGTTTGTATGTGTTCAGTGCAAGGTTATCTCATGAATAGATCCATGTAACCACTCCAACAATGAAGCCATAGAACTGCTAGACCCTCACAGAACTCCCTCATGCCTCTCTTGGAGTAACAAATCCCCCGCCCTGTCTACCAGCAAACATTAATCTGGTCTACATCTCTGCAGTTTTCAGAAGTGCTACATAAATGGAATTGTGCAGTGTGTAACCTTTCTCCCTCAACATAATGCACTCTGAGTTTCTTTCATGTTGTGGAACATATCAAATGTTCATTTGTGTTCTGCTGAGTAGTACTCCACTGTGTGGATATACCAGAATTTGTTCATCCATTCCCCAGATGTGGTATATTTCTGTTGTTTGTAGGTTTTCTTGAAATTACAAATTAAAACTGCTAGGAACATTTGTATCCTGGTTTTGTGTGAACTTAAATTTTCATTTCTCTGGGATAAATGCCTAGGAGTATGATTGATGGGTCATATGGTAAGTGCATGTTTAGTTGTTTTTAGAAACTGCCATACTGTTTTCCAGAGTGTATCATTTTACATTCCCACCAGCAATGTATGAGAGATCCAGTTTCTCTCCACCACCACCCCTGCCAGCATTATCACTGGTTTGTTTGTTTTTTAAATTTTTGATATATAGTCTTTCTGTATCAGCCAATTCAATCAGCTACAGATAGAAAAAGTCATTTAAAAATGTGTCTAGGGGCTGGTGTTTGGCCTGGCAGTGAAAATGCTGGCTAGGATGCCCACATCCCACATTGAAGTGCCTGGGTTTGAGTCCCAGTTCCTGGTACCAATTCCAGGTTCTCACTGATGCAGACCACGGGAGGAGGCAACAGATGATGGCTCGAGTAGTTGGGTCCCTGCCACCTACATGGGAGACTTGATTAAGTTGGAGGCTCCCAGCCTCAGCCTAGAACCAGCCATTTGAGCATTTGTGAAGTGAATCAGAAGATGGGAACATTCTTTCTCTTTCTCTCAAATTAAAAAATAGTCTATAGAGAATATATACAAATATTTTTCTTGTCATTTTCCCTAAGCAATACAGTAAAAGAACTATTTCTGTAACATTTACATTGTATTAGATACTATAAGTAAACTAGAGATGATGTATACAGGAGGATTACATAGGCTATATGCAAATAGAACACTATTTTATTATGTAAGAGACAAGCATCCAAGGATGTTGGCATCCGTGGGGAGCTCTGGCACAAACCTCCCATGGGTACCAGGGATGAGTTTCCTGGGTTCTAACACTAGCAAGGGGATAGCCATTCAGTCTAGTGCTTAAGAAACCCTGATCCCACATTGCAGGATCTGGATTCAAGTCCCAGCTCCAGCTACTGGTTTCAGCTTCCTGCCAGTGCAGACACTGCAGGCAGCAGTGATGGCTCAAGTGAGTTTTTGCCATTCATGGGTGAGACTTATTGCATTCCTGGCTCCCAGATTTGGTAGTTATAGACATCTCAGGGTGAGCCAGTAGATGGAGGAGTTCTCTCTATTCCCCTCCCTCAGCGTCTCAAATAATTTTTTTTTTTTTTTTTGACAGGCAAAGTAGACAGTGAGAGAGAGAAACAGAGAGAAAGGTCTCCCTTTTGGCCGTTGGTTCACCCTCCAATGGCCACCACGGGCGGCGCACTGCGGCCAGTGCACCGCGCCTATCCGAAGGCAGGAGCCAGGTGCTTCTCCTGGTCTCCCATGGGGTGCAGGGCCCAAGTACTTGGGCCATCCTCCACTGCACTCCCTGGCCATAGCAGAGAGCTGGCCTGGAAGAGGGGCAACCGGGACAGAATCTGGTGCCCCAACCGGGACTAGAACCCTGTGTGCCGGCGCCGCGAGGCGGAGGATTAGCCTACTGAGCCACAGCGCCGGCCTTCTCAAATAATTTAAAAATGAATTAGACTCAGCCGGCGCCGCGGCTCACTAGGCTAATCCTCCGCCTTGCAGCACCGGCACACCGGGTTCTAGTCCCAGTCAGGGCGCCGGATTCTGTCCTGGTTGCCCCTCTTCTAGGCCAGCTCTCTGCTGTGGCCAGGGAGTGCAGTGGAGGATGGCCCTGCACCCCATGGGAGACCAGGAGAAGTACCTGGCTCCTGCCATCGGTTCAGCGAGGTGCGCCGGCCGCAGCATGCCGGCCACAGCGGCCATTGGAGGGTGAACCAACAGCAAAGGAAGACCTTTCTCTCTGTCTCTCTCACTGTCCACTCTGCCTGTCCAAAAAAAAAAAAAAAAAAAAAATTAGACTCTTTCCTACTTAGAATAGGGAGTATAGGTAAATTCTTCAGTCTGGAAGAACAAATAGTCTTCTACCTCTCAGGAACACCCAAGGGACGTGGGTACTAGGTTGCACTGAAGTCAATCAGCCATGAGATAACCTGGTTTGGAGAGATCTGGGGAAGACAGGTGAAGCTCAGGATATGCAAAAACATGAGAATGGGAAAAAATGAGACCTCAGAGCAGGATGATGGCATTGAGGAAGAAAGAAATACATGAAAATAAAGCAGCATGAGAACAACATTTGTTAATATCTAGAGGTTAGTTTCATGAATACATCCATATAGGCTGTGTGGTTTGAATGCTAACTGCACCACTTACTGGCTTCACAGTCCTGGTCACTCAACTTCTCTGAGCTAGGACCAGCATTGTGGTACAGTGGGTTAAAACACACCTGCAACACCAGCAACCCATAAGGGAGCTGGTTCAAGTCCTACCTATTCTGCTCCTGATCTAGCTCCCTGCTAATCTGCCTGGGAAAGCAGTGGAAAATAACTGAAGTGCTGGGGCCCTTAGTCTCTGCCTAAGTGACTTTACAAGACTGAAGAAATTGGTCTGTTGTAAAGTTGCTTGCTACTTGTTATCCAAGTGCCTGCTTCTTCTTTCTCAAAGATAAGTTGTTCTGTTTGTTTGTTTGAAGACTTGTTTATTTATTTGAAAGACAAAGTTACAGAGAGAAAGAAGGAGAGACAGAGAGAGAGAGTGATCTTTCATCTGCTGCTTCACTTACTGCAACAGCCAGCACTGGGCCAGGCTGAAGCCAGGAGCCAGGGGCCATCCTCTGCTGCTTTCCCAGGCTCATTAGCAGGAAGCTGGATCCAAACTGGAGCAGCCAGAACTCAAGCTGGTACCCATATGGCTCAGCAGGTTAAAGTCCTGGCCTGCATTGCTGCCTCTCCCCCACCCCCAAGACAACTTAACTACTCTTATCTGTGGGTTTCCATAAAATAGAAGTAATGGCAATTGGGAATTTTTATTATTCTAAAGCTTTCAAAGATTTCACACATTTGTTTATTGCCAAAATAGTATAATATAATGCAGAAATGAACTTTTTCTTATTTTTACTATCTTCAGATGATTTGAATTAAAAAGCATGCCAGAATTTTGGATTTATCAAAATATTTTAAAACTACTCTGTCACTAAATTATCATGTAGATCAACCCAGAAAAGTGATTAGTTTCCCAAAAAATGACTATCTTCCTACCTGCCAATTTCCACTTTAAGTATTCTTTTTTTTTTTTTTTTTAAGATTTATTTTATTTATTTGAAAGACAGAGTTACAGAGAGAGGTAGAGACAGAGAGGTCTTCCATCTGCTGGTTCACTCCCCAGATGGCCGCAACGGCCGGAGCTACGCCGATCTGAAGCCAGGAGCCAGGAGTTTCCTCCGGGTGCAGGGCCCCAAGGACTTGGGCCATCTTGTACTGCATTCCCAGGCCAGATCAGAAGTGGAGCAGCTGAAACTCAAACCAGTGCCCATATGGGATGCCGGCACTGCAGGCAGCAGCTTTACCTGCTACACAACAGCACCGGCCCCACTTTTTATATTCACTTAAAGCCCACATTCAAAGGAAAGGCATTTACCTGGTGGTTAAAATGCCCTCATCTTACTTACTGGAGTACCTGGATTTGATACCCAGCTCTGGCTCCTGACTCCAGCTTCCTGCTAACAAGGACCCTGGGAAGCATCAGGTAATGGCTCAAGCAGTTGGGTCTCTGCAACCTAAGTGAGACCTGGAATGCATTCCCAGCTCCTGGCTTCCAGCTCCCCAGCCATTGTGGGCATTTGGGGAGTGAGCCAGCAAATGGGAGTGCCTGCACATTTCTCTCTCTGTCTCTCTATCCCCTCCCCCCATCACCTTGCCTCTCAAATAAATAAATAAAAATAAAACACCCATATTCAAGGCATTATAAAAGGTACCACAAGAGGAGAAAAAGAGGTACTGGGTTGCTCTAGTCCATCATCTGTGAGATAAGTGGTTTACAGGATCCAAGCAAAGCAAAGAAAGGTCAACGTATGAAAGGACACAAGAATGAAGTGTTGGGGCTGGAGTTGTGGCATAGAGGGTAAAGCCACAGCCTGCAACGTTGGCATCCCATATGGGGGCCGGTTCAAGTCCCAGCTATTCCACTTCTAAAACAGCTCCTTGCTAATGTGCCTGGGAAAGCATCACAAGATGGCCCAAGTCTTTGAGTCCCTACCACCCACCCATATAGACTAACTGGAAGAAGTTCCTGGTTCCTGGCTTAGGTCTAGTCTAGTCCTTATCATTGCAGCCATTTGGGGAGTGAACCAGCAGATGGAAGATCTCTCTTTCTCTCTCTGTAACTGTGCCTTTCAAACAAATAAATAAATCTTAAAAGAAAAAAAAAGTAACTAGATTATTTTTTTTAAAAAATGAAGTGTTGAGGTTGAGGCTATTTGCCTTTTTCATTCACTAATTCATTTTTCATGAACACAATCACTTTCCTAAAAAAAATTATGTAGCTATATAAGAACACAAGAGCTGGGGTTCAAAAGAGACAAGAATGTGGGATAGCTCATGAGACAATCTTAGACAAGAGGAGGAGAAAACCAAAAGGTGACCTCACTTAACAGAACATGCTGGAGAACACAGGAGGTCATGAGTGCTTTGGGCTCTCACACTAACAGGACCTCCAGGTCACTGCATCATTCCAATACCAAAACAATACTCCCCATGTTGGGTATATATCTAAAACTTATAGGCAAAATTCTATACAAATATCAAACAGTATGCAGGACTTTCACACAAAGGAGCATTTATCTCCTGGTAATTAAAAGAAAGTATAAGCTTTGAGGCAAGTCCTTTCCAACACATACCCACTCATACACCTTGAAATGATTGTAGGGACCAGCACTGTGGTATAGTGGGTAAAGCCGCCGCCTGCAGTGCCTGCATCCCATATAAGGGCCAGTTCAAGACCTAGCTACTCCATTTCTGATCCAGCTCTCTGCTATGGCCTGGGAAAGCAGTAAAAAATGGCCCAAGTCTTTGGGCCCCTGCACCCATGTGGGAGACCTGGAAGAAGTTCCTGGCTCCTGATTTCGGATCAGCCCAGCTCTGACTGTTGCAACCATTTGGGGAGTGAACCAGAGGATGGATGGTCTCTCTCTACCTCTGCCTGTCCATAACTCTGCCTTCCAATAAATAAATATAAAAAAAGAGAAATGATTGCAGAATAACCCTCCACATTCCACAAATAAAATAGAAGCAAGTGAGGTTGAAGAGCAAGTACAAGTTGAACATCAAGGGGAAGTGATCTACAGCCGTAGCCATGAAAGAAATGATAGCATCAGTGATAAACCAGATAGCTTTCTGGTGGGAGGAGGCTGTTTTACTTTTTCTTCCACTAATTGGTATTTCCTAAGGTCAACCATTGTGTACTTTCTCAAAGATTATGTAGCTACATAAGCATCATTCTTCCTTTATTAAAAAAAAAAGTTGGGGGAAGGTGAGGGACAACTCATAATCAGCTGATGGGGGTTCTGTTTTAAGATAATTTTAAGTGTCACTGCTGAAGTCATTATCCACCTAGCCTCAGGCCACATATCTTCTGTCTGCATGTGTCCATCCCTGCATGTGTCCCTCTACCACGGACAGATATGACACCCAAATAACTGCTGTCCAGAGAGTCCCAAGTCAGAAAGGATGGCTCATATTTTCATATTTAGGGCATTTTATTTAAAAAGTCATGGACATGTGTTATAAAATTTTTTCTTTTTGTTTTTTAATGTCTTGATGTTTACAAAATTAATCAGCTATGTGGAAGCTCCATTTATGCCCATTTATCTTCAGTTATCCCCCAAGGAGAATTATTACAGAAAAGAAGTTTTGAGCACAATACAGTTCATGCAAAACCTTCATTATACACTCCTGTGACACACATTCTTATATGAAATATTGTAATCATGGTCATAAAAATCACATGCATTGTTTTCCAGAAACTTAGAAAAGGGAGAAAATAGTTTCAAAATCTGAAAGTACAGTAATAATAACATGCTCTGTAGTGACAACACACGTGAGATATGGTTTTAATATTAACTCAATGCTTAGAATGTAGTTTATGGCTACTGTACAACAAAAAAGGAAAACACATTCAAGTACACACCCCACCATGCTGTGGCTTCCCCACAGACAGGCTTGTTTAAGGCGGGACCAGAAATCTCTTAAGTCAGATACACATGTTGACCTCATTTCTGATCTCTTCTTGGGCAGAGAGGGGAGGATAATGTCACACAGAGAAAAGACATTTTATTTAAGACTGTCCCTCAAATTTTTAAAGTTTACTTTATCTTCATTTATTTATTTATGGAGAGACAGGCTGAGCGTTGCCATCCCATGATTCACTCCCTACATATCTGCAACTGCCAAGGTTGGGCTGGTTGAAGCCAGGAGCTGGGAAGGCAATCCACATATCTCAAGCAGGTGGCAGGAACCCAGTTACTCATGTCATCATGGCTGCCTCGTAGGGTCTCCAATGGCAGAAAGCTGGATCAGGAATATAGTTGGGAATTGAACCCAGGCACTACAATATATGGTGGGTGTCTTACTAGCATCTTAACTGCTAAACCAACTAACTATCCCTTGATTTAAAAAAAAAAAAAGATTTACTGATTTATTTATTCAAAAAGCAAAGTGACAGAGAGAGAGAGAGAGAGAGAGAGAGAGAGAAGGAGAAACAGAGATCCTATACCCATTGGTTCACTCCCCAAATACCCACATCGGCCAGGAATGGACCAGGTCAAAGCAAGGAGCCAGGAATTCCACCCAAGTCTCCCAGGAGTATTTAGCAGGAAGTTGGATCAGAAGCAGAGTAGCCAGGACTTGAACCTATACTCCAACATGGGATGCCAGGATTGCAAGCAGTGGCTTAACCCACTGAGCCACAACATAGGACCCTAAAAATTTTTTTTCATTTACATGTTACTAAGATGAAGAAAACTCTTGCTTCAATCACTCAATATTTTTTGAATGTCTGGTAAGTGTCGGCCAATGTGCTGAGTTTAGGGATATTCAGTCCATTGAGAAATCCATACATTGATTTTCTTACTCATTGAATAAATTGTTATTGAATGTCTGGCACATACCAAATACTAGAAACACTATGGTAATGAGCCAGCATTGTGGTGTGGCAGGTAAGGCCACGGCTGGCAACACCCACATCCCTTATCTGAGCGCTGGTTCAAGTTGGATGCTCTGCTTCCAGTACACTAAAGCACCTGGGAAAGCAATGGAGGGTGACCCAAGTACTTAAGTCCTTGCCACCCATGTGGGAGACTTGTATGGAGTCCCTGGCTCCTGGCTTCAGCCTTGTACAATCCCAACCACTAATGCCATTTGGGGAGTGAACCAGCATATGAAAGATCTCTCTGTCTCTCCCCCTCTCTGTTTCTCCCTCTGTCACTCTGCTTTTGAAATAAATAATTTTTTTAAATATTTACTTTATTTATTTGAAAGAGAGAGAGGTCTTCCATCTGCTGATTCACTCCCCAGATGGCTGCAATGGCTGGAGCTGCACCAATCCAAAGCCAGGAGCCAGGAGCCTCTTCCAGGTCTCCAATGTGGGTGCAGGGGCACAAGGACTTGGGCCATCCTCCACTGCTTTCCCAGGCCATAATAGAGAGCTGGATCGGAAGTGAAGTAGCCAGGACTAGAACCGGCGCCCATATGGGATGCTGGTGCTTCAGGCCAGGGCTTTAACCCACTACACCACAGCACTGGCCCTGGTAGTTAAGAGATTTATCATGCATGAGAAATAATATACAACTCATGCATCCAACATGTTGCTGCTTGCATATTGTTACTTAGGATGAGGCTGTGTGACAAGTGATTCAGTTGACAAACAGTAAACATATTAGGTTACGCTTGGTGCTGGAACAACCACTTAAATGACTGATCAGTCATTCAACAACCAACAGGAGTGACTGAGGCCAACAGACTGCTATTGGAAGGCTGTACACAGGGAACTAATCCACCAAATCTTCTGAGTCGGAAAGAACACTGCTTGCGGAGAAGGGATTAGGGTGGAGTCTTAATTTTCTGCTGCTACAACAGAATACCTGAGACTGGGTAACTTACAAAAAAAAAAAAAAAAAAAAGAGGGCTGGCGCTGTGGTGTAGTGGGTAAAGCTGCCTCCTGCAGTGCCGACATTCCAAATGGGCGCAGGTTTGAGTCCCTGCTGCTTCGCTTCCGATCCAACTCCCTGCTGATGTGCCTGGGAAAGCAGTGGAGGATGGCCCAAGTGCTTGGGCCCCTGTACCTGTGTGGGAGACCCAGAAGAAACTCCTGGCTCCTGGCTTCAGATCAGCCCAACTCTGGCCACTGTGGCCATTTGAGGAATGAACCAGCAGATGGAAGACCTTTCTCTCTCTCTCTCTCTCTCTCTCTCTCTGCCTCTACCTCTCTGTAACTCTGCCTTTCAAAAAATAAAATAAATCTTAAAAATAAAAGATAAGAGGATATTTGGTCATCATTCTGGAGCCTGGGAAGGCCCGATATGGTGTCAACATCTGACAAAGGCCTTCATGTTTCATCATCCCTCGGCTGAAGGAGGAAGGGTAAGACAAGCAAGACCGAGAGAGCAAGAGAGGGCTGAGCTTGCTTTTATAACAAAGCCACTCTTGTAATAACTGCCCCATATCTATGATGACAGCTTTAATCTGGTCATGGTTAGCCCTCATGATGTAATTGCCTCTTCTTGGGCCCCACCTACCAACAATTTTGCATTAGGGATTAATTTTCCAATACACGAGCTTTAGGGGGTACATTCTAAGGACAGCAGGTGGTGGTTGCCAAACTTCTGGTTAAGTTGCATCACTGGATTCTGAAATCAAATTAATAGTGGTACAGGCAAGCATCTGGTGTTAGTGATTGACTCTGCTTGGGGCACCCAAATCCCATATATGAGTGCCTGAGTTTGAGTTCTGGCTCTGCTCCTGATCCCATGATCCCAGCTTCCTGCCTGATAAACACTCCCGAAAACAGCAGGTGATGGATCGAGTAGTCAGGTGCCTGCCACCTACCTACATGGGAGACCTGGATAGAGTTCCTGGCTCCTGGCTTCAGCCTGGCCCAGCCTCAGCTGTTGTAGCCATTTGTAGAGTAAACCAGCAGATGGTTTACTCTGTTGACTGTCTCTGTCATTCAGCCCCCCAAATAAATCAAATTAATAAAATGTATTAATTTATTTATTTATTTTATTTAAATGAGAGACAGAGTGACAGAGAAGGAAAAAGACAGAATGAAAAAAGGGTCTTCTGTCTACTGCTTTACTCCCCAAATGGCCACAATAGCCCAGGACTGGGCCTGCCTGAAGCCAGGAGCCAGGAACTCCATCCAGATCTCCCATATGAGTGGCAGGGGCTCAATCACTTGAGTCATCTCCCACTGTCCTTTCAGGCACATTAGCCGGGAGCTGGATAGGAGATGGAGCAGCCAGGACTCAAACCAGCATTCAAATATGGGATACCATTGTCTCAGGTGTCAGATTAACCCACTGTACCACAATGGCAGCCCCAATATAAAATTTTTTAAAGATTTATTTATTTATTTGAAAGGCAGGGTTACAGAGAGGGAGATGCAGAGGCATTTGTCAAACCCAAGCACTCCAATGTGGTATATGGACATCTTGACCAGTGTCTTAGCTGCTAACCCAAATGCCTGCCCCAACAATTCCTTTCATTTGACATATTTGTGTATGTGATGCACGCATCATGTGTGTTTAGTGAGCCAAGTGCAAAACGCTTTTCTTACTGTGGATCAAGTTCAAACGATGTTTAAGAGTCACTGGAAATAGACCAGTTAGAAGACTGTTGTGGGACTTTGTTCATTCAACTACATTTTACTTACTAGGTGCTGCTCTAAGTACTGAAGATATAGTGATAAGCATTATAGATAATATACCAAAGGCTACATTCTGAGAGGAGTTTACAGCAACCAAGCAGTCTAATGAATTCATAGGAAAATTTTAAAAGACAGCAAGTTCTTAAAATCAATAATACAAGAGAGAAATGAGGGGGCTGGCACTGTGGCATAGCAGGTTAATCCACCACCCACAAAGCCATATGGGCACCAGTTCATGTCCAGGCTGCTCCATTTCTGACCCAGCTCTCTGCTAATGGCCTGGGAAAAGCAGAAGAAGATGGCCCAAGTCTTCAGGCCCCTGCCACCCATGCGGAAGACCTGGATGAAGCTTGGCTCCTGGCTTCAGCCTGGTCCAGCCCTGGCTGTTGCAGTCCTCTGAATAGTGAACCAGTAGATGGAAGCGCGCTCTCTCTCTCTCGCTCTCTCTCTCTCTCTCTTTCAAAATAAATAAATAAATATTTAAAAAGAGAGACAGAAATGAGGTTTCACATGGATTGTCTTCTCCCTACTGTAGCCCAAGCTCTAAGAATAGGAAGAGTACCCAGAAGAGTCACTGCCCAATAATTACAAATGAGGCTGTTGACTTAACCTAGGTAGTAACAACAGAAATTAGGAGAAGCAGATGGGCTCAAGATCGATTTAAGAGATAAAATAAACAGAACTTATGAGAAAGATAGATTTGAGGACAGAGATAAAGAAAAGAATTTTCCCTACCTCCTGTTCTAAACACAGTAACCAGAGTGATCATGAGATTTCTCCATTCCAAATCCTCCCACAGCGCCCTTTCTTACTCCGAGTAAAACTCAAAATCTTTACAAAAATCCTGCCACCCATATGGGAGACCTGAAAGAAGTTACTGACTCCTGGCTTTGGCCTGGTCCAGACCTGCCTGTTGTGGCCACTTCAGGAATAAATAAATGAATGGAAGGTCTCTCTCTCTCTCTGTCTCTCTCTCTCTGTCTCTCTCTCTTTCTCTCTCTCTCTTTCTCTCTCTCTCTCCACCCCCTTTCTCTGTTCTGCCTTTCAAATAAATAAATCTCAAAAGAAAAAAGCAGTGTGGGTGTAGATGATCTGGGCTTGGGTGCCTCACTAACAAAATCTCCCTGTCTCTCTCTGTTCCAGCCACACCTATGTTCCTCAAACCCTCACTTAAGCTTCTGCTCAGGGTTTTTACAATTCTTGTCCTTTCTCCTTGAAATGCTCTTCTCCCAAATATTCATATGGCACAGTCCTTACTTCCCCCTGTCTTTTTTTTAATGCAGTTATTTATTTTCCTGTTATTTGAAAGGCAGAGAGACAGACAGAGATCTTCCATCCACTGGTTCACTCAGTCAAGGCTGGGCTACCCCAAAGCCAGGAATCTGGAACTCAATCTGAATCTCTCATATGGGTAGCAAGGACCCAACCACTTGAGCCATCATTTGCTGCCTCCCAGGGTACATGGGTACATATTAGCAGGAAGCTGGAATCGGAAGTGGAGCTGGGACTCTAACCCAGTCACTTCAGTGTGGCATGGGAGTGTCCCTAGTGGTATCATAACCACTGTACCCAATGCCTGCCTCAAGTGTCTTGTCAGGGAAATCTGTTCCCCCTCCTCGTCCATGCCACAACCCTCGCTCCATGTCACTCACTCCTTTGCTTGCTCAATTTTCCCCCCAGCACTTGCTGTGATATATATGGTCATGGTGCTCTAGTAGGCTGGACACTTTCCTATCTTCATTGTCTCTCTCCCCATAGGAGAGTGCAAATTCCCCTATTGTCCAGAGCACTGTTTAGCATATTGTAAATTCTTAATATATAGTTGTTGAATAAGCCAACAAAGAGAAAAAAACATGACTCCTAGGTGTTTAGCTTCAGCAACTGGGTGAAGGTGGCTCCCCCAGGCAGGAAGCACAGGAGAGAAGGTGTGATGGGAAGTGCCAAGTCCTCTTTGGGACGTGCTGAGTCTTAGTATCTTGTGACACCAGCACACTGGTGGTAATACGCTTTAGGCAGCTCAATCTATGGATCTGATGTTCAAAAAAGCCGAGATAGAAATCTGGGGAGTCACTGGCATACATAGATGGCATTGAATGAGTGAGACTGACAACTAGACAGGCTGCAGCCCAGGTCCTAGCCTTCAACCCTGGCCCAGCCCTGGCTATGGAAGGCATCTGGGGAGTGAACCTACAGAAGAGAACTCACTCTCTCTTTCTCTTTCTGCCTCTCAAATAAATAAACACATGAAGCTTTTTTTTTTTTTTTTTTTTTGACAGGCAGAGTGGACAGTGAGAGAGAGAGAGAGAGACGGAGAGAAAGGTCTTCCTTTGCTGTTGGTTCACCCTCCAATGGCCGCCGCGGCCAGCGCGCTGCGGCCAGCGCACCGCGCTGATCCGATGGCAGGAGCCAGGAGCCAGGTGCTTTTCCTGGTCTCCCATGGGGTGCAGGGCCCAAGCACCTGGGCCATCCTCCACTGCACTCCCTGGCCACAGCAGAGAGCTGGCCTGGAAGAGGGGCAACCGGGACAGAATCCGGCACCCCAACCGGGACTAGAACCCGGTGTGCTGGCGCCGCTAGGCGGAGGATTAGCCTAGTGAGCCGCAGCGCCGGCCAAAGCTTTAAAAACAAATTTTTTTTTAGTTAGAGTATATCTCTTTGGAGACAAAGAGAAGAACCTTGAGCAATTCCTGGAGGCAAGAGACGACCAAATCAGAGGAGCCCATGAAGGAAGAGAGAAAAGGGGCAATGTTAGGAGACTCAGGGCTTGAGGCTAGCTTTGTGGCACAGCAGATTAAGCTGCCGCTTGCAATGGATGCTGGCATCTAATTTGAGCACAGGTCCCTGCCACATATGTGGGAGACCCAGAAGACGCTCCTGGCTCCTTGCTTCGGCCTAGCCCAGCCCTGGCTGTTGTGGCCATTTGGGAAGTGAACCAGCAGATGGAAGCTTTCTTTTTCTGTATCTCTACCTTCCAAATAAATAGATCTTAAAAACAAAAACAAAAACTTAGCCTGATCCAAGAGACACAGGACTTCTAGAAGTCCAAGGAAAATTGATTTTTTTCCTTTTTATTTATTTATTTCAAAGGTAGAGTTACAGAGAGAGAGAGAGAGAGAGAATCTTCCATCTGCTGGTTCACTCCTCAAATGACCACAACCACCAAGTCTGAGCCAGATGGAATCCAGGAGCCTGGAACTCCATCTGGGTCTCCCAAGTGGGTGCACCTTCTGCTTTTTTTCCAGGCACATTAGCAGGGAGCTGGATAAGAAGTGGAGCAGCTAGGACTCAAATTGGCATTCATATGGGATGCCCATGTTGCAGGTGGTGGCTTAACCCACTGTGTCACCATGCTGGTCCCAGAAGGTTTTTTTTTTTTTTTTAAAGGAAGCTCTATTAATTTCTTGCAGAAAAAAAAATTATCTCCGAACTTACTGGCTTAACACAGATCACAACTGTAGTGTCCCTGTCTGCTCCAGCACACGGGCTCTCTGCGCTCTCAGAGAGAACGGCTCCAACCCCACATGGCCAGCATGTCCCTCACTGGTCGGTTCTCTGACTTCAGCTCACAGAGACTTTAACACCAGCTGAGGACCTCAGTTTGTGGCGCCATACGAGTCCCAGCTGCTCCACTTCTGATCCAGCTCCCTGCTAATGAGCCTGGGAAAAGCAGCAGAAAATGGTGCAAATACTTGGGCCCCTGCCACCCACGAGGGAGACCAAGATGAATCTCCTGGCTCCTGGTTTCATCCATTTGGTTGGGGTGGGGGGACCAGCAGAAGATCTGTCTCTCTCTGTAACTGAGTTTCAAATAAATCAACCTTAAAAAAAAAAAAAAAAAAAACAGCTGACACCTACAATTCAATTCAATCCTGACACTATTTCATCTGGAGTTAGGGTCACACGGACCCCATAGGGTAGGGGGTCAAGGCCACGAAACTGCCCTCTCCGTACAACCCCAGGTCAGCCTACATGGGGCTTCCCACCACCCCCTTCTCAGGCGCAATCATTTGCTAGAGTGGCCCCCGGGTTTCAGGGGAACACTTGCCCACACATTTCCCAGTTTATCATGAAGGAAAAGACAGGCCAGGTCTGGAAGAGCCCTGACTGAGCACAGCAGCTTCTGTGTTCCTGAGGCCTCCCAGAAACTCCTCAGATAGGGTTGTGCAGGGGACTTGGGACAGCTTCATTTCTGGCCCCTTTCAAGAGGCAGGTGGGCAGGGCTGAAAGGTCCAGTCCTATCAGTCACATGTTTTTTTCTGGTGACCAGCCCAAGCCTGAGGTTATCTAGGGGCAAATTACCATATTAGCATATACTCAGGTGTGATCAAACAGGGTCCATTACTCTGGAAATTCCAAGAGTTTCAGGAGCTCTGTGTCAAGCACCAGGGGCACAGGCTAAGCACGATTCTTCCACCACACATCATTTCTGTAGGCAAGGAAGGCGTGTGCTCCTTAGCTGGTCCTCTGCTTCAGGGTTTTTCACCAGGCCATCATCGAGGTGTTGGCCAAAGCCATGGTCTCATCTCTAGGTTTCCCTGGGAAGTGATCTTCCAAACTGAGGGCAAGCTGTTCCAACCCTTGTTGGCAGGATTCAGTTTTCAAAGACACGGGGACATAGGCCTTGCAATGAATCAGAAGAGCACAAGCAAGTCTTTTGCAACCTGATCTTAGCAGTGCTGCCACCGCGTCTCACTTTTGCCTCCTTCTGTGCGTTAGGAGCACGGTGCCGCAGTGCCAGGTCCAACCACACAAGGGCAGATGAGCACAAAAGGGCGTGAACAGCGGGAGGCCCAGTTTCCAAACAGCTTCCAACACATGTGTCAGCAGTGCTGAAAGTCATAGAGTGAATTACAATTTATCAAAATGTAAAAAGGGTGGGCGTTTAGCACAGTGGTTAAGACTCCGTTTGCAAGGTGGGTGCTGGGGCGCAGTTAATTTGTACCACTTGAGCCACTCGTGTCCCATGTGGGAGTGCATGTTCAAATACTAGCTCCTCATCTTCCAGTCCTGCTAATGTGGCTGGGAAGCAGCAGATGATGGCCCAAGTGCTTGGGCCCTGGCACTCAAGTGGGAGACCCGAATGGAATTCTGGGCTCCTGGCTCAGCCCTGGCTGTTGTGGGCACGTGGGGAGTGAACCAGCAGATGGAAGATCTGTGTGTGTGTGTGTGTGTGTGTGTGTAAAATAAATAGAGAGAGGGAGCTAAAATAGAGATGAGGCACTTGGACAGCTTTGTAATGCATGGTGAAAACCTGTAGTGAGTTCAAGAGAAGGATGACAAGGGCTTACACAACTGCTAGGGAGCTGACACACAAAGAAACTTGAGGACAAGACATAGATCAAGGTTGGGTGAAGAACAAGATAAGCAAAGCAAAAGTACATACTCAAAAGGGAGTGCAGGCACACTCTAGGGTGAGCCACAGCCCGCGAAGGTCAGGGGCACCCCTTTACAGAATAAAGGTGTAGCGGGTGATGCGGTGGGCAGTTTTCCAGAAAAATGCAAGGATTTCCAGAAATTTGGTGACTTCCCAATTTCTAGCCTTTTTAGGATGTCTCAAAGTGTCATGGTGATGGTGCATCATGGGAGTACGAGTGTCAGTCATAGCCATTTTATTACAGCAGTATTATAATGGGCCTAGGTCATCACTGGGACACAGCAGCCGTGTCGAATATTTTTAGGCAGCTCGAATTCTGGGCAGTCGCTTTGCTACAATAGCAATTGCCACCCATGGGAGGAGTTTGAGAGGCAGTACTAGGGGAAAGGGTGTGGACAGTTCTTCCAGCTCTTTCCTGATCCCTGTCTCCTCCTCTATAATATAACTACCACTTATTAAGCCGTTCCTTGGCCAGGCTCATTGTGTTAAGTGCTTTACCTATACAATCTCATTTAATACAACTATCCAAAGTAAAATGTCGGTCACCATCCTACAGATGAAGAAATAGGCCAAGGAAAACTAAGCAACTTATCCAAGATCACATAGTAAATATGAGGGGTAGAACTTGAAACACACTGTAGGCCACTGGGCTTCAAAGAGGAGTGCACAACCAGCAGCAACAGCCTCACACAGGAACTTGACCTTGACAGAAAAGCAAATCATCAGGGTCCACCCCAGACCTAGTGAATCAGAAACTCCAGGGGTGGGGCCTGGGGATTTGTTTTCAGCCTGCTGAGGCCCTGCACATAGTGATAACGCCTCTCAGGGCCCCATCAAGGGCTAGTGTGATAAAGGCAGGAGCAGAGGACAAAGGGTTAGCTAGAAAGTTAAAAAAATTAAGGGAAAGTAACGGAGTGGACACCCAGGGTGACTTCCAGCTTTTTAGCTCAGGTGACTGATAGATAACTCAGAATGGTGATAGGCTTAGTTTTGGACAAGCTGACTCTGAAATTCTCACAGGCAAACCAGCAGAGTTCTCCATTAAGCCAGCAAACTCACACATCAGATTCTACACAGAGACAGATCTGCTCCTGGCACTCACAGGGCCTGGGGCGAGGTACAAAGACCTACATGTCAGAGACCTGGATGCTGAAAAGTTGTAAATCAAATTAGCTTATTCTTAAATAAGATACACTATCTTCTTTTACCTTGACGGATGTATCTTCCTTATGCCAAAAATTTTTAAGTATGTGTAAAGGTATGGCTTTTATACGGCTGAAAGATGGCAAAATCTCAAAGACTACTTGAGAATTCTCTAATGGGTCGGTGATATTGGGATGAATTATATAATACAGACATAATTCATGAATTATTAATTTCTTCCATAAAATTTATTTACATAACTTTATTTTGGTAAAATTGCCCATGTGCTGTTATAATGAAAATTTTCATACAATTTGTGTTGAATTGACAATCATGATTCAGAGATCCAAAAATATATGTAACTACATTAAATGCTCACAAAATTTTTAATAAATTTACATAAAAATATAAATCAGGGGTGGGCATTGTGGCACAGGAGGCTGAGCTATCATTTGGGATGACTGCATCCCATACCAGAATGTTGGGATCAAGTCCCACCTCCACCTCTGCTTCTGATCCAGCTTCCTGCTAATGCACACCCTGGGAGGCCCAAATACTTGGGTCTCTGCCACTCACGTAGGAGACCCAGACTGAGTTTCTGGCTCCTGGCCCCAGACTTGCTCAGTCCTGGAGGTTGTGGGCATTTAAAGAATGAACCAGTAGATGGTAGATCTCTCCCTCTCTCTTTCTGCCTTTCAAGTAAATAAATAAAAATGAGCAAAGTAAACATATTTTTAAAAGAAAGAAAAAATATGCTATTTAAAATACACTGGACAGAACCTTCAAAATAAAAACTTTCCAGCCCAAAATGTCAATGGTTCTAAGGTTGAGAAACCCTGACAAGATATATGAGAACAGTCTATGCTTATACCTTAAACTAAGATAGCAAACTGCAATGGCTCTGAAATTGGACAGCCCTGGGTTCAAATACCAGCTCTACCACCTACTACCTCTATGGCCTTCAGCAAGTTCCAAACTTCTCTGAGTCTTAATTTCTTTTTTTTTTTTAATTTATTTTACTTGAAAGTCAGATTTACATAGAGAGAGAGGGAGAGGCAGAGAGAGAGAGGAGTCTTCTATCTGTTGGTTCACTCCCCAATTGGCTGCAACAGCCGGAGCTGTGCCGATCAAAAGCCAGGAGCCAGGAGCTTCTTCCAGTCTCCCACGTGGGTGCAAGGGCCCAAGGATTTGGGCCATCTTCTACTGTTTTCCAAGGCCATGGCAGATAACTGGATTGGAAGTGGAACAGTCAGGACTCGAACCAGCGCCCATATGGGATGCTGGCACTGCAGGCAGCGGCTTTACCTGCTATGCCACAGTGTTGGCCCCATGAGTCTCAATTTCATCATCTAATAATCACTGTACTATGTATACATAAGCATACGAAATAATCTAACCTATGTACTAATAACCTAACACATTTAAAATTATATATTTATTTTTTTGTTTCATTTTTTTTATTTTTTTAACTTTTATTTAATGAATATAAATTTCCAAAGTACAGAATATTGATTACAACAACTTCCCCCCCATAACGTCCCTCCCACCCGCAACCCTCCACTTATCCACTCCCTCTCCCCTTCCATTCATGTCAAGATTCATTTTCGATTCTCTTTATATACAGAAGATCAGTTTAGCATACATTAAGTAAAGATTTCAACAGTTTGCTCCTGCACAGAAACATAAAGTGAAAAATACTGTTTGAGTACTAGTTATAGCATTAAATCTCAATGTACAGCACACTAAGGACAAAGCTCCTACATGAGGAGTAAGTGCACAGTGACTCCTGTTGTTGACTTAACAAATTGACACTCTTGTTTATGGCATCAGTAATCACCCTAGGCTCTTGTCATGAGCTGCCAAGGCTATGGAAGCCCCCTGGGTTCACTGACTCTGATGATTTTTAGACAAGGCCATGGTCAAAGTGGAAGTTCTCTCCTCCCTTCAGAGAAAGGTACCTCCTTCTTTGATGACCCATTCTTTCCACTGGGATCTCACTCGTGGAGATCTTTCATTTAGGTTTTTTTTTTTTACCCCCAGAGTGTCTTGGCTTTCCATGCCTGAAATACTCTCATGGACATTTCAGCCAGATCTAAATGCCTTAAGGGCTGATTATGAGGCCAGAGTGCTGTTAGGACATTTGCCATTCTATGGGTCTGCTGTGTATCTCACTTCCCATGTTGAACCATTCTCTCCCTTTTTTATTCTATCAGCTAGTATTTGCAGACACTATTCTTGTTTATGTGATTCCTTTGGTTCTTAGTCCTATCATTACGAACAATTGTGAACAGAAATTGATCACTGGGACTAGTGAGATGGCATTGGTACATGCCACCTCGATGGGATTGAATTGGAATCCCCTGGAATGTTTCTAACTCTACCGTTTGAGGTAAGTCAGCTTGAGCATGTCCCGAATTGCACATCTCTTCCCTCTCTTATTCCCACTCTTACATTTAACAGCGATCACTTTTCAGTTAAGTTTCAGCACTTAAGAAGAATTGTGTATTGATTACAGTATTCAACCAAAAGTATTAAGTAGAACAAACAAAAAAAATACTTAGAGGGATAACATATTAAGTTGCTCATCAACAGTCAGGGTGAGGGCTGATCAAGTCACCATTTCTCATAGTGTTCATTTCACTTTAACAGGTTTCCTTTTTGGTGCTCAGTTAGTTGTCACCTATCAAGGAGAACAAGTGGTATTTGTCCCTTTGGGATTGGCTTATTTCACTCAACATAATGTTTTCCAAATTCCTAACAGGGATCACTTTTCATTTAAAATTTAAACACCTAAGAATAATTGTGTGTTACTTACAGAGTTCAACCAATGGTACTAGAACAAAAAAAAAATACTAAAATGGATAAAGTATTACATTGTACATCAACCATCAGGACAAGAGCTGATCAAGTCACTGTTTCTCACAGTGTCCATTTCACTTCAACAAGTTTCCCCTTTGGTGCTCAGTTATATATTTAACATATAGCACAGTGACTGGCACATAATAATTACTCAAATAAACATTAGCTCATATTAACAGAAATGATAGCAATACCTAATAAAAATCATATTGTAGGTGCCGGCGCCGCGGCTCACTAGGTTAATCCTCCACCTTGCGGCGCCGGCACACCGGGTTCTAGTCCCGGTCGGGGCGCCGGATTCTGTCCCGGTTGCCCCTCTTCCAGGCCAGCTCTCTGTTGTGGCCAGGGAGTGCAGTGGAGGATGGCCCAAGTGCTTGGGCCCTGCACCCCATGGGAGACCAGGATAAGCACCTGGCTCCTGGCTTCGGATCAGCGCGGTGCGCCGGCCACGGCAACCATTGGAGGGTGAACCAATGGCAAAGGAAGACCTTTCTCTTTGTCTCTCTCACTGTCCACTCTGCCTGTCAAAAAATAAAAATAAATAAATAATATTGTAGGGTTTTTTAAAAGTTTATTTTATTTATTTGAAAGGCAGAGTTAGAGACAGAAAGGGAGATAAAGGTGGGGGGGGGGCACCTTCCATGTGCTAATTCACTCCCCAAATGGCCAGGAATTCCATCAAAGTCTCCCACTTGGTTGGCAGGGGCCCAAGTACTTGGGCCACCTTCCACTGCTCTCCCAGCTGCATTAGCAGGGAGCTGGATTGGAATTGGGGCAGCCAGGACTTGAACTTTTGCTGAAAGATGGGATGCCAGCAATGTAGGCAGTAGTTTAACCCTCTGTGCCACAAAATCAGCTCTTTGTAGATTTTTAAGAGTTTATTAAGTGTAATTTGTGGTTTTAAAAAAAGATTTATTTTATCTGTTTTGAAAGGCAGAGTTACAGACAGAGGTAGAAATAGAGAGAAAGAGAGGTCTTCCATCTGCTGCTTCATTCCCCAAATAGTATCAACGACCTAGGCTGGGCCAGGCTGAAGCCAGGAGCCAGGAGCTTCTTCCGGGTCTCTTATATGGGTGCAGGGGCCCAAGCACTTGGGCCATCCTCTGCTGCTTTCCCAGGAGCATTAGCAGGGAGCTGGATTAGAAGTGGGCCAGCCAGGACTTGAGCCACCAGCACCCATATGGGATGCCTGCGCTGCAGGCAGGGCTTTAACCTGCTGTGCCACAGTGCCAGTCCCTGAAGTATAATCTGTACAAAATAAAAATCATCCTTTTTTAAAAGATTTATTTATTTATTTGAAAGGCAGAGATACAGAGAGAGGAATGAGGAAGAAGGGAGAGAGAGGTCTTCCATCAGCTGGTTTACTCCCCAAATGGCTGCAATGGCCAGAGCTGGGCTGATATGAAGCAGGAGCCAGGAGCTTCTTCCAGGTTTCCCACATGGGTGCAGGGGCCCAAACACTTGGTCATCCTCCACTACTTTCCCAGGCCTACAGCAGAGAACTGGATCAGAAGTGAAACAGCTGGGACTTGAACCAGCGCCCATGTGGGATACCAGTGCCACAGGCAGAGGATTAACCTACTATGCCACAGTGTTGATCTCAAAATTCATTCTTTTTAAACATACATCCCAAGGAGTGTTGACAAGTGTGCAAAAAACTGTAACTATCACCAATTATCAAGATATGGGATAGTTTCATTACAACCCCCAAATTCCTTCATGCCCCTTTTATAGAAAAATCCCCATCCACACCCAACCACAGGCAACTACTGATCTGCTTTCAGTCCCCCTATAAGTTTTGCACCTTTTTCAAAAACATCCTATCAACAGAACCATAAAGCACACAGCCTGTAGAGTCTGGCTTCTCTCACTGACAGAATACTTCAGAGACTCGCCTGTGGTTCTGCACATATCACCAGCACCCTGTCTCTGCGCCGGGCTCCACGGTCTGGATGTACCAGCAGCTTGTTTATCCATTTCCCAGTCGATGGAGGTCTGCGTCCTTCACCAGGAGTGGTATTGCTAGGGCCGGTGCTGAGTGTGGGTTTACCTTTGTAACAAACTGCCAAAGTGTTTCCAGGGCAACTATCACTTTTGCAGTGTTGGTCCAAATCCCCAGCTCTTGGAGCTGTCAGCTGTTTGTTTTGTGTTTTAATTTCAGCCCTTCTAGAAGACAGGTAGTGGTATCTTGCTGTGTTTTTAATTTTCATTTTCACTAATAACCAGCACAGTTCCTCTCCTTTGTTTGGGTCTTGCTTTAAAAACATGCAGGCCATTTTGGGCACTTTAAAATTCACAAAAACCATATTAGGTAGGCAGGCATAAACAACAGGTCCACACCGCCCAGACGCAAACTCACGCCTTCTCTCCGCCCCGTGTCTTCAAAGGAGCTGCCTCCCCATTTCCCATCAGAACAGAGGCGTCTGCTTTCGTGTGCTCGGTAGCAGCCAGGCGGCAGCCCATCTGCGTCATCCTCGCCGGGTAATGAGAGGCTGGAGGTGCCCACGGGTCTCATTTTTAGGATTCTGTGGGCTACACTTGGCCCAGATTAGGCTATACTTTCGGCATTTCGCTGCGTTGACTTCTGCATCTTCTTTTTCCTCCTCAATGTTCTGTTTCTCAGAACGCGATTCAAAGAGCAAAAAAGACCTGAGCTGGGAGAGGAGCCCCATTCTCTGAGGGTGGGGTGGGGGGGAGAGACTGCGCTCAGGCGGGAAGGCAACACCCACTATCAGGGACCCTCAGGGCCTTAGACTCAAACAACTGCACTCACTGGAATCTTCTATGAAAGTCCTGCTGGTTCCACAAGTGGTCCTGTGGTCCTGTGGTCCCTTCCACATCCCTGCCTTGCCCCTGCCTTCTCACACAGGACCCATCGCGGCCACCTCTTCTCCTTGCCTCCTAGTTGTGAGTGCAGATTGCCATATAGGACGCCCAGTGAACTTTGAGTTTCAGATGCCCAGGGAGGAATTTTGTAGTACAACGATATCCCCCGCACTGTTTGGAGGCAAGAGTCGGGGGAGCTACCTCACCTTCACTAAGGAAGTCGTGCTCTTATCTGGGGACAGAGATAAGAACCTACCTGATTTCTTTTAGACCTGGCCTTGGTTGTTTGCAGAGACAAGGGGTACAGACAACTACTTATGTTCCCCACTGTGGCCATGAGACTTCAGAAGCCTAAAGGGGAGCAGGAGTTGTGGTGCCTCAGGTTAAGGTGCTGCTTAGGATGCCCCTGTCTCAGATTGGACTGCCGCTTCCAGTCCCTGAACCTCCACTTCTGATCCCGCTTCCTGCCCATGTGCACCCTGGGAGGCAGCAGGTGCTGGCCCAAGTGCTTGAGATTCCACCACCCACAGGGGAGACCTGGATGGACAGACTCCTGGCTTCAGTGAACAACTCCTGTAAAATGCAATCAATAAGGCAGAGTTCCTGCGGGTTGGCCCTGCACAGTCAGGAGAAAGACTGACCTCCCCTCCCATTCATCACCTGAGGCTAGGTAAGGGAGCGAGCTCATCATGATTAAAGGACCACTCAATCTCATTTCCGGAACCAGCCTAACAGGGATCCATTCATTAAATCTTAATATTTTTGAGTTGTTGCACTGGCTAGCAAACCTGCTAAGGTGAACTTTTCCTACAGTTAAGGGGCTCAAGCTAATTAAAACCCTCAGGCCTCACATGTAAGGTTAACGGGATGATACATACAAAATATAAATAAAAGGGGGCACAGGTATTTGGCCTAGGGGTTAAGACACCGGTTAATGTGCCTGCATTCCATATGTCAGAGCCTGGACTTCCTACTTGGTACCAGCTCCCAGTTCATGCAGGCCCTGGAAGCAGTGGTGATGGTTCAAGAAACTAGGTTCCTGCTAACTGTGTGGGAAAGCTGGATTAGAGTTCCCAGGTCCCAGTTTTTGCCTCTTGACCTTTGCCCAGCTCCAGCTACTGTGGACATTTTGGGAGTACATCAGCAAATTGTAGCTCTCTCTTGTTCTCGTTCTCTCTCTCACATACACAAATAATCTTTAAAACAAAACAAAACAAAACAAAACAAAACAGATGTCCCAGTCCCGCATCAGAGTGCCTGAGTTCAACTCCTGACTCCAGCTCCTGCTAATGCAGATACTGGGAGACAGCAGCGATGACTCATGTTAAGCGGGTTCCTGCCACCCGTGAGGGAGACCAAAATCGAGTTCCTGCCTCCTACCTTTGGGCATTTGGAGAGTGAATCAGTAGATGAGAGGTTTTTCTCTCTCTCTCTCTCTTTTTAAGATTTATTTATTTGCAAGTCAGAGTTACACAGAGAAAGGAGAGAGAGAGAGAGAGGTCTTCCATCCGCTGGTTCACTCCCCAATTAGCCGCAATAGCTGGAGCTGCGCCAATCAGAAGCCAGGAGCCAGGAGCTTCTTCCGGGTCTCCCACACAGGTGCAGGGGAACAAGGATTTGGGCCATCTTCTACTGCTTACCCAGGCTATAGCAAAGAGTTGGATTGGAAGTGGAGCAGCTGGATCTTGAACTGTCGCCCATATGGGATGCCAGCGCTTCAGGCCAGGGCAGTAACCTGCTGTGCCACAGTGCTGGCTCCTCTCTCTCTCTGTCTTCCCACCCCCACCCCCCATACCCCAACCCTGTCTCTGTCTCTGTTTCTCAAACAAATAAATAAAGTATGTAGGGGGGGGGGTAAATAAACACCATTTTTAAAATAAGAGAAAAAAATATTTGCTAATGCCTCCTGGGTGCCATGTTCCCTGTGAGCATTATCTAAATGTATTTCATTTTACCTAGTATATTTGGGAGTTGTATATTATGAGATTCTGCCCAATGCTAGTAAGCAGTTTCATTTGAACTTGGATCAGTCTGATTCTGAAACTGTTACGGTCTAGGTTTGGGCTTAAATTAATTTTCCAAGTTCTTGCCTTTTACTTAGAGAAGACTTCTAAATACTGGTCCAAACTTGGCATGCAGTGTGATAAACTTAATTTACAAGGTAAGAAAAATACCCAGGCCCATTAGGGCTTTATTAAGGAAGAATGGGACCAAAGAAAAGGAATTAGCATACCCTGCTCTGCTCTTCCTGAGTCCATGTGGAGGAGAAAGAGTGCACTTCTGGTCTTCCTAGCTTTTTATGCACTTGGAAAAAATGGAAGTGTTTATGTGGTGCCAGCCTCATGTCCCAGGTAAGAGGAGGTACTTCCTGGGGAGTGGGCCCCTGATTGACAGGTAGATGAACATGTCAACACAGAACAAAGGAGGTGTGGCTTCTAGCTCATGAACTTAAAATTACGTATCTAATCTTTACCACATCAAACCCAGGGGTCTCCCTCCAGAGAAGGAAAGAGAAATTTCCCAGGAAAACGCTTGGTAGGTGGGTCTCATCCCATTAAATCAGCCCCATAATACAATGTCCATGATGTTAGCCACCTAGCAGAACCCAGCAAGGCAGCTCCAACCAACAAGAAACCAGGGCCATGCTCACCACTTGTTTAAGAGAAAATCCTGGGGCTCCAGGGAAGTGTGGGGATGGAGATTGCTATCCAAAAATACTTGACACAAAGGGGAATAAAACTTGAAATTGCCCGAGGCCAGAACAGGAGGGAGACCAAGAACTCAGGCAGGAAGAGAAATATGATCACATTTCCAGCCACAGAAGAATGAGTCTCAGCCAGCCATGGTCAGGGACTGGTTACTGCAGATTCAGGTGTGAGTGCCAACAAGAGTCTACACTGCACATAGAACTTTCCAGGTGCCAGACTCTGTTCTGAGGACTCATTAAGTACTCTTACTATCTCCTTTTGTAGACTAGGAAACCGAGGCAGAGAGCAGCTAAGTAACTTACCCAAGACCCCATGGTGAGTAGGTGGCAGAGCCGTGTCTCCAATAGGGCAACCTGTGCTCTTAACAAGCAGGCTATCTTGCCACATGGTCAGTATCTGCATCTGTCCAGCAGCTGGAACAAGGCAGTGCTAATGTGGGCTGAAAAAGGATTGAAATGATGAGTTGGGATCAAGCAATGGAGGGCACATAATGTAGAAGGGAGATTGGTGAAAATGGCCAAGGTTAGAGGAAGGATGGAGCAGGGAGAGCCAAAGCCAGCACAGTGAGGCAGGAAGGGGATCAGGATCCTGCTCTCACAGGGGAGCAGAAGGAGGACCAAGGTGACCACAGTGCCCAGTGCTACAGGGAGACCAGGAAGAACTGCACCTGGGAAATGGCCACTGGAACCGGCAATTTGAAGCTTGTGTTAATGAAGACACGTATTATTCTATCAGGATACAGATGCAGGTGCTGTAATGGAGAACAAAACAACACTGACAGGCATATTTCCTCCACGTAACAGTCCAGGGCTAGTACAGCAATGCCACATTGTAGGGTATCTGTGTTCTTTCTCTTTGGTTGCTCTGCCTTCTTCCCACACAGTTTCCATCTCATTGAAAGGTAGAGTTACAGAGAGAGGGGAGGGAGAGGTGGAGAGAGAGAGAGAGAGAGGTCTTCCAACTGCTGGATTACTCCCCAAATGGCTGCAATGGCTGGAGCTAGGCTGGTCTGAAGCCAGGAACCAGGAGCTTCTTCCAGGTCCCCCATGTGGGTGCAGGGACCCAAACACTTGGGCTGTCCTCCACTGCTTTCCCAGGCACATTAGCAGGAAGCTAGATTGGAAGTGAAGCAGCCAAGATTTGAAGTGGTCCCTATATGGGATGCTAGTGCCATAGGCAGTGGCTTAATCCACTATGCACAATGCCAACTGCTAAAACGACTATTCTCAGCATCTTTTCACATTCTAACCAGCAAGAAAGTAAAAGCAAATGTGGATATATACTCTGCCTTTTTTTTTTTTAAAGATGTATTTATTTATTCGAGAGGCAGAGTTTCAGAGAGGCAATAGCAAGGACCTGGATCAGAAGTGGAGCACGCAGGACTTGAACTGGCACCCATATGGGATGCTGGCTCTGCAAGTGGCAGCTTTACCTGCTTCACCACAGAAATGGCCCCCTACCCTGTCCTTAAAAATAAAAGTTATTTATCTTCATTTTATTTTAAAGACTGAGAGATAGAGACAGAATTTATCTGCTGGCTCACTCTTCAAATGCCCACAATAGCCAGGACTCAGTCAGGCAGAAGCCAGGAGCTAGGAACTCCATCCAGATCTCCCACATGGAGGGCAAGGATCCCAGGACTTGAGCCATCATCTGCTGCTTACCAGTGTGCACATTAGCAGAAAGCTGGATTGGAAGCAGAGGTTCTGGGATTTGAACCAGGCGTTCCTATATGGGATGCAGGTGTCTTAATTGCTGCACCAAACACTCACCCTTCCCTCTTCCTGAATAAACTTAGAGCTATGACCCAGGACCAGCACTTTGGCATAGCAACTAAAGCTACCGCCTGCGGTGCCAGCATCCCATATGGGCACCAGTTCAAGTCCCAGCTGCTCCACTTCCATTTCAGCTCTCTGCAAAGCCCTGGGAAAGCAGTAGAAGATGGCCCAAGTGCTTGGGCCCCTGCACCCATGTGGGTGACCCAGAAGAAGCTCCTGGCTCCTGGCTTTGGATCGGCACAGCTCCAGTTGTTGCGGCCAATTGGGGAGTGAACCATCGGATGGAAGACCTCTCTCTCTTTCTCTGCTTCTCCTCTCTCTATGTAACTCTGAGTTTCAAATAAACAAATACATCTTTAAAAAAACAAAGCTATGACCCAGAAATTACATAGATAGAAATACTTAACTGCATGGAAACTGGAAAAATGCAGTCTTTAGTTAGGCAGCTTGGCATATAGCTAAAACTGATAGTTCTTCCCCACCCCCCCCCCCCAAAAAAAAAAGATTTATTTTATACATTTGAAAGGCAGAGTGACAGAGAGAGGGAGAGACAGAGAAAGATCTTCCATTTCCTGGTTCACTCCCCAGATGGCCACGACAATTGGGGCTGGGCCAAGCTAAGGTCAGGAGCCTAGAACTCCATCTGGGTCTCCCATGTGGGTGCAGGGGCCCAAGTGCACTTGGACCATCTTCGACTGCCTTTCAGGCCCATTAGCAGGAAGTTGGATCAGAAGTGCAGCAGCCGGGACTCCAAACCGGCACTCATGTGGAATGCCAACGTTGTCACAGCCATATGTGGGCTGATGGGTTCTATTTCTAAAGAAAGAAGATGACAGAGGCTGGGACGCACTGGCCACCTCTGTAATTACGGTTTCATTGGGTGGTCCTAAGGAGTTTGCAGAGAGATGGTGGATAGGGAGGGAGGGGTACCATCAGTGAAGGTCAATTGTCACTGGAAGTGAGAAGGAGCAGAACAGAGACCTGGTTTGTAAAGACACATGGGGGAAACGGGTGTATTTGTGCAGATCAGGAAAAACCAAGAAGAGAAACCAGATACTGGGGAGGGTAGGGGCAGTTGCTAGAGCAAGGCTCCAAAGAGATTGCAACTAGAAGGGGCTGAGGGTGCAGAGAGGTGAGCCGTGGATGCTTCTTTATTGAAACAAGAGCAGAAAAGAAGAGAATGAGGAAGATGCGCAGACATTTTAATGTGAAGGTGAGCAAGCCTGGGTTCAATGGCCCAATCCCAGCCATGTAGGTGAGATCATCTGCCTCCATAAATCAGCCTTCCAAATGCAAAGACAGCTTGGAGCTTACGAAATGGCAGAGAGAGACTCCATCTGCCTGATTAGCCAGGGGCCACCCGGCCTCTCTGAGGAGAGTAATGAATATGCAGGATCTCCCTGCTGCAGTTCCAGCCCAGTGGCAGAGCAGCTTCCAACTGGGAGAGCCAAATAGACACTGTGCACACAGGGCTGGCCCTCACTCACTGTAAAGATCTGTTCCACACAGGAAGGGTGAGGGAGGGAACCACACACATCCTGCTCCGTGGCTGTGGAGAGATGCACATGTCCAGAACATTTGCATTCCTCTTCACATAGTGCGACTGCCTGCCGGCTGACGTGCCTTGCAACACATGCCATTTCCAAGGCTGCTTCCCTCTTCTCTGAAACTTGAGAATCACCTGTTCCCTGGGCTTTCTGAGATGTGGAGTCTCTGAGGCAGCCTTTAGATCTTGGGTTTAAGTTGAGGAGCTAATGAGTATCTACTCAGGCTGAATGTTGACTTGCTGCAACTTAAAGAATCCACATTAATAAGAAGACCAGGAAGGAGCCCCCTAAAAATAAAATATCCATTTGTGGAAATCTTTTGTTAATATTTGTTTCCAACTGTCATAATAGCACTTCATTTTTTTTTTTTTAAGTTTATTTTAGTTATTTGAAAGACTGAGTTTCAAAGAAAGGGAGAGACAAAGAGAGCTTACCATCTGCTGGTTCACTCCCCAAATGGCCATTATGTCTGGGATTGGGCTAGATTGAAACCAAGAGCCTGGAACTCCATCCAGGTCTCCCACACGGGTGGCAGGAGTCCAAGCACTTGGGCCATCTCCCGCTGATTTCCCAGGTGCATTAACAGGGAGCTGGATCAGAAGTGGAGCAGCCAGGACTTAAACCCATGCCAGGGTAACAGGTGGCAGCTTAACACACTGTGCCGCAACACCAGCCCCCGTGTCCATCATTTTAGGTGTAATGCAAGCCATGGGAGAACTCAAGAATGCAGTTATTTCAGACAAAGAAAATAAGCAAAGGCCGGCGCCGTGGCTCAATAGGCTAATCCTCCACCTTGCGGCGCCGGCACACCGGGTTCTAGCCCCGGTCGGGGCGCCGGATTCTTTCCCGGTTGTCCCTCTTCCAGGCCAGCTCTCTGCTATGGCCAGGGAGTGCAGTGGAGGATGGCCCAGGTGCTTGGGCCCTGCACCCCATGGGAGACCAGGAAAAGCACCTGGCTCCTGGCTCCTGCCATCGGATCAGCGCGGTGCGCCGGCTGCAGCGGCGGCCATTGGAGGGTGAACCAACGGCAAAGGAAGACCTTTCTCTCTCTGTCTCTCTCTCTCACTGTCCACTCTGCCTGTCAAAAAAAAAAAAAAAAAAAAAGATTTATAAAAAAGAAAATAAGCAAAGGCCGGCGCCGTGGCTCAATAGGCTAATCCTCTACCTTGCGGCGCCGGCACACCGGGTTCTAGTCCCGGTTGGGGCCCCGGATTCTGTCCCGGTTGCCCCTCTTCCAGGCCAGCTCTCTGCTATGGCCAGGGAGTGCAGTGGAGGATGGCCCAGGTGCTTGGGCCCTGCACCCCATGGGAGACCAGGAAAAGCACCTGGCTCCTGGCTCCTGCCATCGGATCAGCGCGGTGCGCCGGCTGCAGCGGCGGCCATTGGAGGGTGAACCAACGGCAAAGGAAGACCTTTCTCTCCGTCTCTCTCTCTCTCTCTCACTGTCCACTCTGCCTGTCAAAAAAAAAAAAAAAAAAAAAGAAAGAAAGAAAAAAGAAAATAAGCAACTACCCTCCACCACCCCACCCCAGTTCCTGTATGTGTCTCATCTCATCTCCGCTTTGTATCTCAGGAGATTTTTTTCCAGAGAAAATGGTGAAATTAGAGGGAGAAAATCAGATCAGATGTTGCCTTATCAACCATCAACCACCCAGAAAATCAGGAAGCTTTTTAAGATAAAGTCATTGTGTGTGGTGACCTGCTGCCTGGCTGCTGGCCCTGAGGCACAGAGGCGCCCTCCTGTGGGATGGCCCCGACCCCCGACATTTAAGCCTCAGCCCTCCCTGAGCTGCCTGTTGAAAGAAGCTGCCTGCAAGACCCAAAACATCTCCACTGCAGACGCAGAATCTCCAGGTTCCACTACTACAACTGCAGAAATTGGAGGCAAGCAGAAAGGTGACGTCACTCCTAATTACAATTCCTCTTGCTGGCTCCAGCACCAGGAAGCGGCGTGCTTGCTCCTGTCTTCACCTTCAGACTGCGGGCTCTCCAAGCAGCCTTCACCTTGCAAGGGCAGCGCTGCCTCGGGCTGCTGCCCTGGAAATCTCCCTGCAGAGCAGTCCTTCTTCAGAGCCCTGGCTCCCTAGCACAGGACAAAAGCAGGTGTTCCAGGGAGCTGAGCCCTGGCTGTCTACTTCCTTTTTTAAGGGGAGTGGCTTCTGCTGAGTGTATTTAGGGCACTACCTCTGCCTGCTGCTCTCCTGTAAAAACATGGAGCTTCCCAGTGCTCTGGAGAGGGGAGGGGAGCCCTGACACCCACACCCACTCTTCACCTCAGCCCCCTCCTGCCTTCCCTATCATTCCACCAGCGGCTGGCTGGGGGCTGCGCAGGGCACCCACACCAGTCTTGCTTGACTCCAGACCTTTGACTTGCTCAGGCAGCCCCCCAGCGCAGTCCACGGGCCTCTTGCTGCCAGGGGCACAGGGCACATGCTCTCATGTGGTACCCCCTTTTTCCCGCAACCCCCTCTTATCCACGCTACAAACACCACACATTTTCAAGATATCCCCTTGTGAGAATTAAAGGGATAATTGCATTAAAATCACAAAGTAGCTTCTGTGTGTAATCCTCAGTTATCAACTGGGGCTAAACTGTGTCTGGCCTTCTCCAACCATGTGGCCGTGGTCCCTTGAGATGGGTGCCTGCATCAGAGTCCCCACGCTAGACACTACCTGGGCCTGGCTTCCCTTTCTAACTCGGAGAAGCCAGCTGTGGGGCGTGGGCCTGACTCTTGCCTCAGCTTTTCTTGCTGCATCTGGTCTTTGGTACCCAGCCCTTGGTTTTAGGTATCAGGTTTAAAGTAGGACACAGACAGATCTGAGAGGCCCCACAGGTGGTGAGGAGCCTGGATACCATCTGACACTGAAAACACTTGGAGAAACTGAGGACGTGGGCTGGAGAAGGGAGGCCTCGTGGAAGGACACGGCTGTCATGGACACTCAAGGCGGGACAGGTGGTGCTTGCAGAGCTGCATCGAGGCCACTTTTCTTCCACCAGCCCGCCCCTGCCACCGTGGCACTGACTGGTGTAGGAAGCCGAAAGCACCCCTGTAACCGCAGTGTCCTAGCAGAGATGGCTGGCCCTCCAGCAGAGGTGCTGGGCTGGGACTCTTTCGCCAGGCGAGAGGCTGGCCTGGCAGCTCCAGACTGCATTTCTGAGGAACAGACAGGCAGAGGTTGCAGAGGTGTGCGGTGACCACGACCCCAGGCCGCTTTGCCACCCGCCTCACTCTGGACATCAGTCAGCCTTCACCTATGATCACCGTTCTTTGGAATTCTCACCCGCTCCCCAGGAATTTCCAATCTCCCCTTCTGCAGGGTGACACAGCTGTCAGCTTTACATCTCAAACTTCAAAGCGGCTTTGGGAAGAAAGGTTTGCTTTTTACCATTTTAAAGGGTTCTGGCCACAGAAAAGGGATTTGGACTTTGGAAATTTGCTTTGGAAATTTAGACCTATTGGCCAATGTACCGGTTAGCTTAAAAGTCCCTCTGGCGTGTAAAAGCTGCCTGTTGAAGGTATCTCTGCTCTCTGAAAGAGGAGCCTTACACCCATCCCATGGCCCTCTAATGTGTGCTTCTCCACCCTGGCTGCACAGGGTGGCCCAGGAGCAACCAAAAGGGACTGTTCAGGCCCCAACCAGAGTCATGGACTGAAGAGGGCTGGAGTTGGGTCCAGCCGTGGATAATTGCTTTAAATCCCTGGGTCATTCCAACATACAGCTTGGGCGAGAAACTCTGTTCTTGAAGGTGTAAGACTTGCTACATGGCCCATATTCCTCCGAGATATCACTTCAAATCAAGCTGGTTTATCGGGCTGTGTTCGGGAGAATTCCCTATTCCAAAACACCATTCAGGAACCAGCAGATGAATTCTTTTTTTTTAAATTCTTACTTATCTATTTCTAAATATGAGAAAAGAGAAATATTTCCCATCTGCCTGCGATATTTCCAAAATGCCTGCGACAGCTGGAGCTGGGCCAGCCCAAAGCTAGGAGCCAGAAACTCAGTCTGGGTCTCCCACATGGATGACAGGGACTCAGCTACTTGAGCCATCACCTGCTACCTCCCAGAGCGTGCATTTGTAGGAAGCTGGAATTAGAAGCGGAGCCAGGACTTGAACCCAGGTCTGCATCCCAAGCAGCCACGCGCCCCGGATAAATCCTTGATGTCTGTTGTTGGAGTCTTTGGTGGACCTTGTCCTTCAGATCCACTAGACCCAGTATGTGCTGAGCTGACAGAGCGGTGGAGGCTGAAGATGTTTCTACTGCTCTAATGATCACAGCAGGATTTTGTGGTCAAGCTAACATCCAATCACAGGTGTTCTGAGCTTCCTTGGGATGCCCCTGGCTAGGACCCAGCTCCCCTCTACTTGCATCAAAAACCCCTTTCTCTGAAGCTTCTGGAGTCTCCAGCAAGACAGCAGTCCCTTAGGGAGGCTTCTAGACATGCTGATTCCAGCTGTTTGGACTCCAGAATAACTGCCCACTGGACCATCACACCCACACGACCAGTGCTATACAGCTGCCCACAGGAGCTGATGAGCCAGCAGATTCACCCTTTGGAGCGTGTAGACCTGTGTTATCCCTTCAAAGGCAAGCTCCAAGAGGCACAGACCTGAGGACTCTTGCCTACTCTTGGAACTTCAAAACCTAGAAAGACATCTGATGTAAAGTGGGTGCTTGAGCAATGTCTGCCGTGAGGGGAATGACTTAGATGACAGTCGCGGCCCAGACAGGACTCTAGAGATGACCAAGACCACTTTAAAAGTACATAGAAGTGCTGACGCTGTAGTGCAGCGGGTTAAGCTGTGGCCTGCAGCACCAGCATCCCATATAGGCACCAGTTCAAGTCCTGGCTGCTGCAATTCCGATTCAGCTCCCTATTCATGCACCTGGGAAAGCCCTGAATGATGGCCCAAGTGCTTGGGCCCCCCTGCACCCATGTGGGAGACCTGGAAGAGGCTCCTGGCTACTGGCTTCTGCCTGGTCCAGCCCTGGTCTTGGCTGCCATTTGGGGAGTGAAGCAGCAGATGAAAAATCTCTCTCTTTGTCTCTTTCTCGCTCTGTAACTCTGCCTTTCAAGTAAAAATCAATAAATCTTAAAAAACAAAAGTAGGCTGGTGCCACAGCTCCTAGGCTAATCCTCCGTCTGCAGCGCCAGTACTCTGGGTTCTGTCCCAGTTACTCCTCTTCCAGTCTAGCTCTCTGCTGTGGCCCGGGAGGGCAGTGGAGGATGGCCCAGGTCCTTGGGTCCTGCGCCCGCATGGGAGAATAGGAGGGGACACCTGGCTCCTGGCTTTGGATTGGTGCAGCACGCCAGCCATAGCGGCCCATCTGGGGGGTGAACCAGCAGAAGGAAGACCTTTCTCTCTCTCTCTCTCTCACTGTCTAACTCTGCCTGCCCTCCCCCCCCCCGAAAAAAAAAAGTAAATAGAGAAAGCATTTGCTTCCACAATCAGCTTTCCCTGGAGTGACATAGAAGAGCGCCAAGACCAACAGAGGCCTTCGTGACACCATCACACCTGGGAGGAACCGGCCAGAACCAAGGCAGGTCGCTCTGCCAGAGGCCTTGAGACTCCTTCGAAATTAGCAGCCAAAACTCCCACCAGCAGAATCCTCCAGCTGCCATCACCTTCAGCCTGAGCATCGCCGAAGTCCCTCTTTCCAGGACTGCTTCCCTGGGCCCTGGGGGTCCCTGCTACTCCTGTACTAACACCCTCACTGACTCTCTTGCTGCCCCCCCCGCCCCCAGGGAGGACCCAGCTCCAATCCACTCTCATTTTGACCCGGGTCACCCCCCCTTCCTTGCGCAGTTCCAGTTTTACTAATCACAGAACACCCTTGCCTGGCCCAGCTGGCGATACATCCTCAAGCCCTTCTCCCCATGAAAGCAGCTTGGAAAATTCTGTTTTTTGTTTTTTGTTTTTTTGTTTTTTGGTGGGGGGGGGTACCTCAAAATATTAGAATTAGCCTTGTCCAGTCCTGGCAGTGTTAACAATCATCTGCTGGAGAAGCATACAAATTTGAGTTTAAAAATAAAAAAATAAAATAAAAGCAGCCAAGCAGCTGCAGTCTCCCCGTCCCTCCAGCCCTAGAACACACCCCACAGAGAACAGAGCTCCCGGACTCGGAACGTGGGATTGGAGGCCGAGCCCATCACCTTTCATCCGGGCTCCCCGCTGCCCGCCTAGAACACGCCTGGCGGTAAAGGGCGGCGCCGCCCCCAGGGCTTTGCGGTTCTCCCCCGCAGCCTGGCGCTGACCACATGACTTGGCAAAGCCAGGCACTGCTCCCTGGGTCTCCGGCAGGTACAATAAGGAATTTTTTCACTTTGAGGCTCCGTCAGCGTCCTGATGAAAGGAACTCATTTTGTCTCGGTGTGGGTATCGCCTGTGTCTGGGTGAACGTACAGAAATCAGACGCTGGGACTCAACAGTTAATGCGTTGAATCACTTGTATTTGTCACATTCTCTGGCTGAGAACCAAAACGAGGGATCAAATGCTGGCGACCGTGGTGCTGGCCTCACAGGCGGCTCTGGAAAAGTCCCCCTCTGCCTCATTCAGACCGGGAAGGTCATTCCCTTCGGAGCACCCATCCGGGGTCGTGAAGAGAGAAACACGCAAGCGCCCCACTCTGCAACCAGCTCCTACGGTTGTGAACCACAGGTCAGTGTTCAGAGAGGAGCAACACTCACCCTCCTAATCGAGGGGCCATCGTGACTGATACTAATTATCCCCTTCCTGCTTCTACCGTCCCCTGAAACACGCGTCCTGCACAGGGTGAGCCGTGGTCACCGGTTTCGGAAGCCTCAGTCTGCGCCACATCACGGCAGCCCCCGGATTAGGGAGATTAGAGACATTACATTTCAAGTAGCATCTGGCTAGCAGCCGCCTGATGCAGCATTTCCCAGCTTCCCCCTAAAAAGCAGGAAAAGATGAAAAACGCTGTCATTCAGACATTTACAAACTACTCATCCGACAGGGGCTGAGGACGCGGCCCCGCTTTCTAGGAACTCAGGGTCCATCAGCAGACCAAACTCTTAGCTCACTACTGCTGTGGAACAAGTTAGCCCACAGGTTATGGGGACAGGAGTCCAGGCATGGCTTCACAGGGCCCCATTGATCTGGATTTCTCACAGACCCGTGGTCACAGCCAGGCTCCACTAAGAAGCACATGTTTCTTCCTCATTCACGCGGCTGTCTGGTGGGAGTCAGTTCCATCAGGGTTGTGGGCCTGAGGGTCCCTTATTCCTCACAATCTGGATCTCCCCTTAGCACCTACCACCACACGGCAGCTTCAGCAGCAGGTGGTGGCCCAAGTACTTGGGTCCCTGCCTTGTAGGAAATGAGGACTCAGTTTCTGAGCCTGGCCCAGCCCCAGCTGTTGCAGCCATTTGCGGGATGAACCAGTGGGTAGAAGCTCGCTCTCTCTCTCTCTCTCTCCTGCTCTACTTTCAAATAAGTAAGCAAATCTTAAAACAAACAACAGCAGCAGCAGCAAAAAAAAAAAAAAAAAAGATTTTGGATTTTACTCCAAGATGGAACCCCATGGCAGATTTGGAGAACAGAGGTAATATGATGGGACATACAATCCTTTGGGTTGCTAGATTTGAGAACTAGGAGTCAGTGTGGAAACTCAAGACCAGTTGAAAAACTACTGAAAAACTCCAGGCAAAAGACACTGGCTTCTTAAACCAGTGAGGCAGCATTGGAGGTGGTAAGAAGTGATTGGATTCTGGATCTGTTTCAAAGGCAGGAAGGTTGAATATGTAATGAGAGAGAAAAAGAGGCACTGAGGTGAATTCCAAAGTTTTTGGCCTGAACAGCTCGTGCCATTTATAAAAGAGAAATATTGGAGAAGGAGCAAATTGGCGAAGGTGTGGAAATGAAGAATTCTGTTTCAGATATGTTAATGTGAGAGCCAATTAGAGCATGTCAAGTAAGCAGCTGGATAAATGAGTCTGGAGTGCAGGGGTGACTCTGGGCTGGAGACATCAGTCTGCGATGCATCAGTTTATTGACATCACTTACAGCCATGAGTCTCAATGAATTCACTGGAAGTTAGGGCACAAAGAAAAGAGGTGATGGGGAATGATGGGAAAGCAGTGAAAAGTGGTCAATAAGGAAGGAAGAGAAGGAAAAGCAGTGACCAGGAAAATAAGTGGAGAAAGTATTCCATGGTATTAGATCTTCCTTTAGTTACCTAAGTGTTATCAAATGCTAATGCATGTAAGAATCACTCTACAAGGTACTAAGCTATTTCAAAAAAGTTCACGTAAGAAATGGAATTAAAAGGTAAGTGTATTTTGGTGCAAAAACCTTGAAATTCATAATTTTTCACAATATCCATAAACTTTTTGAGGACCACACATCTTCCTGGATTTCACATTTACATAAAAAACTTATCTTTTAAGTTACTTTCCCATGAACATTTTGAAGCTCATTTTTGTATACACAAAGCCTTATTTCTTTTCTGGGAAATACAAAGGGTTTTCAAGGTAATTAAGGTACTAACTAAAGACTATAATTATTGGGGCTGGTGCTGTGGCATAGCAGGTAAAGCCACTGTCTGCAGTGCTGGCATCCCATATAGGCACTGGTTCAAGACACAACTGCTCCAATTATGGTCCAGCTCTCTGCTATGGCCTGGGAAAGCAGTTGAAGATGGCCCAAGTCCTTGGGCCTCTGTACCCATGTGGGAGATGCAGAAGGCCGATGCAGCCATCTGGGGAGTGAACCAGCAAATGGATAGACCTCTCTCTCTCTCTCTCTCTCTGCTTCTGCCTCTCTGTAACCTTTCAAATAAAATAAATAAATCTTTAAAAAAAACTATAATTGTGGGGGCCAGTGCTGTGGCACAGTAGGTTAATCTTCCGCCTGCAGCACCAGCATCCCACATGGGTGTTGGTTCTAGATCCAGCTGCTCCTCTTCTGATCCCACTCACTGCTATGGCCTGGGAAAGCAATAGAAGATGGAGCAAGCACTTGGGCTGCTGCACCCATGTGGGAGACCTGGAAGAAGCTCCTGGCTTTGGACTGGCCCAGCTCCAGCTGTTATGGCTGTTTGTGGAGTGAACCAGCAGATAGAAGACCTTTCTCTCTGTCTCTCCCTCTCACTGTCTGTATCTCCACCTCTCAAATAAATAAAATCTTTAAAAATAAAAAAGACTGTAATTGTGGTGGCTGGCATTGTGGTGCAGCAAATTAATCTTCCCCTTGCCAGGCCATCATCCCATTGCAGAGTGCCACTTGGAGTCCTGGCTGCTCTGCTTCCAATCCAGCTTCCTGCTAATGTGCCTGGGAAGGCAGCAGCTGATGGCCCAGGTGCATGAACCCTGCCACCCATGTGGAAGACCCAGATGGAACTCCTAGCTCTTGGCTTTGGCAGTTGTAAGCATTTGGGGAGTGAATCATTATATGGAGGATCTCGATCTCTCTGCTTTTCAAATAAATAAATGTCTTTGTGAGAAAAAAAAAAAAGGTTGTATTACACAGAGCCAACATTTAATGGGGAGTAAAGTGTTAGGGGTTATTTCATTGAAGTTTTAAAAATTTATTTTTATTTATTATTTTGGTGATTTTAAACATGTATTTATTTCTTTTCATCCACCTGAAAGAGTGATAGAGAGATTTTCCATCCACTAGTTCACTACCAATGGCTTGTGACAGTCAGTGTGGGACCAGACCAAAACTGGGAGCCCAAAATTCCATACAGGTCTCACATGTGGGTGGCAGGGACCTAAGCACTTGAGCCGTCATTGGCTATCTCCCCAGGCGTACTAGCAAGAAGACGGATTGAAAGCAAAGGTGCTGAGACTCCAAATGACACTGATATGGGATGCGGGTGTCCCAAGCAGTAGCTTAACCTGCTGTGGCACAATGCCTGCCATTTATTTTATTAATCTGAGAGTGAAAGACAGGAAGACAGACAAGTCCCATTTATTGGTTTATTCCCCCAAACTGCACACAATAGCTGGGGCTAGGCTAGGCCAAAGCCAGGATCTAGGATTTCAAACAAGGTCTTCCATAGAGGTTGCCGATATTCAATATTTGAGCCATTACCCACCAACTCTCAAGGTACACACAAGAAGGAGGGTGGAATGTAGAGCCAGGACTTAAACCCAAGAACAGATATGGAATGTGGGTATCCCAACTGGTGTCTTCATCTGGCCAAAAACATGCCCTTGGATTTTCTTTTGTAGTTTTTAAACTTTTTATTATAGAAAATATCAGATCTACAGAATTAACAGAAACTGAACCTGTGTTCCCATCACCAGTTTGATAATTATCAATGCATGGCCAATCCTGTGTCTCTCACATTCCATTCATACCTCCCATACAATTTTGAAGGAACTCCAAACACATAATCATTTCATTTGTAAATATTTTGGCAGAGCTCTTTTTTTTTTTAAGATTTATTTTATTTATTTGAAAGACAGAGTTACAGAGAGAAGTAGAGACAGAGAGGATGGTGGGTCTTCCACCCGCTGGTTCACTTCCCAGATGGCTGCAACGGCCGGAGCTGTGCTGATCTGAAGCCAGGAGCCAGGAGCTTCTTCCAGGTCTCCCATGTAGGTGCAGGGGCCCAAGGACTTGGGCCATCTTCTATTGCTATCCCAGGCCATAGCAGAGAGCTGGATTGGAAGAGGAGCAGCTGGGACTAGAACTGGCGCCCATATGGAATACTGGCACTTCAGGCCAGGGCTTTAACCCGCTACGCCACAGTGCCAGCCCCGGCAGAGCTCTTTAAAAATACTGTTTCCCAGGGTGGAGTTGGGACACAGTGGGTTAAAGCCCACTATTGCTATTTAGAGCAATTGTCATTCTGTGAATCTCTTGTATGGACTGCTACCCATGTTGGAACATTCTCTCCTTTTTAACTCTATATATTATTATTACCAGACACTTGATATTATTTATAGGATCCCTTTAATATTTAATCCTATGTATATGATCACTTTAATATTGAAGACAGCATTTTTACCATCAATTTTAATGGGATTTTGGGTCCCATGGCTAGTTTTTAAACTGTACCCTTAGAAATAAGTCCATAGGAATGTGTGCAGAACTATACAGCTTTACAGCTACAAACTCTTCTCGCTCTTATTTTTTACTGGGATCTATTTTTAATTGACTTTATACATATATGATTAACTCTATATTAAGTAAAGAGTTCAATGACTAGTATTAAGAAGAAAAAAACTATTCCTTGACAGTCAAGACAAGGGCTGTTCAAGTCATTGCTTCTCAAAACTGTCAATTTCTCTTATACAGATTTCCTTTAAGTGATCTATTAGTTATCACAGATCAGGGAGGACATATGGTATCTGTCTCTTTGGGACTGGCTTATTTCACTAAGTATGTTGTTTCCAAATTCATTAATTTTGTTATAAATGACTGGATTTCATTTTTAACCACTGTATAGTATTCCATAGAGTACATATTCCAAAATTTCTTAATCCAGTCTTCAGTTGACAGGCATTTAGGTTGCTTCCATGTCTTAGCTATTGTGAATTGAACTGCAATAAATACAGGGGTGCAGATAACTCTTTTATTTGCTGATTTCATTTCCCTTGGGTAAATTCCCAGGAGTGAAATGGCTGGGTCATATGGTAGGACTATAGTTAGATTTCTGAGGTATCTCCAAACTGTCTTCCACAGTGGTTTTACCAGTTTACATTCCCACAACAGTGGATTGGGGTACCTTTTCCACCACATCCACACCAGCATTCATTGCTTTCTAACTAGGGTGAGGTGAAACCTCATTGTGGTTCTGACTTGCATTTCACTGACAGCTAGCGATCCTGAATACTTTTCCATGTGTCTGTCGACCATTTGGATTTTATCTTTTGAAAAATGTCTGTTTAAGTCCTTTGCCCATTTCTTAACTGGGTTGTTTGTTTTGTTGTTGTGGTGTTTCTTGATCTCTTTATATATTCTGGTTATTAAACCTTCATCAGATGCATAACTTGCAAATAATTTCTCCCATTCTGTCAGTTCCCTCTTCACTTTCCTGAGTGATTTTTGCAGTACAGAAGCCTCTCAGTTTGATGTAGTCCCATTTGTTAATTTTGGCTTTTACTGCTGTGCCTCTGGGGTCTTTTCCAAAATCTCTTTGCCTGTGCCAATGTCTTTCAGGGCTTCCCCAATGCTAATAAATTGATAGCATGGGTCATAGATTTAGGTATTTAATCCATTTTGGGTGGATTTTTGTATAAGGTGTTAGGTAAGAGCCTTACTTCATATTTCTGCATGTGGACATTCAGTTCTCCCAGCACCATTTGTTGAAGAGACTGTTCTTGCTCCAGAGTTTGGTTTTAGCTCCTTGGTAAAATATAAGTTGGTTGTAGATGTTGTAAATGCATGGATTGACTTCTGGCATTTCTATTTTTTTTAACATTTTTATTTATTTATTTGAAAGGTAGAGTTACAGACAGTGAGAGAGAGAGAGCCAGAGAGAAAGGTCTTCCTTCTGTTGGTTCACTCCCCAAATGGCCACCATGGCCGGCGCTGCGCCAATCTGAAGCCAGGAGCCAGGTGCTTCTTCCTGGTCTCCCAGGCGGGTGCAGGGGCCCAAGCACCTGGGCCATCCTCCACTGCCCTCCTGGGCCACAACAGAGAGCTGGACTGGAAGAGGAGCAACTGGGACTAGAACTTGGTGCCATATGGGATGCCAGCACCGCAGGCAGAGGATTAACCAAGTGAGCCACAGCACCTGCCCCCTTGCATTTCTATTCTGTCTATCCATCTGTTTTTGTAATAGTACCAGGCTGTTTTGATTATAACTGCCTTATAGTATGTCTTAAAATCTGGTGTTGTGATGTCTCTGGCTTTTTTTGTTGTTGTTGTATAAGATTGCTTTAGCTAGCCGAGGTCTCCTGTGTTTCCATATGAATTTCAGCATCATTTTTTCTAGATCTGAGAAGAATGTCTTTGGTATTTTGATTGGTATCTCATTGAATCTGCAAATTGCTTTTGGAAAGCATTTTGATACTGAATCTTTTAATCCATGAACATGGAAGATTTTTCCATTTTCTTGTATCTTCTTCTATTTCTTTCTTTAGTGTTTTATAATTCTCATCATAGAGATCTTTGACATCCTTGGTTAAATTTATTCCAAGGTATTTGATTTTTTTTGTGGCTATTGTGAATTGGATTGATCTTAGAAGTTCTTTCTCAGCTGTGGCATTGTCTGTGTATACAAAGGCTATTGATTTTTGTGTATTGATTTTATATCATGTTACTTTACCAAACTCTTCTATGAGTTCCAAAAGTCTCTTGGTGGAGTCTTTTGGATCCCCTATATGTAGAATCATGTCATCTGCAAATAGGGATAGTTTGGATTCCTCTTTCCCAATTTGAATCCCTTTGATTTCTTTTTCTTGCCCAATAGCTCTTGCTGAAACTTCTAGGACTACATTGAATAGCAGTCATTAGAGTGGGCATCTTCTTCTGGTTCCAGATCTTAGTGGGAATGCTTCCAACTTTTCCCCATTCAATAGGACACTGGCCGTGGGTTTGTCATACATAGCCTTGAAAGTGTTGAGGAATTTTCCTTCTATACCCAATTTGCTTAGAGTTTTCATCATGAAAGGGTGCTGTATTTTATCAAATAGTTTTTCTGCATCTATTGAGATAATCATATGAATTTTGTTCTTCAGTTTATTAATATGATGTATTACATTGATTGATTTGCAAAGGTTGAACCATCCCTGTATACCAAGGATAAATTGCACTTGGTCCAGGTGATTGTTTTTTCTGATGTATTATTGGATTCAATTGGCCAGAATTTTGTTGAGGGTTTTTGCATCTATGGTCATCACGGAAATGGGTCTGTAGTTCCCTTTCTCTGTTGCGTTGTTTCCAGGTTTAGAAATTAAGGTGATGCTGGCCTCTTAGAAAGAATTTGGGAGGATTCCCTCCCTTTCAATTGTTTTGAGTAACTTGTGAAGGATTAGAGTTAGTTCTTCAAATGTCTGGTAGAATTCAGTGGTAAAGCCATCTGGTCCTGGGCTTTTCTTTGTTGAGACGGTCTTTATTACTGATTCAGTTTCTGTCTTGGTAATGGGTCTGTTTAGGTTTTCTGTGTCTTCATGGCTCTATTTAGGTAGGTTGTATGTGTCCAGGGATCTATCCATTTCTTCTAGTTTGATGGTATAGAGCTCTTTGTAGTAGTTTCTGATGATTCTTTTTTATTTCTGTTGTGTCTGTTGTTACATTTCCTTTTTAACCTAATTTTATTGATTTGGGTCTTTTTTTTTTTTTTTTTTTTTTTGGTTAGTTGGGTCAATAGTGTGCCAATTTTTTTTTTTTTTCAAAAAACCAGCTTTTCGTTTTGCTGATCTTTTGTATTTTTTTGTTTCAATTTTGTTGATTTCTTCTCTAATTTTAATTATTACTTTTCTCCTACTAGTTTTGGGTTTCGTTTGCTGTTGTTTTTCTAGATTCTTGAGGTACATTGACAGCTCATTTATTTGGTGTCTTTCCAATTTCTTCTTCTTCTTTTTTCTTTTTCTTTTTTTTTTTTTTTTTTGACAGGCAGAGTGGACAGTGAGAGAGAGAGACAGAGAGAAAGGTCTTCCTTTTTCTGTTGGTTCACCCCCAATGGCTGCTGCAGCCAGTGCACTGCGGCCAGCGCACTGGGGTGATCTGAAGCCAGGAGCCAGGTGCTTCTCCTGGTCTCCCAAGCGGGTGCACGGCCCAAGCACCTGGGCCATCCTCCACTGCACTCCCGGGCCACAGCAGAGAGCTGGACTGGAAGAGGAGCATCCAGGACAGAATCCAGAGCCCCAACTGGGACTAGAACCTGGGGTGCCGGCACCACAGGCAGAGGATTAGTCTATTGAGCCACAGCGCCGGCTCTCCAATTTCTTGATATAGGCACCAATTGCTATAAACTTTCCTCTTAACACTGCTTTTGCTGTATCCCATAAGTTTTGATATGTTGTGTTATCTTCATTTGTTTCCAGAAATTTTTTATTTCTCTTTTGATTTCTTCTATCACCCACTGTTCATTCAGGAGCATGTTGTTCAGTCTCCATATGTTTGCATATGTTCTAGAGATTCCTGAGTTGCTAATTTCCAGCTTCATTCCACTGTTAGGGTTAGGGTTAGGGTTAGGGTTAGGGTTAGGGTTAGGCATGATTTAAATCTTTTTGAACTTGTTGAAACTTGCTTTACAGACTAGCATGTGGTCAATCCTAGAAAGAAACTTCCATGCACTGGTGAGAAAAATGTGTATTCTGTGGCTGCAGGGTAGAAGGTTCTATATGTATCTGTTAGGTCCATTTGTTCTATAGTGTCAATTAACTACCGTTTCCTTGCTGATTTTCTGTCTGGTTGATCTGTCCACTGCTGACAGTGGGGTATTGAAGTCCCCCATTACTATTATGTTTGAGTCTATATCTCCCTTTGAATCCATTAACATTTCTTTTAGATAGCCAGGTGCCCTGTAATTTGGTGAATATACATTTGTAATAGTCACATCCTGTTGAATTGATCCTTTAATCATTATATAGTGTCCTTCTTTGTCTCTTTAATAGTGTTTGTGTTAAAGTCTATTTTGTCTGATATTAGAATGGCTGCACCAGCTCTTTTTGGGTTTCTGTTAGCATGGATTACCTTTTTCTGTTCTTTCATTTTCAGTTGTGCGCATCTTTGTTGGTAAGATGTGTTTCTTGCAGGCAGCAAATAGATGAGTTTTCTTTTTTAATTCATTCAGCCAGTCTGTGTCTTTTAACCGGAGAGTTGAAACCATTTACATTCAGGGTGACTATAAATATTGACTTTGCTCTGTCATATTTCTGTTTATCATCCTAATTTTTTACTTTGGGTTTCCTTTGTACTTTTACAGGGTCATTTTCTGCATTCATCTTCTTTTGAAGTGATGTTTCTGTTTCTGTATGTAGCATATCCTTGAGCATCTTTTGTATGGCTGGGCAGGTAGTTACAAATTCTTTCAATTTCTGTTTGTTGTAGAAGATCTTTATTTTTCCCTCATTCATAAATGAGAGCTTTTCAGGGTACAGTATTCTGGGTTGATAGTTTTTTTCTCTTAAGACTTGGAATACATCTCACCATTCTCTCCTTGCCTGTAGGGTTTCTGATGAGAAGTCTGCAATGAGTCTACATGGGTTTCCCCTGAATGTGATTTGGCATTTCTCTCATGCACACTTTAAGATCTTTATGTTTTTCTGCAGAGAATTTTACTACAATGTGTCCTGGTGAAGATCTTTTCTGGTCCTGTCTATTGGGAGTTCTGTGTATTTCCTGTACTTGGATGTCTTTCTCCAGAATGTGGAAGTTTTCTGTTATTATTTCATTAAGAAGGCCTTCTAGTCCTTTCTCTCTTTCCACACCTCCTGGAACTCCTAGGATCCATATGTTGGGTCATTTGATAGTATCTTGTAGATCTCCAACAGTGTTTTTTAGTTTTCTAATTTTTTCTGGGGCTGGTGCTGTGGTTAATCCTCCCCCTGCAGCACTGGCATCCCTTATGGGTGCCAATTCTAGTCCTGGCTGCTCCTCCTTCAATACAGCTCTCTGCTATGACTTGAGAAAGCAGTCAAAGATTGCCCAAGCCCTTGGGCCCTTGCACTCACATGGGAGACCCAGAAGAAGCTCCTGGCTCCTGGCTTTGGATAGGCAGATCTCAGGCCATTGTGGCCATTTGGGTAGTGAACCTGTGGATGGAAGATCTTTCTTTCTGTCTCTCCCTCTGTCTGTAACCCTGCCTCTCAAATAAATAGTTTTAAAAAATCTTTTGTCTGACTATAATATTTCCAGAAATTTGTCTTCTATTTCTGATATTCTTTTTCTGTCTTACCTATTTTGTTGTGAAGGCTTTCCACTACATTTTTAATATGATCTATTGAATTCTTCATTTCTAGTATTTCAGTTTGACTTCTCTTTACTATCTCAATTTCTTGGGAGAACTTTTCATTTAGATAGTGAATTTTCTTCTGTTTGCTTCTAAGTATTCTAATGATTAATTTTATGAATTCTATTATTGGAATATCTTCAATCTCTTTATCTTCACCTTCTATTATTTAAGAGTTGCAGTGTTCCTTCGTGGGGGTCATAGTGTCTTCCTTATTCTTGTTTAGGGTTTTTCCTCATTTGTGTGTGTGGTTTTTTTTTTTTTTTGTCTTGTTGCTTTTCTCTTTAATTTGTGTCTTTATGATTTAGTGGAACGTCTGTACTTTCAGTGAGTTCTAAGAGGTGTGTGCTGGATGTGGCCTAGGTGCTCTGTTCAGTATTCCATGGTGGAGCAGGTATCCAGCATAAGACCCTGTGGGCTTTGTAATTTTCCTCTGGTTTTTTGGTTAGAGGAGGTTGTTCACTTCTGTTGGTGTGACCCATCCTTTCCCTCACAGTTGTGGGATGCCCCAGAGTTAGTCTCTGGTGTGTTCATGGTTATGTTGCCCTGCTTAATGAACTGTACCTCTAATCTGTGGAGATTTTCTTGTGGTGAGGGTTCCCTCTTTTATGAGCTGCTATGTGTCTGTTTGTTGCAAGTGGAATCATGCAACCCTGCCTACTGGAGCCTGGCTCACTTCTCAGTGGTTTATGGAGCCAGCTTGAGTTTTTGATATTCTGGACTTCTCCTTGTTGTAAGCTTGCATGATGAGGAAGAAAATCTTCTGAAATGTTGTGGTCCTTGTTCCTGGGTGGGGGTATGGTGAGGTGGCCCCCACAGTTTTTGGGCATGTGTGCGGGAGGCTAAGGCAGCAGTCCCCCACTTAGGTTGGAAAATGTAAACAAACAAAATGGCTTCTCCCAGCCAACTGCAGGTCCGAGTGGGGTGGGGGAGATGCAGGTGGGCAGGGGAGTGCCTGACCTCTCTGTTTGTTCTTCTATACCTTCTCCTTTTCCCCCTGCATGGAACTTCAAAAGCGGTTCACCAAGCTCTCCCTCCTGCAGCTTTTACAGCTCTGTGGACCCACAATTTCCTGTCTCATCTGGTCCACTGGGGGCTGGCGCCAACCTCCCTGATCTAAGCCTCTACTGCTTCCCTTTCTTTTTTTTTTTTAATTTTATTTATTTATTTGACAGGTAGAATTACAGACAGTGAGAGAGACAGACAGAGAGAAAGGTCCTCCCTCCATTGGTTCACCCCCCAAATGGCTGCCACAGCTGGAACTACACCAATTTGAAGCCAGGAGCCAGGTCTTCCTCCTGGCCTCCCATGTGGGGAAGGGGCCCAAGCACCTGGGCCATCCTCCACTGCTTTCCCGGGCCACAGCAGAGAGCTGGACCGGAAGAGAAGCAACCGGGACTAGAACCCGGCACCCATATGGGATGCCGGCAACGCAGGTGGAGGACTAAACAAGTGAGCCATGGCGCCGGCCCCAGCTTCCCTTTCTTATATGGTCTTCTGGAGTGGACCTGCCACATCTCTGTTGGTCTCTTGGGCTTCCCATCGCAAATTTCCCATGGCTCTATCTCTGGCATGTATCTTCTCTCCTTTTTAACTATCTATTTTGCCCTGCATGACTCATATCATCCTGTTGCTATACCACCATCTTGGGACTGTACCAATTACTCAATTTTAATAGTTTATTTGAATCAGGAAACAGTAAGATCCACACATTGAAAATGAGAATATTGGGGCCGGCGCTATGGCGCAGCGGGTTAACACCCTGGCCTGAAGCACCGGCATCCCATATGGGCACCAGTTCTAGTCCTGGCTGCTCCTCTTCCAATCCAGCTCTCTGCTATGGCCTGGGAAAGCAGTAGAAGATGGCCCAAGTCCTTGGGCCCCTGCACCCACATGGGAGACCCAGAGGAAACTCCTGGCTCCTGGCTTCGGATTGGCGCAGCTCCGGCCGGAGTGGCCATCTGGGGAGTGAACCATCAGACAAAGACCTCGCTCTCTCTCTGCCTCTCCTCTCTCTGTGTAACTCTTTCAAATAAATAAATAAATCTTAAAAAAAAAAAAAAAAGAAAATGAGAATATTATCTTTTAGGCCTGTGTACATTCCTTTCCCACCATTTCTCACATATATAGTTTTTCCTTACGTTGTTGCTCTAAGATAAGGATGCCATTATTTCCTGAGTAGGGGCTAACTGTACAACTGTGTTTCATCAACTCCAAGTAAGTAAAAAGAAGGGAAAACCCAGAGTCTATGTAAAAGTGCTACTGAATAACAGAATGGACAAATCCCTTCCTCCCTAAAGAATAAGAGGCAGAAGAACGTATTGGGAAATCATTTGGCATCTTCAATAGTATGGGAGAAGAGGTGCCTTCCATAAATCACATAGTCAGCCTTGTGAGGAAAAGAAACAAAGAAGGACAAAATTAGCAGAAAGACAGATGGATGAGATGAAGAATTCTATGGAAAATTAAAATAAGAAAAAAATACAATCAGACAACACATACCCCATACTATTATTTTTAAAAAAGATTTATTTACTGATTTGAAAGAGAGAAAGAGAGACACAGAATATCTTCCATTTGCTGGTTTACTCCTCAGATGGCTGCCATGGCAGGGATTGGGCCAGGCCGAAGTTAGGAGCCTGGAGCTTCTTTCAGATCTTCCATGTGGGTGGCAGGGACCCAAGTACTTAAGCCATCTTCTGCTGCTTTTCCCAGGCCATTAGCAGAGAGATGGATCAGAAGTGGAGCAGCCAGGACATGAACCAATGCTCACATGGGATGCTAGTACTTTAGACAGCGGCTTTACCTGTTATGCCACGATGCTGGCCCCAACAACACTATTATTTTCATCTAACAATAGATGAGAAACATCTTTCCACAGCTCATTAACTATTTTTTTCCACGATATTCCTATGATTGGACTGCATGGATAATTCAACATGTGGGAGCCAGTGCTGTGGCACAGCAGGTTAAAGCCCTGGCCTGAAGCACCTGCATCCCATATGGGCACCTGTTTTAGTCCTGGCTGCTCCTCCTCCGACCCAGCTCTCTGCTATGGCCTGGGAAATCAGTAAAAGATGGCCCAAGTCCTTGGGTCCCTGCACCTACATGGGAGACCTGGAAGAAGCTCCTGGCTCCTAGCTTCGGATCGGCGCAGCTCCAGCCATTGTTGCCATCTAGGGAGTGAACCAGCGGATGGAAGACCTTTCTCTCTGTCTCTACCTCTCTCTGTAACTCTTTCAAATAAATAAAATTAATCTTTAAAAAAATCAACGTGTGAAGGCTCATGCTTCATTTAACCTATAATTTCATGTTAGAAAAATAGGTATTTCTCAGTTTTTTTTATTTGCTTCTGTGTTTTTGTCATTGTGAGCCATGTGGAAGGGTACATCCTTGTATATCTGCCCATGTATTTAATAACTATTTATTGAGCACCTAAAGGTTACTGGGCAAGGTGCTAGGTGCTGGGGAATGTTGTAGTTAATAAGATTGGATATGACCCAACAAGGAAACAAGACAATTAAGTATGAAATGTCAACACTTTTGTGGCAAATGATAGAGAAAAGAAATATATGATAAGGAAGTACATGGCCAGGGAGCCCAACCTGAGAAAGTGACATTTAATCTGAGACCTGAAAATAAGAGGAGTTAAGCTAGGCAAAGAGTGACAAAATAATATTTTAGGGAGAGACCACAGCATGTCCAAAGGCCTGAATGTGAGCGAGAGCAAGGCACACTCAAGATGAAAGAAATTCAGTAACTCACAAAGGGTCTTCCCTTTGATGTCAAGGCCAAGGTCTGGGCTGGAGCCCATGGGACACTGGGTGGAGCCCGGCATGATTAAAAGGATGGAAGCCTTTTAGGAAGCAGTCAATAGCCCAAGCAGGAAAGGGTAGTGGGCCAGAAGAGGGTGTTGGTAGTGAGGATGTAAAGAATCAGACTTGAAAAATATATTTAGGAGAGGCTGATTCATTTGATGTGGGTGGCAACAGAGAGGGATGTCAAAGCTGGCTCCCTGGTTTCTGACTTCAGTAACCAGGTGGTATCATTCACTAGTAATAGGAGAGAAATATAGGGAAAATGATGAGTCCAGTTGGACAATGTTGAGTTTGAGGTTCCTATACAATTCCCATATCCAGTGCACAGATGAATATACAGATCTGGAGGTCAGAAGAGAGGTCCAGGCTGGAATTCCAGATTTGGGATCCATCAGCATGTGGATAGCTGAAATGCCATGAATGGTTGGGCTCTTCTGGAAAGAATATATGGAAAGGGAAGAGAAAGGCACCTAGGGTAGAATCCTGAGGAAAACATCAAGGTAAACAAAGGGAAAACACTCTTAGGAATAGCCAGAGAGGTAGGAAGAAAACCAGAGAAAACACACTCTATACAAGCCAGGGGCAGAGTTTGTATCAGGAGGGAGCACCTGGCTGAAGCGCATCAAATATTTCCAAGAGCTTAAGAAAGACAAGGGCCAGGAAAAGATCCATCAAACTTAGTGACCAGCTAAACATGACCTTGGTCATGGTGACAAGAGCAGTGGCAAATTGGGTGTGGTGATTAGAGGTCATGGTTCAGAATGAGTCTGCTGAAGGTGAGGGAGCACTCAGTCTCATGTGACTTTCGGCCCAGTTGAAGATCACTGTCTTTTAGTAGGCAAGTTTAACTCGCATACATTTATTTTCATTGAACAGTTTTATGTGGATTTGCCTCTTCCATTGTTTCATGCTTTCTGGTTTTTATGTTCCCTATCAGTCAGCTGTTCCTCTCTAGTACTTGACTTGTCTTTTAGTGTGTTAAAAGTGATTAGGACACTGTTTGGGACACCTGCATCCCAGTTGCAGAGTGCCTAGGTTTGAATCATTGCTCCATTCCCAACTCCAGCCTCCTGATAATGCATACTCTGGAAGGCAGCAGCTGATGGCTCAAATACTTGGGCTCCTGCCACCCATGCAGGAGAACAGGTCTGAGTTCCTGGCTTTTGGCTTTAGCTTGGGCCAGTCCTCATTGTTGCAGGTATTTGTCTGTCTATTTCTTTCTCTCTGCCTTTCAAATAAATAGTTAAATATAAAACATTTTGGTCTTATACATGTATGAATTTTGGCTATACATGGATCAAATTCTTTTAAAAACTGATTGAAAAAATACTTACATTAAAATGTGTGCCCTGCTTGCTTCCCGAGCTGGCTGCCTGCTCACAACACAGACTTGACATGGGAAGATGGGACAGCTCAGCATCCGCCTGAAAGTGGCAGAAGGGGCAGGCGTTCTCTGGCACCAGAGCAGAACACATTACGAGACGGAGAAATTTGGTTCTACTGGCAGTGAAGCGGAAAGAAGCACAGTATGTTACATAATTTTCATTGTCCAATAAGACAAAGAATTCTAACAAATCCTTCTGCGGAGGCAGCTTTATCTAGGATCTAAAATCAAGCAGGAATTTATTATGTGGATCTCCTATAAAGGGTACTGAGGGACACCAAAGACTCTCTTGAAAGAGTTTATAAAGAAATCCTGTTAAATGCACTCGCTTGGGTGCTCTCTGTGAACTTGCCCTAAAAGCAAACAGCAAAGACAGCGGCACCCAAGCGCGGCCAGGTGTTTCAGCGTGGCGGCTGACAGGTGGGCAGGGCAGCAGGTATTGTCTCCCGGGCAGCCAGTTCACGGAGGGGTGCCACCCCCATGGCACGCTTCTCCAGGGTGCACGAATGTGCCCTCATGTGATCACAAATGGGGCCTGGCTAAGAGGAGGTTGTAGCCCAAAGAGGCCAGCTGTCAGCTAAAAATTTCTTTGAAGATTTGCAATTTATATTTAAAATCCATGTGCATTTTACAGTCTGTTTCATAATGTGTTTATGGATCGAAATGTGTTTTCCTCCTTAAAATTTCCAGCAAAATTGGTGCTCCAGGAGGATGAGCTGTATTTATCCTACCCAAGTATCCCTTGGCAAGTTACCCTGGACCCCCCCTACGCAGCCCCCACTTCCACAGACACGTCATCACTTCAGTCTGATGCGGGGCCAGCACAGCCAGAGTCTAGACGAGTGAGCTCTTCTTTCCAGTATTAGATGTCTTGGCACTGAAGAGCATAGAGGGGTCCTCAAAAAGTCCATGGAAATGTATGCTATGAAAATCATGCATGGATTTCAATTTTTTAAAAAAAGATCTATTTGAAGGGCAGAGTCACAGAGAAAGAAGGACAAATCTCCCCCAAATGGGTACAACAGAGAGATAGAAGCCAGAAGCCCAAAACTCCATCTGAGTCTCCCATGTGGGTAGCAGGGGCCCAAATACTTGGGCCATCCCCTTCCACTTTCCCAGGTGCATTAGGAGGGAGCTGAATCAGAAGTGGAACAGGCAGGAGCTGAAATCAGCACTCTGATTTGAGATGCCAGAGTCATAGTAGTAGCTTAACCCACTGTGCCAAGAATATAGCCTCAAACTTCTTTTAAGATTTATTTATTTATCTGAAAGTCAGATAGACACAGTGAGAGACAGTGAGAGAGAGAGAGAGAGGAGAGAGGAGGAGAGATTTTTACTCCGTAGATGGCCACAATGGCTGGGGCTGGGCAGGCTGAAGCCAGCAGCTTCTTCTGGACTTTTTTTTTTTTTTTGACAGAGTGGACAGTGAGAGAGAGAGACAGAGAGAAAGGTCTTCCTTTGCCGTTGGTTCACCCTCCAATGGCCGCCACAGCCGGCGCGCTGTGGCCGGCGCACTGCGCTGATCCGATGGCAGGAGCTAGGTACTTCTCCTGGTCTCCCATGGGGTGCAGGGCCCAAGTACTTGGGCCATCCTCCACTGCACTCCCTGGCCACAGCAGAGAGCTGGCCTGGAAGAGGGCCAACCAGGACAGAATCTGGTGCCCCAACCGGGACTAGAACTCGGTGTGCCGGCGCCGCAAGGTGGAGGATTAGCCTAGTGAGCCACGGCACAAGTTCTGGACTTTCTACATGCATGGCAGAGCCCTAAGCACCTGGGCCATTTTCCACTGCTTTTCTCAGGTCATTAGCAGGGAGCTGGATTGGAAGTGGAATGGCCAGGATTCAAACTGGTGCCCATATGGATGCCAGCATTGCAGGCAGTGGCTTTACCAACTATTCCACAGTGCTGGCCTCCCCCCAATTTTTTTTTAACCCAAATTAACTTTTCTGTTAATCTAGTTTTCCATGAACATCTCAAAGCACCTTTGTATACATAGGAGAATGTACACTATTGAAATTATTATTCAAGCTAAATAAATTTAAGATACTAGCTGTAATCCTGAAGGTAACCATAAAGAAAAAGACAAAGACACATGTAGAAAAGGAAAGAAGGGGGTTCAAACAGCACTTCGGTGTCAGTGCATCCCACTCTCCTCTGGTAGCTTGGACTGATGAGGGAGATGAGGAAGAGCTGCTGTCATAGACAGCAAGGACCAAGTCCCACTGTCGAGCTACAGAGCAGTGGTGTCTCAGTTTGGAGACCCAGAGCAAGATGCACTAGGGGAGAGATGCCTGGAAACAGGGGGGCCGGGCCACCTGCCACGCCCTGGCCTGGTGTCCCCACCTCTTCTTGTGTGCTCCTTCCACTGAGGCTGGGCTCTCACTGCCCAGAATGCTTCCTCTCCATTCCTTCAGTTATACTCCCACAGGGAGTTCCTTGCCTTACATGGAAATCCTGGGGAACTGGGACTTGGGAACTTGCCTTAGGAAGGTCCTCTTCCCACCAGCCCTTCCAACCCTCCTTGCCATAAATCCTCCCTCTCACCCTGCAGGACTTCAGGCCTACTGCTGAGCGCCCTTGGCCAATATGTGGACCAGGCCTCCCACAGACATGGTTCCGTGTGACCACTACCAAAAGGGGAAAACATCATAGTGGAAAGGCCCAAGGCCTGCAGAATACAGTCAGGAGACTCAGCAGCACAGCACAGCCAAGCGGCCCCTACACCATCTGGGAGCCACACCATGCCACTTCTCCAGCTCCCAACACCATCTGGCTCAGGGGCTTGGCCATCATGCTGTGGCCCAGCAGACAGCACACACATGCCAGCAGGACCTAATGTTCCTGGGGTCTTTCTGCAGATAGGACCTAGGGACCATGAGAGCCAAGAGGGCACGCTCAGAGTCTGCATTGCTGCCCTATATACAGTTCAGGGCCTTATCCCTTGGAATCACCATGGATCAGCGGTCACTAGGGGAGTTAACCTTGATAATTCTCTAAGTCACTGTCCATTTAATGGCTCAGACGCACGCCAAGTACTACATTACTGCCTGCTCAAACTGGAGCAGGAACAGCCCCAATTCTTTGCTGGCAGGATGCAAAATAGCAAAACGTCCGTGACCTGTCTTGGTGGAGCACCTGTTTCACTGCAAGATTTGGAAGAAAGGGTCCTTCATTAGGAACCATCTCCCCTCTCCCAGGAGCATGGAAGAGAAGACAAAGAAGAGCAAGATAGGGGGAAGGCTCCCAGGAAGCATAGTACTCTCTCGGCTGCTTCCCCAGGTGGTACCAGAGGGGCCCTCTCCTCTCCAGGCAGTCTCCAGGCCTCCCTTCAGCTTACCCCGGGTTTGACAGAGGTGGCTTTGGAAAGCCAAGGTGTGGCCAGGTGCTCTGTTGACCTGAATGCCTCACAGAGAAGCCCCAGGCACTTGGCCTGGCTCCCACCTGTGGTTGTTTGAGTCTGCACCTGGCTCCTCCCACACACCGTGATGTCAGGGTCTGTGGCTCTCACGGTCTTCTTGTTCCCCATTGAAAATGAGGAGGCTAGGGTGGGTAGGGTGGGAAGAATCACTGTGTTCCTGAAGTTGTATTTATGAAATGCATGAAGTTTGTATACCTTAAATAAAAGGTTTCTGAGGAAATAAAGAGAAAATGCGGGGGCATGCTGAGTCATCATCTCCTCTCTGCTTCCCCAAAGAAGTGAGTTGGTGCATCTGTCTTTCCATGGTGACCCATGCAGCAGCCAGCGCCATCTAACTATGCCCCGGTGCAGGCACGTACAGACACCACACAGGAGCCCACCCACGCTTACAGTCATGATCTGTATTCCTGAGAATCAGGAACAAAAGCCTGACTAAAATGAAACAAAACTCAGGAAGTGCAGCTTGAGGGCCCCTCCTCTTGAGGATTTCCCCTGACGTAGGCTACAAGGGAGCTACTTTTCTGCTCCGGGACCAGCAGGACGCAAACTGCCTGCAGGAGGAAGTTCACAGTCCTCCTAGCGGGCACCCCCTGCCAGCCCTGGCTCCTGCTGGAGGGAGAAACCGAGGCCACAGCCTCCTGGGGCTGCCTTGCTGGGACAGTTCCTTGTTCTGCTGCTCCCTGTGAGCAGTGATTCCTCCCCCTCCCTCTTCCACATGGCCAAACTGTTCCTGGTGCTGAGGGGGAGGGGAGCCACAGGGAGTGGGTCTGCTCATCTGCAGGCTGGGCAGGGGGCAGTCAAACCACTGCGTGCTTTGGGTCGGGATCCTGGTCCTCGTCCCACAGCTGGGAGGGAGGCCGGCAGAAGAGGGGAAGTGGGGCTCATTTGCACTCCTCCTCAGGTCCGGGGACAGAGGGAGTGCTCCACACAAGTCAGGGCTGCGAGAGGAGCCACAGGCTTCCCCCTTGGTGTCACCCTTCTGCTGGGGGTCTGGTGCTGTCACGCTGACTGGCTGGCTGGGATTCGCCTACAGGCCTGGCTCAAAGCCCAGGCTGGCCAGGTATCCTCATGTGTCGGCATCCTGGGGAGAAACCACAGGCTCCACATGCATGTGTCAGGTACTTCCGGCCTGTGCTGAGCTGTTGGGGGCCCAAGACATCTTCCACTGTGGGCCTCGCCTGGGGTCGGAGGTCAGCAGTCTCTGCAGGAGTCCATGAGGCGCTAAGCTTGCATAAGATGGAAGTATGTCATATCCCCACAGGACATGGTCCTCCGTCACAGGGCAGGGACCCTGTCACCACCCCCAGGCTCCACACGCGTGCTTTGAAGCCATCCTATTCCTGGTGCAGCAGCTGCCAGGGCACAGTACCGGAGTCCTGAGAATTACATCCAGTTTTTGTCCCTCAGAGACCCCGTGGTTCAGGCCCAAGTCAGCTCATTTAATGTTCAGGCCAGCATCCCGATTCCAAGTCTCTGCACAGTGTTTTCTCATGGCAGTAGTGCACAGCTGGTGATATCTGATCCAATCCTGGGCTGCTTGAAACAGGGGCGCCCTCCCAGGCTGGTGGGCTCCAGGACCCTGCTGTTTGAGGATCTATGCCTGCACCCCCGCCAAAGCGCCCACATTGCCAGAGGTGGAGAAGTACCTGTGATCTTTCCATGTGACTCTGATGCTGCCTGGGGCCTGGCCCGAGCTGCCCTGGCCTGTGGTCCCGACGACCCTGTAACACCAGCGAGGTCCTCCTCACGGCAGTAGAAGGCTGTGAGCCCCCGACGGTGGTGACCCCCCCATCTACAAATGCTGGGAGCGCTGACTAATCAACACTGACTCTTAACTGGGGAAACCAAGGAATAGCAACTGCACTAATGCTAATGTTAGACCAAGGAATAGAGCTACACTAACGCTAATGTCAGCAGAGTGCTATACTAACTAGAGTAACTACACAGCAATACGAACCAGTAAGACATACAGTGCTAAAAAGTTAAATGAGAAAAAAAAAAATGAGGAAAACAACAGAGAAAGACAAAGTGAGAAAAAAATAAAGAAAAATAAACAAGAAGGAAAAATGAGGGACTACAACAAGACTTTGAAAATGAGAAAATAACATTGAAAAATAAGAGGGAAATAAAGAAGTGACAAAAAGATAATTAAAAAAGAAATGAACAAATCTATAAGGAAAATAAATTAAAAATGGGAAAAAGAAAAAAAAATGAACAGAGGGGACAATGAACAATATAAGCAAAATAGAAAACAAAACAAAAAATAAAATAACAAAATAGAAAAAAGAACAAATAGACAAAATAAAAAAAAAAAAGAAAAGAAAAGATGGGGGTGGGTAAGCTTTGACCAAGTCTAACAAGTCACCACCAGACAGCTTCCTGGACAAAACCTAGGCCCAGCCAGGGACTCACATGCATTTGTAATTACATGACAATGGCTCCATCTGACCTCAGAACAAGGAAGGGCCAGGGCCAGCTCTGGCACAGCAGGTTAAGCTGCCACTTGTGACACTGGCACACCACAAGGTAGTGCCAATTACAGTCCTAGCTGTACCACTTCTTTTTATTTACTTTTAAAGATTTATTTTAGGCCGGCGCCACGGCTCTCTAGGCTAATCCTCCGCCTTGCGGCACCAGCACACCGGGTTCTAGTCCCGGTCGGGGCACCGGATTCTGTCCCGGTTGCCCCTCTTCCAGGCCAGCTCTCTGCTGTGGCCAGGGAGTGCAGTGGAGGATGGCCCAGGTGCTTGGGCCCCGCACCCCATGGGAGACCAGGAGAAGCACCTGGCTCCTGCCATCGGATCAACGCGGTGCGCCGGCCGCAGCGTGCCAGCCGCGGCGGCCATTGGAGGGTGAACCAACGGCAAAGGAAGACCTTTCTCTCTGTCTCTCTCTCTCTCACTGTCCACTCTGCCTGTCAAAAAATAAAAAAATAAGAAAAAATAAAAATTTAAAAATTTAAAAAAAGATTTATTTTATTCATTTGAAAGGCAAAGTTAGAGAGAGACAGAGGGAGAGACAGAGATCTTCCATCTGCTAGTTCATTCCCCTAAATGGCTACAATGGCCAGGGCTGGGCCAGGCCAAAGCCAGGAGCCAACAGCTACATCTGGATCTCCCACATGGGTGGCAGGGGTCTAATCACTTGGGCTATTTTCTACTGCTTTCCCAGACACATTAGCAGGGAGCCAGATTGGAAGTGGGGCAGCCAGGACCTGAACTGGTGCCCATATGGGATGCTGGCATCACAGGTAGCAGCTTAGCTTGCTAGGTCACAATGCTGGGCCCCTGTTCCACTTCTGATCCAGCTTCCTGCTAATGCACATGGGAAAGCAGCGGATAATGGCTCAAATCCTTGGCTTCTGGCCACCCATGTGGGAGACTCAGATAGCTTCTGCCTCCTAGATTCAGCATGGTCCAATTTTTGCTGTTGCAGGTACTTAGGGAGTAAACCAGTGGATAAGGGATCGATCTCTCTCCCTCTCTGTCTCTCTCTCTGTCTCTCTCTGTCTCTGTCCCTCTCTCTTACTTTGCCTTTCAAATAAAACAAATAAACAAATATTTAGAAAAAGAAAGAAATGAAACAATCACAGGTAGAGATAATCCTGTAGTTTTCTCAAGAACTTTTCCACTTGAATAAGAAAAAAATATGAAGTCCAAAAGACTTTTGCTTAAGTTGGCAACAGAAACTTTTTTTTTTTTGAGAAATTAAAACCTGTAGGATGTTTCGATGACTTTTTCATTTCTGATTTGATAACATATGATAACTTTTGGCTTTTAAAGACCTCCTAATGCCTATACTCAAAATATTCCATTCCTCTTTCTTGAACCTCTGAATGATGGTCTCAAAATGATGGCACAACTTCACTGGCATCAGGACACTACAGTTAAGTATTCTGTTACCCAAGACACTATCAGGTACATTATTCATATCTGTAGAGCTGACAGAAGGATATCTTTCGACATCATTTCCCTCTAAGATCATCAGATTTCTCATCAGAAATGCTGGAGGACCAGAAGGCAGTAGGTTGACATAGTCCAGATGGAAAAGCAAAATACCTGACAACTGAGAAAACCGTCCTTCAAGTAGTTGGCAGAAAGTGAGACATTCCCAGATGTCTTAGTCCTTTTGGGTCACTGTAACAAAACACCTTGAGCTGAGTAATCAACAATGAACAAAAACTTACTTCTCATCTGAGACCAAGCACACTTGGTGTCTGGAAAGAGTTCACTCTCTTCTTCTAAGATGGTGCCTTTTCCCCTCAAAGAAAAAATAAGGAAATGGAAAGGCTCATGGCCTGGCATGATTGGTTTAAGTTATGCATATGTGTTGCGCTGCACCCTGGACATTACATATATATGTAAAGTTCAGTGTAGTAAAACCTTGCTAAGTTTTTAACCTAATAGCACACCATTAACCTCTGAAGGAAAAAAACACACAACTGAGGGGAGAATTGATAGTTGGAGTCTTCCATACCCCTTGTCTCCATAATGAGGAGAACAACCAGACTGAAGAGAAGAGAATGAAGTACTTGAATAACACAGGATACCAATTCAATCTGACATACGCATACAAGACATCACACCCCAAAACCACAGAATGCATGTTCCTCTCAAGTGCATATGAGACTGTCTCCAGAATGGACCACACGATAGGCCCCAATTTACGCCTCCATAGATGTGTAAAGATAGGTGTTATACAAAGTATCTTCTTTGATGATGACAACAGGATGAAGCAAGAAATCAGTCACAGAAGAAAAGCTGGAAAATTCACAAACTTCTGGGAACTATGCAATATACCATTAAAGAACCAATAGTTCAAAGAAGAAATCACAGGACAATGACAAAACTCAGATGGGGTGGGCGACTGACCTAGCTGTTAAGACGTCAGGGTGGTTACCCACATTTCACACCAGAGGGCCTGAGTTGGATTCCTGGCTCCATCTCCTGATTCCAGCCTCTCACCAGTGCAGAGCTGCTCAAGTGGTTGTTCCTTGCCAAGCAGGTGGGAGACCTCTTGTGGGTTCCTGGCTCTAGCCCCAGCCTGAGGCCAGCGCAGCCTTGACTGTTGTGGGCATTTGGGGAGTGAACCAGTAGATGGCAGCTCATTGTTTGTCAGCTTCCCTCACTTTGTGTCTCTGCCTTTCAAATAAATCAGTATTAAAGAAAATACTTAGAGATGACAGGAAAAGCAAACAACACAACATAGCAAAACTTAGGGGGTGCAGGAAAGAGGTGCTACGGAGGAAATTTATAGCTTGTAGATGCTTATGTGAAAAAAGAGGAAAGAAGTCAAACCAACAGCCTAACTTACAACTTAAGGAACTAGAAAAATAATAACACAATGAATCTAAATCTAACGGAAGAAAGGAAATAAATATTAGAACACAAATAAAATAGAGAAAATTCAACAAACTAAAAAGTTCGTTCTTCCAAAAGATGAACAAAACTGACCACTTACCTAGATGAAGGGGAAAAAAGGGAGAACATTCAAAATCAGAATGAAAGTAAGGATGTATTTGTTACACAAATAAAAAGGGGTATGAGAAAGCACTAGCAATTACTGTATAGAATCAGATGACCCAGTTGGTAGACGAAGTCCTAGAAACATATTGACCAAGACTGAATCACAAAGTAATAGAAAACCTGAATAGACTGAAAACGAGTAAGGAGATTAAGTCAGTTACCAAAAACTTCTCAAAAAGTCTAGCTCTGGGCCGGCGCCGTGGCTCACTAGGCTAATCCTTCACCTTGCGGCACCAGCACACCGGGTTCTAGTCCCAGTCGGGGCACCGGATTCTGTCCCGGTTGCCCCTCTTCCAGGCCAGCTCTCTGCTGTGGCCAGGGAGTGCAGTGGAGGATGGCCCAAGTGCTTGGGCCCTGCACCCCACAGGAGACCAGGATAAGCACCTGGCTCCTGCCATCGGATCAGCACGGTGCGCCGGCCGCAGCGCGCCAGCCCCGGCGGCCATTGGAGGGTGAACCAACAGCAAAGGAAGACCTTTCTCTCTGTCTCTCTCTCTCACTGTCCACTCTGCCTGTCAAAAAAAAAAAAAAAAAGTCTAGCCCTGGATTTGATGGCCTCATTGGTGAATTCTACCAAAGACTTACAGAACATACACCAAACCCTTCTCAAACTCTTCCAAAAACCAAAAGACAAGAGTCCTTCATAACTTTATTCTGTGAGGCTGGCATTGCCAGGTGTGTTGATCAGGGAAGGTATCCCTAGGAGGTGACATTTTAAGGGCGATCTGAGTGAGGAGGATGCTCCTAGTCCAGGTAGAATCTGGGGAATGGTACTCTAAGGTGAGGAACAGCCAGGACAAAGGTCCTGGGACATACATCAGTGTAGAAGCGTGAAAGTTCAAGAAGGCCAAAGCGTGAAGATCACTGTGATGGGACAGGAGGAAGGGAAAGCCAGGTGTGGGCAAGATCAACTGGGAGGTGAGTGTTTGCATTTCTGTTTTGCACATGAGGAATCTGAGGCTCAGGCCAACATCATTCAGCTTGGATCCTTCAATGCTTACACCCAGGTCAAAGCATAGTCATCATGCTGGATGGGCAAGAGATCTCAGAACTTCTTCCTGTTCACCTGCAACTTTGACTGTACCCTTGACTATAAACTCCCCACTCTCCCTACCAAGACATCTGGTAGCCATCATTGTACTCTGCCTCTACGAGCTCCACTTTTTAGGTTTCTACAGATGTGTGAGGTCATGTACTATTTGTCATTCTGAGGTGAACAATGTTACCTTGATTTCATCACACAACGTTGTATACATATATCAAAACCACATTGTGGCCGGCGCCGCAGCTCATTAGGCTAATCCTCCGCCTTGCGGCGCCAGCACACCAGGTCCTAGTCCCAGTTGGGGCGCCGGATTCTGTCCCAGTTGCCCCTCTTCCAGGCCAGCTCTCTGCTGTGGCCAGGGAGTGCAGTGGAGGATGGCCCAGGTGCTTGGGCCCTGCACCCATGGGAGACCAGGAGAAGCACCTGGCTCCTGCCATTGGATCAGCGCGGTGCACTGGCTGCAGCGCGCCAGCCGCGGCGGCCATTGGAGGGTGAACCAATGGCAAAGGAAAACCTTTCTCTCTGTCTCTCTCTCTCTCACTGTCCACTCTGCCTGTCAAAAAAAATAAAATAAAAATAAAAATAAATAAATAAATAAACCACATTGTACTCCAATTGTATGGAATTATGATTTGTCCATTAAAAAATATTAAGGCCAGGTGTTTGGTGCAGTGGTTAAGCCACTAGTTGGGACACTAGCATGCCATATCAGAGTGCCTGGGTTCAAGTCCCTTCTACACTGCTTCAAATTCTGTTTCCTGCTAATATTCACCCTGGAAAGTAGCAGATGATGGCTCAAGTACTGGGGTCCCTGCCACCCCAGCTCCTGGCTTCAACCTGGCCCTGCCCTGGCTGTTGTAGTCATCTGGTGAGTGAACCAGCAGTTGGAAGATCTCTCTCCATCTTTCTCTCTTCTTTAAAAAATATTTATATATTTATTTGAGAGGGGGAGTTACAGATAAAGGGAGAAACAGAGAGAAAAGTCTTCCATCCTCTGGCTCACATCCCAAATGGCCATAACAGCTAGAGCTGCACCCACCTGAAGCCAGGCCCCAGGAGCCTCTTCCAGGTCTCCCACATGGGTGCAGGGGCCCATGGATTTGAGCCACCTTCCACTGCTTTCCCAGGCCATTAGTAGGGAGCTAGATCTGAAGAGGGACAGCCAGACACCAACACACGGCCATATGGGATGCTGGTGCTGTAGGCGAATGAATAAAAATGTTTTTGAAATATAAGAGGAAGGAATTCTTCCAAATTTATTTTACAAGGCCAGCATTACTTACACACAAAAACAAGACAAGGACATAACAAGAAAAGAAGCTACATGTCAATGACCTTGATGAACATGGATGTAAAAATCCTCAATGAAATACTAGCAAGCCAAATCCAACAGAAAATTAAAAAGATGAATCATCCTGATCAAGTGGGTGGGATTCATCTCAAGGGTGCAAGGAGAGTTCAACACATGCAAATGAATGTTATACACCACACCAACGGAATGAAGGAGCAAAAATCACATGGTCAACTCAATAGATGCAGAAAGGGCATTTTATGAAATCCACACACCTTCATGGTAAAAACTGACAAATTAGGTGCAGAAAGAACACATCTTGACACAAGAAAGGCCATATATAGCAGCTAGTAATGGCTCAACTGACTGGTTTCCTGCCAGTCATATGGGAGATCTCGACTGAGTTACCAGTTCCTGGCTCTGGCCTGGCCCGGCCCAGACTGAGCTTTTACAGGCAAATGGGGGCTGGATGGGAGCACTTTTTTATTTCACTCTGTCAATCTCTTTCTGTCTCTCAAATAAATAAAAACAAATTTGAAAAATTTTATTTAGTTTTAAATTTTTATTTATTTAAAAGTCAGAGTTATAATGAGAGGGAGAGACATCAGAGAGATCTTTCATCCACTGGTTTACTCCACAAATAGCTGCAACAGCTGTCAGGAGCTTCATCTAGGTTTCCCACGTGGGTGCAGGGGTCCAAGTACTTGGGCCATCCTCCATTGCTTTCCCAGGCCATTAGCAGGGAACTGAATCAGAAGTGGAGTAGCTGGGACATGAACCAGCGCCCACATGGGATGCCAGCATTGCAGGCAGCATCTTGACCTGCTATGCCACAATGCTGGCCCCCACATTTTTTTTTAAGAAGATAAAGCCTACTTTGTGTAAACATCATCATAGTCCATTTCCAGAACGTTCTCATTATGCCACACAGAAACTGTACAAATTAAACAAGTATTCCCCAAGTTCTTTTACTTTACTCACACTTGATGGATGAATACGAATATCAGATAAGTGCTCTGAAGTTTTATAAAGAAGCTATAACACAGGGTAAAGTGCAAGAGTGCTGTCTTATGGTCACTGGTCAGAGAAGGTGGCATTTGAGCCACGGATAGAAGTGAGGGCATGGGAACAAGGGTGTTATCTTGAGGTGGGGTGCAGTTGGCCAATCCAGAGCACAGCTAGAGGGGCAGATGTGGAACAGAGGGGTCAGCCACTGGCATCCCATACTGGAGTGCTGGCTGAAGTCCTAGCTGCTCCACTTTCAATACAGCTTCCTACTAATGTACCTGGGAAGGTAGTTAATGACTGCCAAAGTGCTTGGGTCCCTGTCACCCACATGGGAGACCCAGATGAAGCTTCTGGCTCCTGACTTTGGTCTGGCCCAGCCCCAGCTGTTGTCACCTTTTGGGGAATGAACCAGCAGATGAAAGATCTCCCTTTCTGTCACTGTTCCTTTCAAATAAATTATTTTTAAATAGGCAAGATTAGAGACAGAGAAACAAACCAAAGAGATCCCATTTACTAACTCATTCCTCAAATGCCCACGGCAGCTAACACTAGGAGCAGGAAACTCAATCCAGATCTCCTACAGCGGTGACAAGGATCCAATTACTTGAGCCATCATTGCTACCTCCCAGCCTCTGCATTAGCAGGAAGTTGGAGTCAGGGACCAGAGACAGGAATTGAACCCAGGGACTCTGATGTGGGACATGAATGTCTTAACCGGCATCTTAACCACTAGGCTAAATGCCTGCCCTGAATCATGTAATTTTTTTTTTTTTTTTTTTTGACAGGCAGAGCGGACAGTGAGAGAGAGAGAGAGAGAGAGAGACAGAAAGGTCTTCCTTTTTCCATTGGTTCACCTTCCAATGGCCGCTGCGGCCGGCATGCTGTGGCAGGCACACCGCGCTGATCCGAAGCTGGGAGCCAGGTGCTTCCTCCTGGTCTCCCATGGGGTACAGGGCCCAAGCACTTGGGCCATCCTCCACTGCACTCCCTGGCCACAGCAGAGAGCTGGCCTGGAAGAGGGGCAACCGGGACAGAATCTGGTGCCCCGACCGGGACTAGAACCTGCTGTGCCGGCGCTGCAAGATGGAGGATTAGCCTAGTGAGCCGCAGCGCCGGCCCGAATCATGTAATTTTAACACAGGATTTGATCGTATTTAAATGACTCTTTGAAAATGGCACCTAAGAATTCAACCTAAATGTTACAGCTCTGCAGGGATGCAGTTGGTCACTTCCTTATTTTGACAGTTTGCAGAGAGGGAGCTTTTTGTAAAACAGCCGGATTGCTGGGGCTGTTCTGAGATTCTTCATCTCTGAGGCCCTTCTATGAAAGAAGCGGCCAGCCCCTGCTTTAGAAAATTTCCACAACAAACGACCTTCTTCCGCATTAGATGGAGCCTTCCCAAGGTCTGCTGGCCTACCCATGGCCTACACGCTAGGAACTTGCTCATGAAGGTAGCAAGCTCCAGTTTCAAAAGACATCTTTTCCCAAGTGATCCCAGACTTCCTATCCTACAGTCAAGATCTTTGGCAGCCCAACATAACCCTAAATCCAGCCAGAAGATTTGCACAAATCACCCCTCCCTTTAGAACTGCTTGAACCAACCTCGACTTGAAAAACCTGAAAGTTTTATCCAGAGAAAGGACCAACTGATCAGAGACTGAGCTTTCAGGAGAAATGACTCAATGTGCAGGAGCTCGTAGAGCGTGCTGCTCTGAGAGCGAGCCTGGGCCAAGTGGGAGGCTTATGTGCTCTCATTTACAGCCTGGCCTCCCACCCAGTCCTGCCCTCCCCAGGACTTCAGCTAGGTCATGAGCAATCAGGAATGCTAAAGTTGAAAAGATCTTTCTTAGGAAATAGGCACCAACCCTCACTTAGTATATCACCCCTGATGTTTGTTCCAGTGTGGAACAGTGGCTCTCTCTACTGTTTGGATAGGAAGCCCAACTCACAAATGTTTAAAAAGCACCTGCTAATTAAAACCTAGGTAGGACCCTCTCCTCTGCAAAAAAAATACAAAGGTACCTCAAAATATTGTGGAAAATTCGATTTAAAAGAGATAAGTTTAAGGGCTGGTGTTCTGGCACAGTGAGTTAAGCCGCCATTTGAAATCCTGGCATCTCATAATATGGCACCAATTCAAGTCCCAGCTACTCTGCTTTTGATCCAGGTCCCTGATAATGCTCCCGGGAAGGCAGAGGAAGACGGCCCATGTGCTTGGGCCCCTGCCATCCATGAGGGAAGCCAGGATGGAATTCCTGGTCCTTAGCTTTGGCCTGGCCCAGGCCCAGCTAAGTTTCAGCCTCTTTTTAATCAAGATGACATTTTTAAAAACATTTACTTATTTATTTGAAAGGCAGAGTGACAGAGAGATCTTCTATCCACTGCCTGTCACTCTGCCTTTCAAATAAATAAATGTCTTTTAGAAATGTCATTTTCATAAAAAAAAATTTGAAATCCATGCAGTTTTCATGGTATGCATGTCCATGAACTTTTTGAGGACCCCTCTATGCTGCTCAGTGCCAAGACATCTAACACTGGAAAGAAGAGCTCACTCGTCTAGACACTGGCAGTACTGGTCCCGCATCAGACTGAAGTGATGACGTATCTGTGGAGGTGGGGCCTGCGAGGGGAGGTCCCAACATTCTTTCCCTGTGTGGGACCGCTTTGGCTTCTTCACAATGCCAAACCCCACCCACTGGGTGCTAACATGGGGCTTCCCTCACAGTGTTCCTCCTGGGAGAGCACTTTTTTTTTTTTTTTTTTTTTTTTGACAAGCAGAGTTAGACAGTGAGAGAGAGACAGAGAGAAAAGTCTTCCCTCCGTTGGTTCACCCCCCAAATGGCCGTTAGGGCCGGCGTGCTGCACCGATCTGAAGCCAGGAGCCAGGTGCTTCCTCCTGGTCTCCCATGTGGGTGCAGGGCCCAAGCACTTGGGCCATCCTCCACTACCATCCCGGGCCACAGCAGAGAGCTGGACTGGAAGAGGAGCAACCGAGAAAGAACCGGCGCTCCAACCGGGACTAGAACCTGGTGTGCCGGTGCTGCAGGCAGAGGATTAGCCCAGTGACCCTCGACGCTGGGGAGAGCACATTTTCTTAAGAATGGAAATGCTCAGTTTCCCCATGGCTGCACACCACCCTTTATTGGGATTATGAAACCACATCCCCTGATCAGTTGATATAGCCTGGCTTTCTTTGGAGTAGGAACATAAAGAGAAGACCGTGATCTTAAAGTCTTTACTTGTAAAACAAAGGAGCTGTATACTGAAGATTCCCTAAACTTCAAGTAAGAAGTAAAGGCAGATGAAGTACAGTTCTTCCTGGGGTAAGTGAGAATGATCCAACATCCATCACCAAAGTACATGTTCAGGAAGGCTCAGGTTCTACCCATGACCATCACCTCCAAGGGCTGGGGTTTGATACAGGAGTAGGCATTCACAGAGAGAGGTAACATGCCCAAGAGTAAACAGCCCTAAAGGGTATTCTGTCTTGTAAATGTCATTCTTTTTTTTTTTTTTAATTATGTATTTGAAAGGTAGAATGTCAGAGAGAAGAAGAGTGGGAGGAGGCAGCAGTGGAGGAAGAATAAGAGGAGAGGGGTCTTCCATCTGCTGGTTCCCTCCCCAAATGGCTACAATGGCTGTGGCTGAGCCAGGCTGAAGCCAGAACACCCTTTGGGTCCCCCACGTGGGTGGCAGAGACCCAAGCACTTGAGCCATCTTCTGCTGCCCTCCCAGGTGCACTGGCAGGGAATGGGATCGGAAGCAGAGCTGCCAGGACTTGAACCGACACTATGATATGGGATTCCATCTTGCAAGCAGCAGCTTAACCTGCTGCTTCAACACGGGCCACATGGGATTCATTCTTGATGAATGTGTCTACAAAATGCAGAATTTAAAAACAACACAAAAAGGGCGGGCACTTGGCAGCTGGAGGTGCCGGTTCTAGCTCTGCTCTCCATTCTAGCTCCCTGCCAACGCATGCCCTGTATTAGCCACCCACGTGGGAGACCCAGATGGAGTTCCTGGCTCCTAGCTTTGGCCTGGCCCAGGCCCAGAAGTGTTTGGGAAGTGAACCAGCAGATGGAAGATCAATCCCTGCTTCCCTGTCCCTCTCCCTTCTCTCTGTTTTTCACATAATTAATGATTTTTAAAAAAAGATTCTGCCTTCATGACTAGATGCAAAAATCCTGGGCTGCATTTTATTAAGTGTCTGGTGTTTCCTCACCAGAAGCATCTCCAATCTGCGTGCCCCGACAGCCACAGCTGTCAACACAGCAGGCCAAGAACGGAGGCAATGTTAAGATCTTGGCCTGTATGTACGGATGCCCAAACATGTGTCTGTGACAGAGGTACAGATGTCCAGATCTGACAGACAGACATGGAAGGCACCCCCAGGCCAGGCAGAGAACTCTAGAAGGGCTGCAGGAAGTTTCTTTTAAGATTTATTTAATTTATCTGAAAGGCAGAGTGACAGAGAGAAAGGGAGAGACAGGATAGAGATCTTCTGTCTGCTCATTCACTTCCCAAATGGCTGCAATACCAGGATTCAGGGCTGGGCCAGCCAAAGCCAAGAACCAGAAACTCCATCCGGGTCTCCTACATGGGTAGCAGTAGCCCAAGCACTTGGGCCATCATCCACTGCTTCCCCAGGAGCATTAGCAGGGAAGCGAGCATCCAGGACTTGAACCAGAGCTCCAGGATGGGATACCAGCGTCACAAACAGCTTGCACCACATTCTGTTTAGGGCCTGCTTCCCACGGTGGCCTTTGGCCCGCTGGGGTAATGGCAGTGCTCCAGCCTGGGGGAGGCAGGGCCCAGGTGTGGGCGTGCGATTTGCTGTGGCCCATCCATTGATTGTATGTGGATGATGAGCAAGCATGATGCGTCACAAAAATCCAATGCTTTACTTTTTGTCTCCCACCACCCTTTTAACTTCTATTCACTGTGGAAAGCTTTTCTTCTGCCACACCGTGAAGACTCAGCAGGCCTTGTGATTTTGTCTGCTTGGTTCTAGGTCACAGACAGCCTTCAGGTGCCTTTGAGTCAGGCAGGCAGGCTCAATTCCTATTAGTCACTCTTCAGTCCTCCGCTACAGGACGGCCTTGTCCCTCTCTTGCTGCCAACGCTTGGGGTCAGGGCTGCTACCTCCATGGAAGCAGGTGCCATTGTCTTCTTCCCACTCTCCTCCATCCCCCCTTCTGCTCCATTGCACTGTTCCCACGGTACCAGGCGACAGGAAGGGTGGGAGAAGAGCTAAGGGCCTGTCACTCACTGTGTGGCCGGATGGCTATGAACTTTCTGGCTGCCTCTGTCATAGGTGCCTGTGGGCTGCTCAGAGACTGCAGGCCTTACGAATTATCTTCCAGAGTTCCCTTGACCCACGGGATGCACTTGTCTGCTGGATGACCGCTTGTTGCAGGTTTATACCCAGCTTCCTTTTCTCTCGCTGGAACACAGGCAGCCCCACATCTGAGAATCAGGCCCCTCTGCACTAATCCCAGCTGGCCTTGCAGCATCAGCCAGTGCCACGTGCGGCTGACATCCGCTTGGAACAGAGAGCAAGTGTCCCCACAGAGCCTGGCCCGCACTGTGAAGCTGTGAGCCCATCAGTGACTGCTGTCGTAAGGCACTACCTTCTGTAGCAGTTTGCTTTGCAGCGACAGTAAGTGGAAGGCTTGGTGGCTCCCCAGGTTGCCCCGTGGCAGCCTGAGCTCGACAGAAGGCAGCTCCCACTCCCTCCAACCAGGGCAAGCTGGGGTCTTAGCTTCATGACGCTTCTCCAAAGAAAACCTCTGGAAATCCTCCTCTCCCCACACCCCAGCCCCAGAGAACACAAGAGCTGCGTGCAACTTGCTCTTTGAAATTCCCTCTTAAGTTCAAGTGCATGGAATTCTGTCCCATGATCACTTGCAGGGAGCTGGCTCTTTCATGTAAATTCCTCAGTTAAAGTTGAGGCCCAAGGAACCCATGTTCAGATCTTGTGATGCCGAGGCCAGAAATGGCCAGATTTTGGGCAGAAGATGTATTATGCTAAGCAGTGATCTTTCCAAATATATTTAAATACAGAAGATCCTGGCAGGATTTCATTTGAAACCCCAAACTAGTTAGAGGCTATGGCCTAGTTGAAGAGGGGAGGAGGGTGGGTGGCGGGAGGCTCCAGCTGGATGGACCTGGACCCCTTCCCTGCCCCTCATAGGGACCCCTAAAGTGATAAATGCCTTGGGCTCCACAGAACACGGTTTGAACACCACCGTGTAAGGCAAAGCGCCTGGGCTTTGGAGCATGTGAGTCTCTCTGTTGCTCAGTCTCTTCTTGTGTGAAATGTGGCAGATGATAATCACACCAAACCTGCAGGTTGCAGGGGAATCCAGCAAGACGAAGCCTAGTGCACCTGTACTTAGCGGGTGGCCCATGCATCTGTTTTCCTCCTTTTCTTTTTGACTCATACTTTGAGTCAACAGCAACCCCAGCTTTCCTCCCTGGGCTCAGGGAAAGCCTGCTGTTGCACAGCCAGGCCTCTGCAGGTGGAAGCTCCTCTACTGCAGCTGCCAGACCACCCCATGGCCAATCACAGGCAGCTGAAGCCAGACCCTGGGGAGGGAAGGTTAACAAAGTTCCTCCCCACACACACATCCACAGATTGAAAGCTTTGGGGCCAGCGCTGTGGCTTAGTGGGTTAGGGCGCTGCCTAGGATGCTGGCATCCCATATGGGCACTGTTCAAGTCCTGGGTGCTCCAATTCCAATCTAGCTCTTGCTAAAGCACCGGGGAAAGCAGCAGATGGCCCAAGTGTTTGGGCCCTTGTACCCACGTGAGAGACAGGAGAAAGCTTCAGATCAGCTCAGCTCCAGCCATTGCGGCCATTTAGGGAGTGAACCAGCAGATGGAAGACCTCTCTCTACCTCCCTCTATAACTGTCTTTCAAATAAACAAAACAAATCTCTAAAAAAAAAAAAAAAAAAGTCTTGGTTTGGTCCAGCCCTGGCCGTTGCGGTCGTTTGGGGAATGAACCAGTAGATGGAAGATTCTCTATCACTCTGCCTTTCAAATAAGTAAATCTTTAAATATTAAATATATAAATATTAAATAAATCTTTTAAAAAAATCCACAAGGGGCCAGCGCTGTGGCGTAGCAGGTGAAGCCGCTGCCTCTGGTGCTGGTTCTAGTTCCAGCTACTCCACTTCCAATCCAGCTCTCTACTAATGGCCTGGGAAAGCAGCAGAAGATGGCCCAAGTTTAGGCCCCTGCACCTGTGTGGGACACCTGGAGGAAGCTCCTGGCTTTGGATTAGCACAGCTCCGGCTGTAGTGGCCATCTGGGGAGTGAACCAGCAGATGGTTCTCTCTCTCTCTCTCTCTCTCTCTCTCTCTCTCTCTCTCCCCCTCTCTGAAACTATTTCAAATAAATAATTAAATCTTTAAAAAAATCCACAAGTCCATGGCATTAGCCACAAGCCGACACAGCCCCAGGATGCCTGCGGGCAGAACTTCTCACACTTGAGCATAAGCAGCTCACCTGGTTCATGCGTGAAACCACAGTGCTGGCTGCACCCACCTCTGGCTGCACAGGTCTGGGTGGAGCTGAGAACTCACCTTTCTAGCAAGATCCTGGGGCGCTGATTCTGCCAGCTAAGCCACAACAGCTTGAGCTTCAGGGCCTCAAGGAGAAAGGAGGAGGCGGCACAGCATGCTGGTGCTCCCTCGTCCACAGGTCAGTGATGAAGGGCAAGCATGGGCACTTGCAGCTGGATGTCATCCACCATCTCACCTGCACCCAGGCCCTTTGATGCCAGGTGTTCTGAGCTGCTCTGGGTTTTAATGAGGGCAGAGCATCCTAGGGAAAGGATCTGAAGTGCTCCGGCTGAGGTCCCCGGCTTCTGGCCGCTCTGCACTGACCCCACACATCCGCATGGAGCGTTTGGCTGGTGCTGCTGCACTGCAGGTGTCGCGGGCATCAGGGGCTGGCCTTGATGTGCTGCAAGGGGGAGAAGTACTGGTTTGAAAGGCCCCAGGCTCTGGCTGCACCCTCCCTGGGCACTGTCCTGAGAGGAGCTGCAGATGTTCCCACTGATTAATTAATTTCATTTGATGTGAGCTGGGGTAGGGCCCCAACTGGGGAATCTACAAATTAATGGCAGCTCACATGCAAATGAGCACAATCCCAGTGCCTGGACTTTCTGGGTTTTGTTTTGGTTTTTAAAGTCCTCCAGTCCATAAGCCGGCTCCAGCTGCTGTCCTTGCCTCATCCTCCAAAAAGTGTTTCTGGCTCATTAGGCCCTAATTGCAGGGCTCAGGAGGAAAGCTCCTACTGAGAAGGAAAACCCAGCAACCAGCGTCCGCCCTGTACCAGTCCTGGACTGGGCACACACAGTTTTCCCTGTACCCTGACCTAACAAGCAGTTCTGACCCCTGGCCCTCGACCCCTGCCTCTTTTTTTTCAATGTCACCATTCCAACCTGGCCCATGATGGTTTGGACAATGAGCTTTAGACTGGGTCCTGGAACACATGGTCTCACCCACTGACCAGCTGCGTGTACTTGGCAATGTCACCTTGCCTCGCTTAGACTTTGGTTTTCTCATTTAAATACAAGGCAGAGGCGGGCTTTTGGCACAGTGGTTAAGCTGCCCCTTGGAATGCCCACATCTCATATTGTGGAGAGCCTGGTTTAAGTCCTGGCTGCTCCACACTTGTGATCCCACTCCCTGCAAATGTGCCTGGAAAATCAGAGAACGATGGCCCACAGGCTTGGGCCCCTGCCACCCAAGTGGGAGACCCAGATGAAGCTCCTGGCTCTTAGCTTCAGCCTAGCCCAGCCCTGGCTGTTGACAACATTTGGGGAATGAGCCAGCAGATGGATGACCTCTCCCTCTCTCTTTCAAATAAAATAATTAATCTTTAAAAAGAAATAAAAATTAACTGCAAGGCACAGGAGGATGGCCTCTCCTGAGGAGGTGGGAAGCCCTGCTGGCGGAGGAATCTAGGGCAGGAAGTGAGGAGGCCTTTGCGGCCTTGCTTTGGAGTTTGGGAACTGGGCTTGGAGATGCTGGGAGGGAAGGGGGCAGCTCTGGCCACTGGGGTGGAGGGGTCATCCTCTCATAGGCTGTGGGGAGAACTGGCCCAGGCCACCCAATGCCTGGCAGGCGGCTCACCAGGTGGGCCTGCGTTCCAAATGCTCAGTCTCGGTCCGGTGCTGTGGTGCAGCGGGTTAAAGCCCTGGCCTGCAGCACTGGCATCCCATATGGGTGCCCATTGGCGTCCCAGTTGCTCCAAGTGCTCAGTCTCTAAGACACTGCAGTCATGGGGGCCCAGGCTCGCCCCAGGCTGACCATAACCCTCCAGAGACAGGGGGTCTTTGCCCCGGAAGATGGCGCAGGGGGATGGGCCTCAGAGGCTCCGCCTGCCGCAGGGCTGTTCCTGTGTGGACCCGGCCTCACCCAGCTAGGCCACCTGCTTTGTCAGCAGCAGCCACTGAGAAGGGGGCATGGCTTTTTTTTTGGGGGGGGGGGGGCGACAGAAGCTCTAGATTGGCGTGGAGGAGTTCCAGCCACGCCTTCTAGGTAGGCAATGTGCCGGGAGCCTGGCGGTGCTAATGTCATAGTTTCCGTTCAAGCTGGCACATCAAGAGTCTGGTCATCTGCTAGCCTTAGACGAAGATCTTACGGGTCCACCGGCAACAACAGCCCACGACTTGGCGAGGAATCCCTGAGCCCTGACTTGGGTGCCCGGCGATGACAGTGCCCGGCGACAGGACCTGCCTCATGGTGGCGGCTGCTGTATCCGTCGCGCCTTTGCCCTGCGGTGTCTCAGGGTCTGCAAACGCCAGGGCCATCCAAGCCACAAGGCTCTTAAGAGGTGGAGGCGGGTGCCAAGGCCGGCCCCTCACTCTGAGGGGTCAGGGAGCGCCTCCTCCAGGAGCGAGGCCGTCAGCCCCCCGCCAGGCGCCCTGCGGGGACAGCCGCCCTGCGGTGGCGTGCGCGAGGACACTTGCTCTGGAGACACGAGGCGGCCCCACACAGGTCGGACGCACGTGGGAGCCACGCTGGCGACCGCCGGCGGGAGACCAGCAAGCGAGGCCCCGGCGCTGGCACAGCAGTGCCGCGAAGACAGGCAGCAAAGCGACGCGGGGCTGAAGGAGCGAGGAGGGTGTGGGGGCTGCCGGGCGGGAAAGCGCGCCACCGCCCTCCTCAGAGGCCGCATGGCGGAAGCGTGGCTGGGCGCGTGGGGAGTGCGGGAGGCGACCCCGCACCACCCCGGCAGGGCTTTGCCCGCGCTCCCAGCCCGCGACCCCCGGGCACCTCCCTCCCAGAGCCCGCACACGGCTCAGGGCCGAGCTCCCGCAGGGGCCGAGGCGGCCGAGTGGGCAGGAGGTCAGAGGCCGTCGCCCGAGGGTCGAGGGTTGCGAAGAGCAGGAGAGCGTCCCCTGAGGAAGCCTGTTGCAGAACTCTCGGCGCGAAAGGGCCAAGTTCAAAGGTCTGTGTACTTTATTATCTCGTTACCCTCCGAGGAATGTGCCTGTTGGTTAATGTTTATTTTGTTAAATAGTCTAGATTTAGTCCTGTCAATAAAAGTCAGTGTTAACTTTTACAGGGGAAAAAGTTTCGTAGCCAATGTCGGCTCTCGGGCCCGCCGGCTCTACCGCCACCTGGTGGCGGATGTCTGCTGAGCCGGGCCCGCCGCGCGGGTGACAGCCCCAGGGTTACCAGGGAGACGAAGCTCCGCCCTCGCAATTTCAATCGCCATTTCTTTAAAATAGAGGCCTTACGATCTACTTTTGGGTGCTGTTGTGTCGATCGAGTGAGTTAGCATGTAGGTAGTGCCTGGTGCCTAGTGAATGTTTAATAAACTGTAATCAGCCTTGTTGGGAAGGAACTTGAAATTCCCCGGGGAGTGGTTTCCGGCGGTGCCTCAGGGAGTTGGGCTCTCGTCATTTCCATCACTGAGTGAAGCTGTGGAAGACAGAGCCCAGGTGGCTGACCCTGTTGACGCAGAGGCTCAGATCCTGACAGGCTGGCGGGAGGGGCCCAATCCCACAGGGGAAACTGAACAGGAAGAATACACATTCTAAGTTACCTTTAAAATCCACCAAGTGCACAAATACCAGGCGGCAGCCGCCTGGATGAGGGAAAAAGGCCAAGTCCAGAACACTGAGTGAGTGAAGGCACAGGAGCCCCATGGAGACACGGGCGCCGAAAATGCTAACATGATCACCGCCATGAAGGAACAACGTATTTGAAAGGTCTTCAAGATCCGCACACACTAAATAAATAAATCTTAAAAAAATACACAGCCTGACCGCTTTTTTTTTTTTTTTTTTTTAGAGGCAGAGTTAGAGGGAGATGCAGAAAGGTCTTGCATCCGCAGGTTCACTCCCCAAAAGGCCTCAGTGGCTGGAGCTGAGCTGAGCTGATCTGAAGCCAGGAGCCAGGAGCCTCCTCCAGGTCTCCCATATGAGTGCAGGGGCCCAAGCACTTGGGCCATCTTCTACTGCTTTCCCAGGCCACAGCAGAGGGTTGAATTGGAAGAGCAGCTGGGACATGAACAGGTGGTGGCTTAGCCCACTACACTACAGTGCTGGCCCTACACCTTGACCTCATAATTCCATGATGAGGGATCTACCCAGAAGTTCATCAGAGATAAAGTGTTGGATATAAAGAACCTCATTACTGTGTGATTTATAAAGTAAAAAATTGGAAGCAATAAATGTTCAATAATGGAAGATACATTCATTAAATTCTGACTCATCCATGCGGTTCTTAAAAATTTTCAAGGGAAGAGGCCGGCGCTGTGGCACAGTGGGTTAATGCCCTGGCCTGAAGCACTGACATCCCATATGGGCACCGATTCTAGTCCCGGCTGTTCCACTTCCTATCCAGCTCTCTGCTATGGCCTGGGAAAGCAGTAGAAGATGGCCCAAGTCCTTGGGCCCCTGCACCCATGTAGGAGACCTGGAAGAAGCTCCTGGCTTCGGATCAGAGCAGCTCTGGCCGTTGCGGCCAATTGGGGAGTGAACCAGCCGAAGGAAGACCTCTCTCTCTCTCTGCCTCACCTCTCTCTGTGTAACTCTGACTTTCAAATAAATAAATAAATCTTAAGAAAAATTTTCAAGGGAAAATGCACCTAAGTTGAGGATGGGTGGGAATCAGGCTGTTATTAGAAATAGAAGATACGGCCGGCGCCGCAGCTCACTAGGCTAATCCTCCGCCTTGCGGCGCCGGCACACCGGGTTCTAGTCCCGGTTGGGGCGCCGGATTCTGTCCCGGTTGCCCCTCTTCCAGGCCAGCTCTCTGCTGTGGCCAGGGAGTACAGTGGAGGATGGCCCAGGTGCTTGGGCCCTGCACCCCATGGGAGACCAGGAAAAGCACCTGGCTCCTGGCTCCTGCCATCGGATCAGCGCGGTGTGCTGGCCGCAGCGCGCCGGCCGCGGCGCGCCGGCCGCGGCGGCCATTGGAGGGTGAACCAACGGCAAAAGGAAGACCTTTCTCTCTGTCTCTCTCTCTCACTGTCCACTCTGCCTGTCAAAAAAAAAAAAAATAAAATAAAAATAAAAAAAATTATAAAAAAAAAGAAATAGAAGATACACTGGTAAAAGATACAATTAAATAGATATAAAAATTAAAAATGCTGGGCCAGTGCTGTGGTGCAGCTGGTTAAGCCAAAGCCTGCAATACTAGCATCCCATATGAGTACCAGTTAGAGTTTTAGCTGCTCACTTCCAATCAAGCTTCCTGCTAATGCGTCTGGGAGAGCAGTGGAGGATGGCCCGGGTACCTGGGCCCCTATCACCCATGTGGGAGACCTAAATGAAGCTCCAGGTTCCTGATTCAGTCTGGCCCAGCCCCAGCTGTTGCAGCCACTTGGGGAATGAACCAGTGGATGGGAAATCTCTCTTTCTCTGTCTTTCAAATAATAAATATTTTTTAAAAAACTAAAAGTCTGTATGTACATAATAAGATAGTGCTAAAATGGACAATGCAAAACTTGACAAAACTACAAGGAGAAACTGACAAATCCAACCTTGAAGTAGATTTTGGTATATCAAATATCAAATAATTAATATCAAGTAGAGACCCCCCAAAAAATCAATAAGGAAAAGTTTCAAAAAACACAGTTTAGAAGCTTCATAGAACGGCCCTGCCTAGTACACCACATCCTACAGCTGGGGAAGTCACGTGATTTTCCAACACACATGGAACCTTTACAAAAATTGACTGCATGCACACACAGGCCAACCAGCCAGTTCAGTGCCTGGAGCTAAATTCTAGCCAGGGGAAGTTCAGGGAGTTTGGGGAGCTAGAGGGTCTTCACCTAGAAGCTCAAGGCCGCACTCCCAGAGCAGGCTATGACTGAGATGCAAGGTAAAGGAGGAGGTAGGCCGGGGCCTAAGCTGGGTCAGGCAAGGGGAACCCAGTGTCCCCCACTGTCCCCATGCCACAGAGTTCGGAGGTGGGGCCTTTGAGAGGGGATCAGGCCGTGAGGGAATCCCAGCTGGAGAACAGGCTGGAGGCCACGAGCTGGAGCTTCTACTATCTGATCTCTCTTGCTCTTCCACCTCCCACCACGGAGTGACAAGCAAGAAGGCTCTCATCAGAAGCCGGCCCCTCAGAGTGGGGCTTCCCAGCCTCCCGCAGGGTGTGAAATACCTGGTCTTTATAAATTACCCAGTGGCGGGTTGTGCAGCAGAAAATGAACCAAGACAGCAGAGGCGTCCAGGGAATGCAGTGGCTTCCCAGAATTTGCCTCTCTTGCTCCCCTGGTCAGCCTGCTCCCACGCGAGGGCCCTGCCATGACTGTCCAGGGCCTCGCCACAGGCCTCGCTTCAGTTTCCACCTCTAACAGGAGAAAGGGGGACTTCAGTTACTAGCAAGCCAGGCCACGTCCCCCAGAGAGGAACCTGAGCCTGCCCAGAGCTCAGGTGTCAGGTCGGCTTGGTGAGCTCCTGCAGGTGGGACACGCGACTCCGCAGGCTCTGCCAGCTCCTAAAGAAACCCTCTCCCAGCTCCCCGGGTGCCCTCATCGGCCTCCAGGGCTTCCCTGAAGGCTGGGCCCAGGCCTGGTGCAGCCCCCCTCCCCCAAAGTGAGCCAGCTCGGGCGTGGTTTCTCTGGGCACGGCCACGTGCTATTGCTGGCTTCCTGCTCCCCACGCCAAGGTGTCACGTACACAAGGTCAGGTTGAGGAGGGAACTCTAGAGATGTTTGCAACAATAGCTGTCCGAGCCTTGAGTAACTGAAATGCCGTGTTTATCCCAAACCCTCTAGCCAATTGCCTTCCTGTGCCCTCCCCAAGAGCTACCCCAGAGCACCTTCTGCCTGGCGCGGGCCTCACCCCCACCCCCTTGGGTTCTTCTCCCTGGCTGCTGTACAGGTAGTGGGATGTGACAGCTACAGAGGCTTGGCCAAGCCAGCCGGGCTGGTCAGCTCAGGAGACAAATGTGCAGGGAAAATGCACGCAGAAAGGTGTCCTGCCTAGAAATTTGACATCTGCATAACTGGCTGTGTGGCCATGAGCAAGTCACTTTCCCTCTCTGGTCCTCAGTTCTCTCATTTTTATTTATTTTTTAAATATTTATTTGTTTGAAAGTCAGAGTTACAAAGAGAGAAGGAGAGGCAGAAAGAGAGGGAGAGAGAGAGAGAGAGAGAGGTCTTCATCCCCTGGTTCACTCCCCAATTGGCTGCAACGGCCAGAGCTGCGCCGATTCGAAGCCAGGAGCCAGGAGCTTCTTCCAGGTCTCCCACATGGGTGCAGGGGCCCAAGAAATGAGGTCATCTTTTGCTTTCCCAGGCCACAGCAGGGAGCTGGATGAGAAATGGAGCAGCCGGGTCGCAAACCGGCGCCCATATGGGATGCCGGCACTGCAAGCGGCAGTTTTACCCACTGTACTACAGCTCCGACCCCATCTCTCATTTTTAAAACAAGAGGAAATCACTCTAGGCTCATTAATAGCTGACGATTCTGGGATCCTATCATTAAAAGAACTGAGACTACTTCAAGGTCGACCGAGTAAGCTCCCACAGGGGGGCGCTGGTCCCCCTCACTGCTTTACCCTGTGGTGAGTGGAAGGCGGCAAGGTGGGGCCTCCTGAGCCCGCCACCCCCTGCTCCAAGGCACTGAGCGGCTGAGCCATGACTAGGAATCAGCCCTACTGGGGCTGCCTCCAGGGCCAGTGCTCTGCAGGCGCCGCCCACTGACCAACACAGGGATAACACTGGTGTTTCTCAGGCTTGAGGGAGCATTTGTGATGTGCTAGGAAGTCCTAGTGAGAACTTTGTATCCGTAGATCTGCATATTTACACACGTGAGGCCATTCAAAAATTAACGGAAAATAAAAACCAAGTTTATTTTGCTGCAAAATTTTTTGAAATGCCTATGAGGATCCTTCAAAAAGTTTAATGAAATGCATATTATGAAAAACATTATGCATGAATTTCAAAATTTATTTGCACTAAACTTTTTAATTCTACAAATTTTGGAAGTCCCCTTATATGCGTGTGTGTGTGTGTGTGTGAACTGCAGTGTCTCCTGTCTCCACACACACACACACCCATGTGCTCTCAGCGTGAGTCAAGAACAGGTGAACCGTGTGAGTGCTGAAGTGGGCGTGTGTGGGGTGTGCAGGAAGCGGTGATCTTCAGCTGCTCTCAGGCAAAGGACAAGCACCGTCTCCCTGGGCTGTGCACGCGCTGGGCTCACCTCTGGAGGTCACACCTGATCGGGTGCTAGCGTTTGACAGTGGTCCGCAAGCGAGAGGCTTCCAGGTAGCATCAGCTCAGGAGGGAAGGGTCTGGGCGGCGCGTGGCCATGGTGGGAGGAAGCAGGCTTTTAGAGCCTGGTCAAGGGCAGGCAGGGGAGGAAGGTAGCACTGGAGCACAAAAGGCAGTGGACGTGAGGATCAAGAAGAAATGTAGAGTTGACTGTTGACCAAAACACAGTAAAAGGAAGATTAGATGTGGTGGCCACGCCATAGTCGCCATAGTCGCACACACACAGTGGCACCCTTGGGTCCCTTTCCGGTCAAACCACTCCCCTTAGGGACGATTTCACCTGCAGGGGTCACTTCCCATGCTCCGCTAACGTCTCCTGGAGTCATCCTCAGCCAAGACTCTTCTCAGGAGCTTCAGAGCCAACCCCTCCCGGTCTTCTCAGCCTGGATGACCTCACGCTCACCAGGCCCGGGCATGTCTGAAAGAACTCGCGGCCGCATTCACAACCTTGTACCATAGTGCGACATGCTTCCAATTTTGTGAGCTCCATTTGTAAACCGTGCCTGGAAGGCGAGGAAGGATACAGATGTATCATTTTAAAAAATTTATTTATTTGAAAGGCAGAATGACAGAGGGAGAGGGAGGGAGACAGAAATAGAATATTCAGTTCACTGCTTCACTCCACAAATTGCTGCAATGTCCAGGGCTAGGCCTTGCCAAAGCCAGGAACCCAGAACTCCATCCAGGTCTCCCACGGGGGTGCAGGGGCCCAAGCACTTGGACCATCTTCCATTGCTTTGCCAGGTGCATCAGCAGGGAGCTGGATCATAAGCAGAGTAGCTGGAACTCAACCCAACACTCCAATGTGGGTTGCACAAGTTACAAGTGGCGGCTTAACCCACTGTGCCACACCACCAGTCCCTGGATGGGTCATTTATAACCCAACTCCAGAATGGTGGGTATTATTTCTGTTGCCTCTGTCCTTGGAATGAGGTGTCTCCAACTTGGTTGCTCACTGGAATCACCTAGGACAGTTTTGAAAAATGCAGACTTCCAGCCCTCTGCCCAAAATTTCATGAATCAGAAGTCCACAATTTTTTTCCTTTTTTTTTTTATTGTGGTAAAATAGACATAACCTTTATCATCTTAACCATTTCTAAGTGTATAGTTCAGTGGCATTATATACATCCATAATGTTGAGCAACCGTCACCACTATCCATCTCTGTAACTCTTTCATCTCATAAAACTGAAACTCTGTACCCACTAACCAATGACCCATTCCCCCCTCCCCCCGCCCACCTCTAGTTCTATTTTGTGTCTCTATGACTTTGACTATTGTAGACACCTTACGTAAGTGGGATCACACAATATTTGTGTGATCAGCTTATTTCACAAGCATAATGTCTTCAAGGTTCAACCACACTGTAGCATGTGTCTCCTTTTTAAAGGCTGAATAACATTCCACAGTGTGTAGCCACCACCTTTGGGGTTTTCTTCCATCAACAGACACTTGGGTTGCTTCCACATCTTAGCTGTTGGAAATAATGCTCCCATGAACACGGGTGTATAAATATCTTTTAGACACCTTGCTTTCTATTCTTTTTGAGTCTACATCCAGAGGTGGTGGTGTTGGTATACAATACAGTATGGTACGAAGTTATGCTTTGCATGGCTTTTATCCTTGGCTCCTAGCTCATTGCTTTCATAAACCTTGTTATTTCCTAAGCTACTTGAATAATGTGGAGATCTTTTAGGCCTCAGAAGCCTCAGGAAGCAAAGTCTGTCTCTGACCGTCTCCTGCCCTCCTCTCGCCTGCTCGTCTCCCTAGAGCAGGTCATGGAAACTAGAATTTCTCCAACCTTCCACCACTTTGGATCTGCTCACCGTAACAACAGTCTCTGACCTCCCTTGTCTGACAGTGATGAGACCCTGTTTCAGAAGAGCTTCTGTCCAGTACCCAGGAGGAGGGAACGCTGCACAGAGCCCAACAGGAGCCTTGCTGGGTTATCCCACCCAGTTCACTACATTCAACACACCCCTTGCCTACACTGTTGCTCATGTTTCAGTCTCGTTCACACAGCGAAGTCTCCATAAAAACCCGGACAGACAGGGTTCTGAGAGCTTGTGGACAGCTGAGCCAGAACTCAGCCACGTGCTGGGAGAGGGCGCACGCCAGAACCACAGGGACAGAAGCCCCCCCCCCCCCCCCCCCCCGGTCAGGACCTTTCCAGACCTGAGCCCACATCTCTCTTCCTCTGGCTGCTGATTTGCATCCTTTAAAACCACCTTTAGCCGGTTGCCCCCCTTCCAGGCCAGCTCTCTGCTATGGCCCGGGAGTGCAGTGGAGGATGGCCCAAGATCTTGGGCCCTGCACCCAATGGGAGACCAGGAGAAGCACCTGGCTCCTGCCTTCGGATCAGCGCGGTGCGCCAGCCGCAGCCCGCCGGCCGCGGAGGCCACTGGAAGGTGAACCAACGGCAAAGGAAGACCTTTCTCTCTGTCTCTCTCTCACTGTCCACTCTGCCTGTCAAAAAAAAAAAAAAAAAAAAAAAAAAAAACAAAACACCTTTAGGGGCCAGTGCTGTGGCGTAGTGGGTAAAGCCACTTCCTGCAGTGCAGGCATCCCATATGGGCGCCAGTTCGAGTCCCAGCTGCTCTACTTCTGATCTAGCTCTCTGCTATGGCCCAGGAAAGCAGTGGAAGATGGCCCAAGTCCTTGGGCCCTGCAACCGCATGGGAGACCTGGAGGCAGGTCCTGGTTCTCTGCTTCAGATTGGCTGAGCTCCAGCTGTTGCAGCCATCTGGGGAGTGAGCCAGCGGATGGAAGACCTCTCTCTCTGCCTCTGTGTAACTCTGCCTTTCAAATAAATACATCTTTAAAAAAAACAAAAAACAAAAAAAAAAAAAAAAACAAAAAAAAAAAAACAGCAAAGTCAGTACTTCCCCAAGCCCTGTGAATCCTTCTGGCAAATTACTCAAACCTGAGGATGGCATCAGGGGAACGCAGGCTGGGACTGGGTTCTGATGCTACTCGGGCTGAACAGTGTCAGAACTGAGCTGCCTTAGGGGGGACGCTCGGCGGAACTGCTGGTCTGCGTGGTGTGGGGGAAGCCCTTCACATCTGGCATCAAGTGATCTGCACTGTGTCCTGAGGAGGGGAAGAGTCCGAGTTTGTGTCTTCAGGTCAGATACGGTCGTTCTATTTTCTTCTCAGAAACTGCTGAGCCATTTTCCATAGCAGCCACTCTGGTTTCCATCCCCAACAGTGCACAGGGTTCCAATTTCTCCCACCCCCAACACCTGGTAGTCTATGTTTTCTGTTAAACAGTAGCCATCCTAATTGGTGTGAGGTGGTATCTCATTTTATTTAGGTGCATTTTAAAAATGATTAGTGAGCTGAGCATCTTCTCGGGTGCTTGCTGGCCGTTTGCAGATCTTTGGAGAATGTCTATCAAAGTCATTTGCCCATTTTTAAACTGGGTTGGGTTTTTAGTGTGTTTTTTTGTTTGTGTTGTTGACTTGTTCTTTTTATATACATTCTAGATGTTCACCCCTTATCAGAAATATGGTTACTGGCCGGCGCCGCAGCTCACTAGGCTAATCCTCCGCCTAGCGGCACCGGCACACCGGGTTCTAGTCCCGGTTCGGGCGCCGGATTCTGTCCCGGTTGCCCCTCTTCCAGGCCAGCTCTCTGCTGTGGCCAGGGAGTGCAGTGGAGGATGGCCCAAGTGCTTGGGCCCTGCACCCCATGGGAGACCAGGAAAAGCACCTGGCTCCTGGCTCCTGCCATCGGATCAGCGCAGTGCGCCGGCTGCAGCGCGCCGGCCACGGCGGCCATTGGAGGGTGAACCAACGGCAAAAGGAAGACCTTTCTCTCTGTCTCTCTCTCTCACTGTCCACTCTGCCTGTCAAAAAAAAAAAAAAAAAAAAAAAGAAAAGAAAAGAAATATGGTTACTGATTTTTTCCCATTTGGGCTGCCTTTTTATTCTGTTGTTACTGTCTTTTGATGCACACATTTAAACAATTTTCATGTTGTCCAGTTTGCCTAATTTGTTGCTACTGTTGTTGCCTCATGGCTTTGCCCAAACTCACTGCCAAATGCAACATGAAGTTTCTGCCCTACGTTTTTCCTGAGAGTAGTTTCAGGTCTTACCTTTAGGTCTGTGATCCATTTTGAGTTAATTTTTGTATATGATGTTGGGCGAGTATATTAGAGTTTTCAAAGAAAGGGAACCAATAGGATACATGTAGATACATAAAAAGAGATTAAAAAATTCTTTGCTTGTTTATTTATATCTCCTTGAAAGGAAAAGCAACAGAGATAGAGACAGATCTCCCCAAATACCCACCGATGCTTCAGAATGCTGGCTCACCCGGCTGCTCCACTTCTGATGAAGCTCCCTGCTAATGCTCCCGGGAAGGCAGCAGATGACGGTCCAAATGGCTGGGCCTCTGCCACCCACGAGGACTTCCTGGCTCCTGGCTCCTGCTTGGCCCAGCTCTGGCTGTGGAGGGCATTTGGGAGTGACCCAGTACATAGAAAATGCCTATCTTTCTCTTACCTTCTCTGTCACTCTGCTTTTCAAATAAATAAATCTATCTTTAAAAATGATTTTTCCTTCTCTATAGGGGACATATTTTAATGTCAGTTCATTTACTTTTAATTAAAAATGTCTATTCCTATCTTACATAACTTAAAAATTAAATAACACTTAATGGTTCATGATTAAAACAGCAATCTCTTGTCCCACTTCAATCATCCCATCGTCCAGTCCCATCCGACCACTAGCCATTTCTAAGCACTGTTTCTAGTTCTAGATCATGGCTGATCAGGTTGGGCACCATGACCAAGTAGTACACAATGGGATATGTTGCATCTGAGCATGGACATATGCATTTATGCATTTATGTATTTATTCTCTCCCCTCCCAACCCCTTCTCACTGTAGTTATGACATGTTTGTATGAGCTGATCGTTGTTTCCATTATTGTAAATATGAAAATATTTTAAATTTCAGACCTATGTGGTAAATAAATTCTAGGACATTCTTTTTATATAACATTTCCTTTTGTACTGAATTGCTAAAAAAATTTTTTTTGAGAGGTAGAGAGAGATCTTCTCCCATGCACTAGTTCACTGGTTCACTCCCCCAGTGGCCCCAGTGGCCCCAGTGGCTGGGGCTAGGCCAGGCCAAAGCTGGGAGCTAGGAACTCAATCCAAATCTCCCACTTGGGTGGCAGGGACCCAACTACCTTCCACCACCTGCTGCCTCCCAAGGTGTACATTAGGAGGAAGTAGGCTTGGGAATGGAGGTAGGTACTCAACTCCAGTGTGGGACGCGGGTGGTCCCAAGTGGTGTCTCAATGGCCATGGCAAACACCCTCCCCAGCCTTATTTTGATTGCTGTTGTCTTTGTGTCTGTGGCTAAATCATCCCACTGCAAAGGCCTCCAAATGCAACAGCGCACATCTGTCACATCCACAGCTGTCGCTGCAGCTGTTCCCAGTTCTCTCCTCTGGGGCCTCCCCTCTCTGCTCAGCCTGGGCAGGGCCCCTGCACCGCTCCTCTCCAGCCCCGGGTGCCGCCACCGCCGTCTCCCTCATGTGTTAACAGTCCATTTTATGGACACCGCCTCTTCCTGAGTTTTGGTTCCTGCTGCCACTACTTTGCACATTAGTAGGGAGCTGGATCGGAGGTAGAGCAGCTGGGACTTGAACTGGAGCCCCTATGGGATGCCAGCATTGCAGTGGCTTAACTTGTTGTGCCACATGCTGATCATAATGGTAACTAACTTTTTATGTTAAAATAACCTTACATTGACACAGACTACTTGGTCGTGATGTATCATGCTTTTTGCATATTGCTGCATTCAATTAGCTGTTTGGTGAATTTTGCACTTATGTTTATGTTCAGGCTATATGTTGTTAAGTCACTTTATTTTCTTGAAATGTTTTTGGCCATTTTGGGTACTTGTGGCAAGATTGTCCTCATAAAAAGATAGGAGGAGGCCGGCGCCGCGGCTCACTAGGCTAATCCTCCGCCTTGCGGCGCCGGCACACCGGGTTCTAGTCCCGGTCGGGGTGCCGGATTCTGTCCCGGTTGCCCCTCTTCCAGGCCAGCTCTCTGCTGTGGCCAGGGAGTGCAGTGGAGGATGGCCCAGGTGCTTGGGCCCTGCACCCCATGGGAGACCAGGAGAAGTACCTGGCTCCTGGCTCCTGCCATCGGATCAGCGCGGTGCGCCGGCCGCAGCGCGTGGGCCGCGGCGGCCATTGGAGGGTGAACCAACGGCAAAGGAAGACCTTTCTCTCAGTCTCTCTCTCTCTCACTGTCCACTCTGCCTGTCAAAAAAAAAAAAAAAAAAAAAAAAGATAGGAGGAAAGTGGTCCCCTTTTCCTTATTTTTTGAAAATTTGTATAGAATAGAATTTTTCTTCTTTAAATATGTGATAGAACTTCACCAAGGAAACCACTGGATCCACAGCTGTTTTTGATATAAGATTTCTGATAGTGTGGTTTTTTTATGCTATCTTGTATAAGTTTTAGCAGGTTCTATATTTTTTTAAAGATTTATTTTTTATTTATTTGGAAAGCTGAGTTACAGAGAAAGACAGAAAGGTCTTCCATCCACTGCTGGTTCACTCCTCAAATGACTGCAACAGCTGGAGCTGAGCTGAGCTGAGCTGAGCTGAGCTGAAGTCAGGAGCCAGGAGCTTCTTCTGGTTCTCCCAAGTGGGTGCAGGGGCCCAAGCACTTGTGCCATCCTCTGACACTTTCCCAGATGCATAGCAGGGAGCTGGATTGGAAGTGGAGCAGCTGAGACTTGAACCCGTGCTCATACAAGATGCTGGTGCTTCAGGTGGCAGCTTTACCTGTTCCATCACAGCGCCAGCCCAGCAGGTTCTATTTCTCAAGGAATTCATTGATTTCACCCAATTACTGGTTTGAAGTTACTCATAATATTTCCTTTTATCCATTTAAAGGTCTATGAGACCTGTGATAACTTCCTCCATTTCACTCCTGATAGGGATCATTTGTACTTCATCCTTTTTTTTTTTTTCTATTTTTTTATTTTTTGACAGGCAGAGTGGACAGTGAGAGAGAGAGAGAGAAAGGTCTTCCTTTGCCGTTGGTTCACCCTCCAATGGCCGCCGCGGCCAGCGCGCTGCAGCCGGCGCACCGCACTGATCCGATGGCAGGAACCAGGAGCCAGGTGCTTTTCCTGGTCTCCCATGGGGTGCAGGGCCCAAGCACCTGGGCCATCCTCCACTGCACTCCCTGGCCACAGCAGAGAGCTGGCCTGGAAGAGGGGCAACCGGGACAGAATCCGGCGCCCCGACCGGGACTAGAACCCGGTGTGCCAGCGCCGCAAGGCGGAGGATTAGCCTAGTGAGCCGCGGCGCCGGCTTTTTCTTACAGTTTTGCTAGAACTTTATCATTTTCAAAGAACCAATGTTTGGCTTTGTTAACTCTTTTGCTTATCTTTTCAGTATCACTGATTTCTTATTTTTTTTTTACAAAGTTTGTTTTATTTTACTTGAAAAGAGTGCTTGGGGGGGTGGCAGATTTCCTATCTGCTGGTTGTCTCCCCAAATACCTGCAACGGCTGAGGCTGGGCCAGGCAGAATCCAGGAGCCCAGAACTCAATCTAGGTCTCCCAGTTAGGTAACAGGGGCTCATGCACTTGAGCCATCATCTGCTGTCTTTCAGGACACATCAGTAGAAAGCTAGATCAGAAGTGGAGTAGCTGGGACTAGAACTGGCACTCCCGTGTGGGATGTGGCTTAACTCTGTACCATGATGTCCCTGCCTATTATCACTGAGTTTTGGTTTCTTTTAATATTTACTTTCTTCCAATTTATATTTAGTATGTTCATTTCCTCCTCTAGCATCTTTCGTTCAAATATATATACATATTGAAAGCTATGTAAGTTAAATAGTTTAATTCTATTCATTTAGCTTTTTATTACTTTATGTCTCTGGATTCCTTAACCTGGAAATTTCCAGTTCTTTCCTTAGGAGAAACTCACTAGGAGAATGAGTAAAGACCACCTGTCCATGAAGGGAACACACACAGGAGCCTAAAGAATGACTGTACGGATACAAAGCATCTAACAAGCCTGTTACACTTACTTTTTGAGCTTTCATCCTGTTCCACGCTGGGCAATCTCTGTTCTAAAGTTGCTTGACTGTTAAGAAGGTCTCAGTTCGTGTTGTGAATGCTGTGTTGGAATTACCAGTGACTCACTCGTATGTACTCAAGCTTGGGGGTGTGAAGGCAGGTTAAATAGGACTTTAGCTAATCTCAGTGCTTTACTTATGCTATTTCAGCTGCATCACTAGTGTGCCGTGGAGATGAAATCACCCTTTGTTACTAAGTACTTACGTTAATGTGATGAATCCTTTTTTATTAGTTACTACTTATATTTATTATTCCTTTGCACTCAGGTACTTCAAAAAGTTCCTGAATTAAGAGGTAATCCAGAGTTGGTGCTGTGGCATAGTGAGCTAAGCCTCCACCTGCAGTGCTGGCATCCCATATGGGTGCCAGTTTGAGTCCCGGCTGCTCCACTTCCAATCCAGCTCTCTGCTGATGGCCTGGGTGTCGCTCCCCCTCTTCGTGGAGGAACGACACAGGACCCTGCGCTGTTCTCTCATCTGCTCGGCCCTCCCCGGGTTTGCTGCTGGTTCTTCCCGGGTTGGCTACTATCCCTTCCACCTCCGTGGAAGGGCAGTTCCCCCTGGCCACATTCCCCACTTCCGCAGGGGAGCGGCACACCGCCGGCCGGCTTTCTCGGGGGCTGCACGGGTGTTCCTTCAGCTAGATGTTCCCCTTAGATGTTCCTGGTGCATGCCGTCTCTCTCCTCCTTTATAGTCCTCCTCTGCCAATCCTAACTCGGCTGCCCACACGCCGAGTACGCTGCTCTCCTCCAATCAGGAGCAAGTCCTATAGTTTATTAGTTGAACTGGAGGCAGCTGTGCGGAAGCTGTTTACTTCTCTCCCAGCGCCATATTGTGGGAGAGCAGATGCATAGAATAAGTCTTAATTCCAGTAACTTAGTCCAGTCCGGATTGCTCCCCACAGATCCCCCTTTCTTTTTATTTCTTGGCGTTGATACGCGCCTGTCTTCGGTGTCCCGCGGCACACACTCTGCTCTACTTGCTAGAGTTGCCACAGGCTCTTACAAGTCCTATCAATCAGGCAAACCGAATCCGGGTCCTCTCTTCGCCATGTTGTGAGGAGGTTTTTAGGCGCTGATGCGTGCCTGTGTTCGGTGCCCTGCAGCGCATGCTCTGGTCGAGCCTGCAGGGGCTTACAAGCCCTATCAGGCAAACCGAATCCAAGCCTTCTCATTGCCTTTTTGTGGGGAGGCCTTACTGATGTTAATTCGTGCCTGTCTTCGGTGACCTGCGGCGCATAAGCTGCTAGCCGCCGCAGGTGCTCATCGTGCTCATCGCCTCACTTAATCAGGCAGACCGAATCCAAGCTCTCACATTGCAGTGTTGTAGGGAGGCCTTTCTATTTCTCTATTTCTCTATCTCCGGGCATTCCTATTTCTCCCATTTTACTTCTATCTTCCAGCATTCCCATTTCTCTCACTTTACTTCTAAACTTCTGTTTCTCTTATCCCCGCGGCTTCCCGGCTGCGCCTGCCCCGAGGCTGCTTCTCGGCAGCTTTCCGGCTCTGAGCCGCTTCCGCCCGCGCCTCTCTCATCTGCGCAGCTTCCCGGCTTTGCGCGGCTTGGCTTCGTGCGCTCCGCGGTCTCCACGCCCTTCGCGTCTGCACCACGGCCTCGCGCCAGCCCCGTTCCCTATCTATTCACGCCCCGTGCTCTCTCTGCACGCGGCGGCTTCCGCGAGTAACACAGCGTAGCTTACGTGTCCGCCACTAGCATTCAATCTAAGTTCCCCGGGCTAGCCTGGCGAATTCAACCCAGCATACGTCTCCGCCCCATGGTTTGGCTTCCCGTCCTTTGCTCCCCGGGCTAATCAGACGGATCCCAATCTGGCTTACGTTTCAGCTTCTGGTTTCAACTTTTCGCCCCCTATTCCCGGGCTAACTTGAGAATCCCAAAGTGGCTTTCGTATCCGCCTCGGCCTGCCCCCCGCGGCTTCAATTTCCCTAACACTTTTCTCTACCCGGTATGTTTCCCCAAGCTTTCCTCCAACAATACTCCTCCCTCATTTCTCCTGGCCTCTCCCCACAGTCCGCATCCGAGTCTGTTTGTTCTAGCTTTCACTTTCGCTTTCGACCTTAGAGATTTCTCCCAGCTTCCCCCCGTAGTCCGTATCTGAGTCTATGCCTAGGCTTTCAATAGCTTCTTCCGGCACCCTTATCGTCCGGCTTTTCCCTAGGCTGTTTGCTAGTCTCTCTCTCCGGTAATTTTCCCAGTTCTTCCCGTTTCTTCCCTCTTAAGTTTGCTATCCGACCTAGGTTTCCTAATCCGAGTCATTTCTTCCCTCCTAAGTTTCCTATCCGCCCTAGGTTTCCTATCCGAGTCACGGCACCATTATGTCGCTCCCCCTCTTCGTGGAGGAACGACACAGGACCCTGCGCTGTTCTTTCATCTGCTCGGCCCTCCCCGGGTTTGCTGCTGGTTCTTCCCGGGTTGGCTACTATCCCTTCCACCTCCGTGGAAGGGCAGTTCCCCCTGGCCACTTTCCCCACTTCTGCAGGGGAGCGGCACACTGCCGGCCGGCTTTCTCGGGGGCTGCATGGGTGTTCCTTCAGCTAGATGTTCCCCTTAGATGTTCCTGGTGCATGCCGTCTCTCTCCTCCTTTATAGTCCTCCTCTGCCAATCCTAACTCGGCTGCCCACACGCCGAGTACGCTGCTCTCCTCCAATCAGGAGCAAGTCCTACAGTTTATTAGTTGAACTGGAGGCAGCTGTGCGGAAGCTGTTTACTTCTCTCCCAGCGCCATATTGTGGGAGAGCAGATGAATAGAATAAGTCTTAATTCCAGTAACTTAGTCCAGTCCGGATTGCTCCCCACACTGGGAAAGCAGTAGAAGATGGCCCAAGCGGCAGTCCAACCTGTTGCACCATAGTACCTGCCCTGGTAAGTTTATTTTAGTGCAAAAAAAAAAAAATTGAAACCCATGCAGTTTTTTCATAATACACATTTTTCATGGACCTTAAAAATAATTAATCTGAGAGAGAGAGAAAGAGAGAGAGAGAGAACTCCCACCTGATGGCTCACTCCCTAAATCCCCACAACTGGCGTTGGGGTAGGCCAGAAGCTGGGAGCCCAGAACCTAATCCAGATCTCCCACATAAGTGGCACAACCCAATTACCTGATCATCACTGCTACCTCCCAGGGTGTGCTAAATTAGCAGGAAGCTGGCGTCAGGAGCCACAGGTGGGCACTGAACCCAGGCACTCCTAGAAGGAACATGGGAGTCTTAACCACTAGGCCAAATGCTCACCCCCATGAACTTTTTTAAGATCCTTCAAATGCACTATTTTGGGCCACAGCAGAGAGCTAGACTGGAAGAGGAGCAACTGGTACTAGAACCGGTGCCCATATGGGATGCTGGCGCCACAGGCGGAGGATTAACCAAGTGAGCCATGGCACTGGCCCTCCCCTTCCTTTTTTTTTTTTTTTTTTTGGTCAGGCAGAGACAGTGAGAGAGAGAGACAAAGAGAGAGTTATAGACAGTGAGAGAGATACAGAGAGAAAGGTCTTCCTTCTGTTGGTTCACTCCCCTAATGGCCACTAGGGCCAGTGCTGCGCCAATCCGAAGCCAGGTCTCCCACGCAGGTGCAGGGACCATCACTTGGGCCATCCTCCACTGCCCTCCCGGGCCACAGCAGAGAGCTGGACTGGAAGAGGAGCAACCGAGACCAGTACCCGGTGCCCCAACTGGGACTAGAACCCGGGGTGCAGGCGTCACAGGTGGAGGATTAGCCAAGTGAGCCATGGCACCGGCCATCCTCCCCTACATTTTTAATAATTCATTTCGATATGATTTCAAATACTGAAAAGTTACTAAATACAAATTATTTTCTTTATACTTATTCTGAATAGTACAAAAATTATTTCCATTATAAAATTCCTTAATTGTTCTCTTTAAAGGAACAATTCGGGGGCTATCAATGTGGCACAGTGGGTAGTAAAGCTGCCACCTGCGATACCAGCATTCCATATGGGCACTGGTTTGATTGCTGGCTGCTGCACTTCCAATCCAACTCCCGGCTGGTGTGCCTGGGAGAGCAGAGGAGGATGGCCCAAGTGCTTGGTCATCTGCACCCATGTGGGAGACCTGGAAGAAGCTCTTGGCTCCTGGCTTCAGTCTGGCCCAGCTCAGCCATTTGGGGAATGAACTAGCAGATGGAAGATCCATCTCGTTCGCTCGTTCTCCCCCTTTCTCTAACTCTGCCTTAAAAAAACAAAAAAGTAACAATTCTGTTATAAAATTAAGCAAATCAACCCATCAAGGGACTTTCAGTTAAATACACATATAACTAAGTTTGTTTATATATTTTTGAAAAGATAACAATTTTTCCCCCTAATTCATCTTTTTAAAACATAGGGGCACTAACAAGGGCTTTCTCAAATTAGTTCTGCTTTTCAAAAACAGTCTGATAATTTTCACATTTAGTGTGCAGTTCGTCTGGGCGAGACAGCTTCTGATTTTTAAATGCCACGCAGAAAGGTGTTTCACTTCATTAGCGAAGTGGCCCTACAAAATGGAATGAAATACGTACTTGTACGGATCTACCAATTTTATCTTTTTAAAAACTCCAATAAAAATTTAAATATGTTATTTCTGCACCTTATTTTTAAAACACATTTTAGTATAAGATCTATTTATACAATTAAACACTTTAAAACATAATACGGCATGTGTTTTGTTTCTCATACAGCATCACATATTAATATGTCTGGACCATCTTGTTAAAATAAGAAAAATCATTTGAAAATCAGCATGATACATCATTTATTTATTGTATAAGTTTGGCAAATAGCACAAAAATCCAGCAACATTTAAACGTAAAAAAGTCAAATGTTGAACAATACTGGGGATTTTTTCCCCCAACATTAGAAATAATGAGTACACAGTTCAGATTCTGCAAAGCTAGGAAAATGAAGGTGCTTGGCTTCTGAACATACACCACAAAAACACACATAAAAAAACATTGTAATGTAGCTTTTTCAAAAATTACAGCCAAGCAACAGAAAAGGATGTTAATAATGAAGACACCAGCACGTGTGTCTACTACATGTATCTCACACAGAAATGCCACTTCTCGTACCCTGAAATGCCATGTGCAGAGCCAAGCAGAGCAAAGGGAGGCTCCTCACTGAGGTTAGGAATTAGCGGGTAACTGAATTCTTAACATGTAACACACTCAACTACAGCATTCTGCATAGCAAGTCCTAGATCCTAACAATGTATTTCTCTGTATGTCTGAGAAGCTGAGTCGTCTTTGTTGGCAGTATAAAATTTCTGGCCAGTATCAAAATTCTGGTAAACACAAATTGAAGGCATTTTCTAGTGTATGCAGATATTGCAGGGGGCATCAATGAATGTGGAAGAAAACCTCAGATTACACACTAACTTTTTACTGCTGAGCTTTGTCGAACCAAACAGCTCAACTATAAGGCAAGAGAAAATAACCCCCTACAACAGATTAGTAGGTCTTACCAAGTAAATATAGGAATTCAATCTCAGGAAAAACCACTCTACATGATCAGACCTAAAACAGTTGGTATTGAAATAAGCATCTAGAAATTAATTAACATGTTGACATTCAGTCATTGGTTCAGAAGCCTGACAAAAAAAAATCTATTGGTATATATTATTAAGTTAAATTTTTGGAATCAGCACCAGTCCCCAAAACTCAAATTATAATATATAATCTTCATTAAAATACATCCTTTTTGTGCTATACAAACACAATTATAATTAGGTTATAGAGAGCTGAATTTATTCAACTTATTGTATATTTTTATGTATACTGGGTAGAAACAAATTTCTTTTCTTGTGCTTCTGTTTTGGGGCACTTTTTTGATTGAAGAGAAATTCATTTCACAGGATTACATCTTGCTAAAGCATTCCTTAGCATTGGTCCAAACTTGAATTCCCTAAAAACAAAAGTAACTTTAAAATATGATTCTGTAAGGATTCTCAAAACCAAAATATTTAGCTCAATGGTATGCTAAGTTTTGCTTTTTTGGAACAACTAGTAAGTCCAGCAAATACGACACTATTTTGGGAAACTGCTAACAATGAATGAATGTTTAATGCAACTGAAAAAGTTAAGAGAATTCTTCATATGCACTTATTGTTAAGATGGAGAAAGAACTACAATTTGTTGGAAAACTGAGTTTCCAGGGCTCATATCATAAAACTCATTTACTCATATCACATACTCATTATCATTTCTTTCTTTCTTTTTTTTTTTTTTTTTTTTTTTTTTTGACAGGCAGAGTGGACAGTGAGAGAGAGAGACAGAGAGGAAGGTCTTCCTTTTGCCGTTGGTTCACCCTCCAATGGCCGCTGCAGCCGGCACGCTGCAACCGGTGCACTGTGCTGATCCAAAGCCAGGAGCCAGGTGCTTCTGGTCTCCCATGGGGTGCAGGGCCCAAGGACCTGGGCCATCCTCCTCTGCACTCCCGGGCCACAGCAGAGAGCTGGACAGGAAGAGGAGCAACCGGGACAGAATCCAGCGCCCTGACCAGGACTAGAACCCGGTGTGCCAGCGCCGCAAGGTGGAGGATTAGCCTAGTGAGCCGCGGCGCCGGCCCAGATAGTTTTTTCAATGTAGAATTTGAAACAAAATTATTAGTGTAATGATTAAACATAAATTGAGTTATTAAGTTACTAGTCTAATAACTAAAGTTTTGATGAAAACTAATCCTGTACCAACTTCTGGGTCCCTCTCAGCAGTACTGGCAGTCCACTACAACACCACACCAGAGACAGCCTGATAAGCTTCAACAAAAATGTGTCTGTGAAGATGTCACAGTAATACCTCAGCAAGTGACAGAAACAAAGATATTCAGTGAACAAGGTGCAGAGTCTCCAATACCTGCTAATTTATCAGAAGGGAACTTTTTCTTAATTATGTATTGAAGTGTGTCAATATTGATCAAGGCTTCAAATAGGAAAAACAAAACCCAAAAAATATTTTTATGTTTCCTTTCTCCCTGATGGGATATAAAAAGCAGATGAATTAATGAAAAGCAAAAACCTTTTAAAAGGCCTTAGACTGGCTGGATACAGTAGTTACTAATGGAATGTTCACTGTCAGAATAAGATAGACAGTATATACTGTCATAGCAATCTGTCCATGAGATATCAAAAGAAAAGCAAAAGATACACACTAGCACTTATAATATGCTCCTGTTTTTGTGCAGAGGAGAAAAATGTATACAAGGGTACTTCAAATAGTTCATAGAAAAATGAAATCAAAAGATAAATTTATTTTGGTGCAAAAGATGTGTAAATCCATGCCTATGAGGGATTTTCAGAGTTCAAAAAAATGTACATCATAAAAAAACTATGCATGGATTTAAAAAAATTTGCAACAAAGTTACCTTTTAATTCCCCTCATGGTTAGTGAAATGAATCTGTGTATATAAGAAAATCTTGGGGTTGGCATTTGGCACAGCTTAAGAGCCTGCTTGGGACACCCACAACCCATGTCAGAGTGCCTGGTTCGAATCCTGGTTCTCTACTTCCAATCCAGTTTCCTGCTAATGTACACACTAGAAGGCAATAGGCAATGCCTTAAATATGTGAGTCCCTGCCATCCATGTGAGATACCTGGATTGAGGCGTCCCTAGCTGCTAACCTCTTTCTGGCCCAGCCCTGGCTGTTGTGGACATTTGGGGAGTGCGGCAGAGGCATGGCTCACTTGGTTAATCCTCCGCCTGCGGCGCTAGCATCCCATATGGGCGCCGGGTTCTAGTCCCGGCTGCTCCTCTTCCAGTCCAGCTCTCTGCTGTGGCCTGGGAAGGCAGTGGAGGATGGCCCAAGTGCTTGGGCCCTGCACCGGCATGGGAGACCAGGAGGAGGCACCTGGCTCCTGGCTTTGGATCAGCATAGTCCCGGCCGTGGCGGCCATTTGGGGAGTGAACCAATGGAAAAGGAAGACCTTTCTCTCTCTCTCTCTCTCTCTCTCTCTCACTGTCTGTGACTCTTCCTGTCAAATAAATAAAATCTTAAAAAAAAAAAAATCTCTATATTTCAAGTAAATAGAAGAAAAAATCTGGAAAATACATATGAAGGTTTAACAGTAGTAAAATTTTGAAAAGAAATTTTTTAGGAGTGTGACTTTATACTTAATATGCTACTGGATTATTTAAAATATTTGCAAAGGGCATATGTGTTTTATTTTCACAACTAATTAAAAATCTATAAAAATAAAGTAGCCTAAAAATCAATAAAAAGGTATTTTTTAAAAGCTTCAGCCTACTTGGCTCAATAAAGTAGATAATTTATCATCAAAAAAGTTGACCCAAAAACACTTATAATGGACTGGCACTGTGGTATAGAGAGCTAAACCACCACCTGCAACACCAGATCCCATATCAGAGTGCTGGTTTGAGTCCTGGCTGCTCTACTTCCCATTCAGCTCCCTGTTAATGTGCTGGGGAAGGCAGCACAAGATGGCCCAAGTAGCTGGGCTCCTGCCAGCCACATGGGAGACCCAGATAGAATTCCTGGATTCTGGTTTTAGTCTGGCCCAACTCTGGTTGTTGTGGCCATTTGGGGAGTAAAGCAAAAGATGGAGGATCTCATTCTCTGTCTCTCCCTCTCTGTCTCTCTACCTTTCAAATAAACAAAATAAATATTTTTTAAAAAGCAAAAAAAATTTAAAAAACACATCTTTCATTAGTACTGCAATGTAGTCACATGACTATATTCAATTGACATTTTGTTAACACTGAATAACTGACACAAGAAAGCATAATATATGTTAAAAGTTAATATACAATTAAAATAGACACTCAAATTTGTACAAAAAAAGGATGCTAATCGTGACTTCTGAAATTTGATTTTAAATTTCTAAAAGAAAAAAACTGTAGATTTCTAAATGCAAAAATTTACTTCACTTAGGCAAGAAAATAAAACATGACGAAATTTTATAGCAGTGTTCTTGGGAAATAAGATGAACATAAACTCTTAGGAAATTCTTGTTTACTTATTATCTTAGCATATCTTAGTAAACCCCTAGATATTCAACAGAATTTTTTTTAATCACCTCACCATAAAAAAGTGTGTGTGGGGGGAAATCCTTAGAGCCATTATAAAAAAGGCCTTGCATTTTACTAATGGAAAAGAAGCAAATGGAACAGGAGATTACAAGAAACTTATTAATGAGTCTTCTGCAAAACAGAAACCAGCTCCAAAAATCTTTGTGATCTGATCTTTCAGAGCTCCTGAGGTTAAAAGAGGCAAATTAGAAATGACTGCAAATACCAATGCAACCCAGCAGCAGTGAGAAACAGGAGCAGGAGTCGAGGCAAACAGGCAAGAGAGTTAAATACCACCCACCTGCAACCCACACAACAGCTCGTGCACACGCGCCAGGCATGGCTCTTACTGCTTTCAAATGACCTTAAATATCCATCAAGCTTAACTATGAATCTGCCCAAGCCAAGAGGAGCCCACTTAACAAGTAGGTCCAGTATTATCAAAATATCTTAAAGCCTGTACTGCTAATGCCAGGGATATAAGTGAAAAGGTGAAGGGAAGTGAGGACTCTTCTCCAAAACATAAAACTTTTGGATAAATTACGACATAAGAGCTATTGATGAGTATAATTTTTCTAGGATCTTCCTAATATGGGAATTCACTGGACTCTGACGTAAGGCATGTCAAATTGCTTGACACATAACATGCTTGACACACAGAAAGCACTGGTACTGATGGTCATGTTGGCAGAACTCAGGTTATGAAGCAGCAGCTAAGGAATAGTTTCCATTTTGTTCTTAAAACAGCATTTTAGAAAGATTTCCCCAATGGTGAAAACTTCCTTGAACCAGGATGAACTTCCATGTTCACATCTTTCAATATGGGTTTATCAGTTACGGGAAAGATTTACTTTACCAACAAGCCATATCATAACCACATTTCCCCAAAGTAATGTTTAAGGGATTGTCCAAGCAAAGCTTACATCACCGTTAGGAAGAGTATTTTAGTCTTTTTGTCCCCAAACATCACATAACCAAAATAATATTGTTGGACTGTTTTTCAAATACAGGTTTAAACAGGGCATACACATTTGGAACTTTAGATGACTAAGACTCAATAACTGACAGTTGGGTTATCAATACTTCTTCTTAAATTAAGTAGGGCAACTGGGAAATATTTCAGAAGAATGAGAAGGAAAGAGTTTTGGTCCAAATAAGATAATTTAGAGAGCTCTGTAAGTACTCCTGCTACACCCAAACCCACCTTTTTGCACATACTGATCTGCATGACTGCGTAGCTTATGAGGGCTTCCTTCAAATCACGGTTCTTTTGCTCCTTGAAGCGTTCAATATCAGCCCATGCATTTTTCACAAATTCCCTGAAGAAAGAGGTTTAGTTATTATTATTATTTAATTAAATTGTATACTATACACTTAACTAACCAGTTCTTGTCTGAATTATTTTTACTTGTCTAGAAGAAAAAGCTACTGCTTGTACACGAGGAGTTCTCTTTTTTTCTTTTCCTAAAAATTATAGTGAGGGAAAAAGTCATACAGTTGTCCACATTTCAACAATTTCTTTTTATTTTTCTTTTTAAAGATTTATTTATTTATTTGAAAGGCAGAGTAACACAGACAGAGGCAAAGAGAGAGAAAGTCTTCCATCTGCTGGTTCACTCTCTAATTGGCCTCAACAGCCAGAGCTGTGCCAATCCGAAGCCAGGAGCCAGGAGCTTCTTCTGGGTTTCCCATTTGAGTGCAGAGGCCCAAGGACTTGGGCCATCTTGTACTGCTTCCCAGGCGATAACAGAGAACTGGATTGGAAGTGGAGCAGCCAGGATTCGAACCGGCACCCATATGGGATGCTGGCACCACAGATGGAGGCTTTACCAAGTATGCCACAGTGCCGGGCCCTTCACAATTTATATTTTGCCACAATTTCTATTTTCTAATTTCTCCTATCCAACAATATATAGATGGCTCCTTAAACCAACCCACAAGCCTAACAGATGTGATACCATAGTGCCTTCCTGGGAGCACTGGAAAATAGACTCTTTTGACAAGCTGGATGGGCCAGCGCTGCAGCTCACTAGGCTAATCCTCCGCCTTGCTGCACTGGCACACCGGGTTCTAGTCCCAGTCGGGGCTCCGGATTCTGTCCCGGTTGCCCCTCTTCCAGTCCAGCTCTCTGCTATGGCCCGGGAGTGCAGTGGAGGATGGCCCAAGTACTTGGGCCCTGCACCCCATGGGAGACCAGGAGAAGTACCTGGCTCCTGCCATCAGATCAGCGCAGTGCGCCGGCCACGGCGGCCACTGGAGGGTGAACCAACGGCAAAAAGGAAGACCTTTCTCTTTGTCTCTCTCTCTCACTGTCCACTCTGCCTGTAAAAAAAAAAAAAGAATTAACAAAAAACTAACTCAAAACCTGTGACAGACTCATGGTTTGCCTTTGTTTACTCTCTGTCAAAGGAACACAATGGTAAAGATAATTAACCAATCAGTGACAGCAGATTTTTGAGAACTGAATTTCTAGAAGTGCTTATGGAAACATGCCAAACCCTAGGCAAGGTGCAGGGACATAAAGATGTAAGACACAGACACTGACTGTGAAAGCCTCCTCAGTTAGCCAGGGTAGCCACATGTTGTCACCAATCACCCAATACAAAATTGCCACACTCCAGGAGCATGAGAGAATCAGAAAAGGCTTCACACTGAAGCAACACTGGAGCCAGGTACTGAGGGTACTCAGGCTTTTGTTAATCAGAGAAGAAGGGGCGGAGGGAATGTGCAAAGGGAAGATATTATGAAAATGCAGGGAAATAATGCAATGAAGCTGAAACTCCGCTTCTTCCTCTCATCCACATAACAACTGCTTCTAAAACATGAGTTTTGCTAACTCATACATCTTAGAAATGCAATCACTATACAGTAGAGAAACAGGTTATAGCCTAAGGAAAATGGGAATCATTTTATTAATTAATTTATAAAAATCTGCTGTAAATTAGTCTACAAGTCTAACTTTGCTCAACATCTCAGCATCTTTACCTGCCTTCCAAATTTTTAGACTTCAGCTGTTGTTCTCCTTCCTTTATTTGTTCTTCTAGCACCTTTATCCTGGCTTCTCTCTGCTCTGGAGTTTCTTGTCCAAACAGCTTGGTAGTCATTCCTTTCAAAGAGAATGTTCTCACAGTCTAAAAGGAAATAACAGAAGAAAGATTAAACAAACTGTGTCATACACACACACAGGAGTGAAATTTTGATATGTACTACACTATCAATAACCCTGGGGACATCAGAGTAAATGTGGTGTCAGTCACAGGACACAAACACTGCACTTGTACGATCCCTCTTATGTCAGGTGCTTGGAGTACTCAAATCAGACACGAAGAATGGTGGCTGCCAGTGGCAGGGGAGAGGGCATGATGGGAACTGTTGATGGGACACTGAGTTTCAGTGTTGCAAGCAGAAGAGAGTACTAGAGATTGGCTGGACAACAGTGTTGCATATACTGCTTCAAAAAAAGTTTGTGGGCCGGCACCGCGGCTCACTAGGCTAATCCTCCGCCTAGCGGCACCGGCACACCAGGTTCTAGTCCCGGTCGGGGCGCCGGATTCTGTCCCGGTTGCCCCTCTTCCAGGCCAGCCCTCTGCTGTGGCCAGGGAGTGCAGTGGAGGATGGCCCAGGTGCTTGGGCCCTGCACCCCATGGGAGACCAGGAAAAACACCTGGCTCCTGGCTCCTGCCATCGGATCAGCGCAGTGCGCTGGCCGCAGCGCGCCGGCTGCGGCGGCCATTGGAGGGTGAACCAACGGCAAAGGAAGACCTTTCTCTCTGTCTCTCTCTCTCACTGTCCACTCTGCCTGTCAAAAAAAAAAAAAAAAGTTTGTGGAAAATGGAATTAACACAAAGTTTGATGCAAAAAATGTTTAAATTCATTCATAGTTTTTTCATAATATTCTTTTTCCATTAACTTTTTGAAGATGTTTGGTATGCACAGATTTGGTAGTTAGTACTACTAAACTACATTAAAAATGATAAACCTCATATTATGTATATTTCATTACCACCCTCTCACAGGAAAGAAGCACTGCCAGCTTCCCCCTAGCTCAAAAAGAAACAACATAAGCCTACATCCAGGGGCTCCCAATGTGATTTCTGACACTGGAACACTGGGACTAGTCAAAAAGGAAAAATTAAAAGTGAACTTCTTAAGCAAACAGCAAACTTCCAGGTGTGAAGTATTGTATATAGTGAGAAATAACTTGTGTAATACTCGATTGAATAGTGATTTTTTAAAAAAAATACTATTCTGGGACATGAAAAATAGATAAAAATCTATTGGCCAACCATGAAAATACACCAAACGACAGGAGCACCTTTAAAACCTGGGTAAGTCACACTGAAACTTGGGAACCTACAAAGAAGCAGGCTGCATAAGCCCAGCACTGCCCCGCACCCTCCAGTGTCACTGCTGTGACACGTCCTCCTCTGTGGTTTATACAAGCAATCACTTTCCCCTTCACATACACGAGAATCGAGCTCCCTGAAAATGGCCTGGCAAGTTCCCCTTCAGTTTTCTTTTCCTTTTTAATATTTACTTACTTATTTATGTGAAAGGCAGAGAGAGAGAGAGAGAGAGAGGGAGGGGGGAGGGAGAGACAGAGAGCGAGAGAGCTCTTCCATATGCTGGTTCACTCCCCAAATGGTTGCAACAGCCAGGGCTAGGCCAAGTGGAGGCCAGGAGCTTCTTCCAAGTCTCCCACATAGGTGCAGGAGTCCAAGCGCTTCGGCCATCTTCCACTGCTTTCCCAGGTACATTAGCAGGGAGCTAGATCAGAAGTGGTGCAGCCAGGACTTGCACTGGCACCCATATGGGATGCCAGAGTCATAGGTATTAACCATTGTGCCACAATGCTACCCCCAACCACCCACCTGAGTATTAAAAATAAATCAAGGGGGGCTGATGCTGTGGTGCAGCAGGTGAAGGCCCCAGCCTGCAGGGCCAGCATCCCACATGAGCACCGGTTCGAGTCCTAGTTGCTCCTCTTCTGATCTAGCTCTCTGCAATGGCCTGGGAAAGCAGTGGAAGATGGCCCAAGTCCTTGGGCCCCTGCACCCACGTGGGAGACCCAGAAGCTCCTGGCTCCTGGCTGCAGATTGGCTCAGATTTGGCTGTTGCAGTCATCTGGGGAGTAAACCAGCAGAATAGAAGACCTCTCTCTCTGTCTCTACCTCTCTCTCTAACTCTTTCAAATACATAAAATAATTCTTTTAAAATTTTTAAAAAAACAGGGGCTGGCACCATGGCTCACTTAGTTAATCTTCTGCCTGCAGCGCTGGCATCCCATATGGGCCCCAGGTTCTAGTCCCGGTTGCTCCTCTTCCAGTCCAGCTCTCTGCTGTGGCCCGGGAGGGCAGTAGAGGATGGCTCAAATGCTTGGGCCCCTGCACCCGCGTGGAAGACCAAGGAGAAGCACCTGGCTCCTGGCTTCGGATCAGCGCAGCACCAACCGTAGCAACCATTTTGGGGGTGAACCAACGGAAGGAAGACCTTTCTCCCTGTCTCTCTCTCTCTCTTACTGTCTAACTCTACCTGTCAAATTAAAAAAAAAAAAAAAGAAAGAAAGAAAAAGAAAAAGAAAAATAATTTAAAAATTAAATCAAGGACCTCATCAATGCACATCTCATGGTCCCGGGTCTTTCCCCACATCTATATATGACTTTACCAGGAAGTAGCAAGTGGGTAATCCACATAAACCCAAGTTCTTATTAATGAGGAAGGGACCTGCGAATGGCGGCACTGTGGCTGCCTCCCTGCTTGCAGAATGTCTCTGACCACAGCAGTGGAAAGCTGGTTACAGGTCTAAATCTCAAGCAGTTAAGACATGGAATTTTCTTCCCAAGTACTCACTGTAAGCATTAAAGAATAAAGTGCACATAAAGCTGCTTGTTAGGAGAGATGCACAGATCCTGACTGTGCAAGGGTTTCAAAGTAAACTAAAATGTCAGTGAAACATCTTGCAAAATTAAACCTGATCAAGCCAATCATTTCAGTCTTGGAGAATAATATTTTTGTCATTTGGAGTTGATCAGAAATTAGGCCATACTTATCGCACAAGAGTGTTGGTAAAACATCTTGTAATACTATATGATTTAGGCTGGCAACGTGGCTCACTAGGCTAATCCTCCGCCTTGCGGCGCCGGCACACCGGGTTCTAGTCCCAGTTGGGGTGCCGGATTCTATCCCAGTTGCCCCTCTTCCAGGCCAGCTCTCTACTGTGGCCAGGGAGTGCAGTGGAGGATGGCCCAAAGTCCTTGGGCCCTGCACCCCATGGGAGACCAGGAAAAGCACCTGGCTCCTGGCTCCTGCCATCGGATCAGCGCGGTGCACCGGCCGCAGTGCGCTGGCTGCGGCGGCCATTGGAGGGTGAACCAACGGCAAAGGAAGACCTTTCTCTCTGTCTCTCTCTCACTGTCCACTCTGCCTGTCCAAAAAAAAAAAAAAAAAAAAAAAAAACAACTATATGATTTCAATGGTTTACTTTTTAAATATTAAGGTAAACAAAGAATTATAAAATTAACACAAATGACTCCCCTGTAAAATTTCAGGCATCTTGAGTATTGTCTCTACAGCTGATCCCACACACCGTTTGCTAGATGTTTACACCAGAGACCTAAACAGAAATACTCACCCCTGTTGCCAGTTCCTCACACTGCTGCTTCTTGGAAGCTAAATCCTGAGCAGCCATCTCCAGATCATACTGCATAAGCTCATGCTTCCTGCATACGGCCCTAGAGACGGAAGAAAGAGCTAACATTTAACTTCTCTTCTTTGTGTTCATGTTTGAACATCTTAAGACATTTTAAAAGCTAAATAAATCTAGCAGAACCTAAGCATATAAACTTTATATATATTTAAAACAAAAGTTTTAGGGCCTGTGCTGTGGCATAGCGGGTAAAGCTACCGCCTACAGTGCCAGCATTCCATATGGGCCAGTTTGAGTCCCAGCTCCTCCACTTCCAATCCAGCTCTCTGCTATGGCCTGGGAAAGCAGTAAAAAAATGATGGCCCAAGTCCTTGGGCCCCTGCACCCAGATCAGCCCCGCTCCAGCCACTGCAGCCATTTGGGGAGTGAACCAGTGGATGGAAGATCTCTCTCTCTCTGCCTCTGGCATTGGCATCCCATATGGGTGCCAGTTGTTGTCCTGGCTGCTCTACTTCTGATCCAGCTCCCTGCTGGTGTATCTAGGAGAGTGGTGGAGGACAGTCCAAGTGGTTGGGCCCCTACACCTACGTGGGAGACCCAGAAGAGGCTCCTGGCTTTGGCCTGGGCCAGCCCTGGCCATTGTGGCCATTTGGGGAGTGAATGAGCTGATGGAGGACCTTTCTCTGTGGCTCTGCCTCTCAAATAAATGAATAAATCTTAAAAAAAAAAAAAAAGAAAAGAAAAACTTTTACGAAACTTACCGCAGTGCTTCTGCATAAAAAAGATATTCCTTTAACTGATCCGCATAATGTTCCTCGTCTTCCAGAATGTCATCAATGGAGGCAGCATACCTGTTTTTAAAAACACTGCTTAAATAGAGTAACTTTCATTGGAACACAAAGTGCTAAACTGTATAAAAGTGCTATTCACAGTCCAGTCCACAATTTACTATGCCTAAGTGATAAAGTATAGAAAGTGAGAATTAGTCTTTAGAAACATTTATAGCAATTTGTAATTACCATGATGTTTTACTGAATTTTAACATAATACTTCAATCAGCAATGGCTCAGATATAAACAAAATACGGTTCTTTTGCAAGGAGCTTAAGAAGTAATGCAACATTGTAGTATCTTCTATTCAGAGAGGTTATAAAAGGGCAACAAACACTATACAAAGAATAAGAGTTTGGCGTAATTGACACACACATGTCCTTGGTTGTAATTATGATAATGCCAAAAGGAAAAGAGTAAATCAAGATTACAGAAAAATCTACAGGTCTTATTTTAAACCAATTCTCAACAGCACCCTCTGCTCTTACTAGGATCCTGCCCTGTTTGTTACATCACTCCCACGGCCGCACCTGACCCCATGCCGGTACAGAAATGTGTTGGCTCTCCACACTGCCTCTGCCAAACTCCATGTGCACATATCTCAACCCTTCTATGAAAATTTCCACAGTTTTTATTCATCACTCTTTAAAAAGATTTCTTTGTCTGAAAGGCAGAGTGATAAAGCAAGAAGGAGAGACAGAAGATCTTCCATTCCCTAGGCCAGGCTAAAGTCGGGAGCCAAGAACTCCATTCAGGGCTTCCATGTGGTGGCAGGGACTCAAGTACTTGAACACTTATCTGCTGTTCCCCAGGCACGTTAGCTGGAAGCTGGATCAGAAGCAGAGTAACAAGGACTCAAACTTTTTAACCTGCTGCACAAAGTCAACCCCTGTCATTCTACTGATCTGCTAACAATCTAGAACTTAAATTTCATCAAAGTGATGGCTTATGTGCTGGTTTTATTTTTCTGAACATATTGTAAATTCCACAAGGACATGGGCTACATATATGTACTACTTCTGTATAGAAGATACATCCTTCATTCAAATCAATTCTGAATTTTCTCTCCAGCTGGTACATACTAGAGGACTTCAAAAAGTTCATGGAAAAATGGAATTAAAAGACAAGTTTGGAGTTGGCATTGTGGCATATTAGGTAAAATTGCTGCCTGCATCCCATGTGGGCACCCATTCAAGTCCTGGCTGCTCCACTTCTGATCTGGGGAGTGAACAAACAGATGGAAGATATCTCTCTCTCTGTTTCTCCCTCCCCTGCCCCGCAAGCTCTGACTTTCAAATAAATAAATAGATCTTTAAAAATATATTTACTTTGGCATAAAAAATCAATTGATTCATCAGCATAGAAATAAATATACTTTATGTTTTCAGGCATGTTTCCTCCAGAAAAGTAAAAAAAAAGTTTACTGAAGTTCTAAAATTAAATGAGTGAAAAACAAAGGTTCATTTGAAAAGCAATGTGTGGGGGCTGATGCTGTGGCATAGTGGGTAAAGCCACCGCCTGCTGTACCGGCATCCTATATGGGCGCTGGTTTGAGTCTCAGCTGCTCCACTTCCGATCCAATTCTCTGCTATGGCCTGGGAAGGCAGCAGAAGGTAGCCCAATCTTGGGCCCCCGCACCCACATGGGAGACCCAGAAGAAGCTCCTGGCTCCTGGCTTCAGATCAGCACAGCTCTGTCGCTCCCCCTCTTCGTGGAGGAGCGACACTGGATTCTGCGTTGTTCTTTCGTCTGCTCGGCCCTCCCCGGGTTTGCTGCTGGTTCTTCCCGGGTTGGCTGCCGACCCTTCCACCTCCGTGGAAGGGCGGTTCCCCCTAGCCACATTCCCCACTTCCGCGGGGGAGCGGCATACCGCCGGCCGGCTCTCTCGGGGGCTGCACAGGTGTTCCTTCAGATAGATGTTCCCCTTAGATGTTCCTGGTGCATGTTGTCTCTCTCCTCCTTTATAGTCCTCTTCCACCAATCCCAACTCTGCTACCCACACGCCGAGTACGCTGCTCTCCTCCAATCAGGAGCAAGATCAGCTCCTGCAGCTCAGTCAATCAAGTTGGCGAGAGGCAGCTGCGTAGAAGTTGTTGCTCCCTTCTCAGCGCCATATTGTGGGAGAGCAGATGCATAGAATAAGTCTTAATTCCAGTAACTTAGTCTAGTCCGAGTTGCTCCCCACACAGCTCCTGTCGATGAGACCAACTAGGGAATGAACCAGCAGATGGAAGACCCCCCCCCACCCCTGCCTCTCCTTCTCTCTATGTGTAACTCTTTCAAATAAAAAAAAGAAAAGCAATGTGTGAGGCTGTTGTGGCACAGTGGGTTAAGCCGCTTCTTACAATCCTACATCGAAGTGCCAGCTGGAGTCCTGGCTGCTCAGCTTACAACCTAGCTCTCTTGTAATGCACATGGGAAAGAAGCAGAAGATGGCCCTAGTGTTTGGGCCCCTATCACCCAAATGGAAGACCCAGATGAAATTCCAGGCTCCTGACTGCACCTTCAACGAGCCCTGGCCATTGCAGCCATCTGGGGAGTGAACCAGCAGATGGAAGATCTCCTTTCTGCCTCTCTATGACACTCTGCCTTTAAAAGAAAGCAGAGAAAGAAATCGTTTTTAAAACTCTCTTAAAAAAAAAAAAAGAGCAATGTGTTTACACAATTTATAACAGCAAGGTACATATTCTGTAATTATAAACTTTATCAGAGGGGCTGGCACTGTGGCATAGTGGGTAGGCCGCCCACCACCTGCAGTGCCAGCATCCCATAAGTGTTCCAGTTCGAGATCTGGCTGCTCCATTTCCGATCCAGCTGCTGAAGGCCTGGGAAAGCAATGGAAGATGCCCCAAGTGCTTGGGCCCCTTGCACCCACATGGGAGACCTGGAAAAAGCTCCTGGCTCCTGGCTTTGGATAGGCCCAGCTCCAGCTGTTGTGGCCATCTGGGGAGGTAAACCAAAGGATGGAAGACCTCTCTCTGTCTTTGTAACTGCCTTTCAAATAAATAAATTAATCATAAAAATACTTTATCAGAATGAAGAACTGCATCTAAATAATGAGGAAGAAGTCTCAGTTTGTAAATCTGTAAGTCCAGAGTTAACATTAAGGATATGAACATAAAAAGAGGAGCCACAGGCTGGTGACTTGAGAAGACAGTGTGGGACAAACTGGCACATCCTTGAATACAGACGGACAAATGGTAAAGGGTTTTAGATGTCAGTTCTGAGAATAATTTTATTTAACATTTTAGTAAGTAACTGAAAGGATGGTCTGAGTTACATATACTGAATTGCTAAATGAACAGAGTACAAAGATTTAAGATTGAACAAGTTAGTTGAAAAATTGTCAGCTTAAAATAGCATAAAGAAAATATTCACAAAATGTCTTTTTCTTTTTCCAGCCCTAGCTTTTTTTTTTTTTTTTTTTTTTTTTTTTTAAGATTTATTTGAAAGACAGAATTACAGAGAGAGGCAGAGATAGAGAGAGAGGTCTTCCATCGGCTGGTTCACTCCCCAGATAGCCACAACAGCCAGAGCTGAGCAGAGCTTCTTCTGGGTCTCCCACATGGATGCAGGGGTCCAAGCACTTGGGCCATCTTCTACTGCTTTCCCAGGCCATAGCAGAGAGCTGGATCAGAAGAGGAGCAGCCGGGACTAGAACTGGCACCCACATGGGATGTCAGTGCCTCAGGCCAGGGCTTTAACCCGCTGCAACACAGTGACAGCCCCTCCAGCCCTAGCTTTATTAAGATACAATTGACAGAAGTTTGTTTCTAGGGGTCAGCTTTGTGGAGTAGCAGCTAAAGCTGTCATGAGATGCCAGCATCCCAAGTGGCTGCTGGTTTGTCCCCCAGCTGCTCTGCCTCTGATCCATCTCCCTGCTAGTGGCCTGAGAAAAACAGTAGAACATGACTCAAATGCTTGGGCCCCTGCACTCACATGGGAGACCCCAAAGAAGCCCCTGGCTCCTAGGTTCAGCCTGGCTCAGCCCTGGCTACTGTGACCTTCTGGGGAGTGAACCAGTGGATGGAAGATGTCTCTAATTCTGTCTTTCAAAAAAAAAAAAATAAATCTTCAGTCATGTATCCAATGTGCAATGTAATATCCTGAAACATACATCACAAGATGAATGAATCAACTTAATTAGCATACTGACAGCCTAACATACTTACTGGGTCTGTCTGTCTGTCTGTCTTTTTTTTTTTTTTTAACAGGCAGAGTGGACAGTGAAAGAGAGACAAAGAGAAAGGTCTTACTTTTGCCGTTGGTTCACCCTCCAGTGGCCGCCGCGGCCAGCGCGCTGCGGCCAGCGCACCGTGCTGATCCGATGGCAGGAGCCAGGTACTTATCCTGGTCTCCCATGGGGTGCAGGGCCCAAGTACTTGGGCCATCCTCCACTGCACTCCCGGGCCACAGCAGAGAGCTGGACTGGAAGAGGGGCAACCGGGACAGAATCCGGCGCCCCGACTGGGACTAGAACCGGGTGTGCTGGAGCCGCAAGGCGGAGGATTAGCCTAGTGAGGCGGCGCCGGCCACTTACTGGGTTAAGATTTTTTTTTTTTTTTTTTGAAAGGCAGAGTGACAGAGACATATACACATACAAACATCTTCCATTGGCTGGTTCACTCCCCAAATAGCCACAATAGCTGGGGCTGGGGCAGGCTGAATCCAGGAATCCACTGGGGTCTCTTATGTGGGTGGCAGGAGCCCAAGTGCTTGGACCATCTGCTGCTGCCTTCCCAGCTGCATGAGCAGGGAGCTGACCTGGAAGCAGGGCAGCCAGAGCTCCAACCAGCACTCTGAAATGGGATGTCAGCATCACAAGCAGTGGCCTTACCTACTGTGCCACAGCACTACCCCCTTACCTCTTTCTGTGGCAAGAATATTTAAGATATATTGTGTCATTTTATTATTGAGTTGTAGGAGTTCTTTATATATTTGGTAAGAAATGTTTTCTCCCAGTCTGTGGTCTGCATCTTCATTATCTTAATGGTATCTCCTAGGTAAAATATACATAACATAAAATTAAGCTTTTTAACCATTTTTTAGTGTACTGTTCACACTACTATGCAATCATTACCATTATTCATCTCAGAACTTTGTTCATCTTCGCTGACACTTTGTATCCCATTTAGTATTGATTCTCCATGTTTCCCTTCCTGAAATACTATTTTGATAACCATTAGTTTTAAATTTTGACCAATCAACTTATTAAAATTTGTTTCTTTTCATATGTACTTTAAAGATTTATTTATTTATTTGCAAGTCAGAGTTACACACAGAGAGAAGGAGAGGCAGAGAGAGACAGAGAGAGAGGTCTTCCAACTGCTGATTCATTCCCCAACTGGCCGCAATGGCCTTAGCTGTGCTGATCTGAAGCCTGGAACCAGGAGCTTCTTCCAGGTCTCCCACGCAGCTGCAGGGGCCCAAGGACTTGGGCCATCTTCCACTGCTTTCCCAGGCCATAGCGGAGAGCTGGATTGGAAGTGGAGCAGCTAGGATTCATATGGATGCCGGCGCTATAGGTGGTGGCTTTACCCACTATGCCACAGCGCTGGCCCCATCATATGCACTTTAAGAATAATCTTTGCTGGGGCTGGCGCTGTGGCGCAGTGGGTTTACACCCTGGCCTGAAGCGCCGGCATACCATATGGGCCTCAGTTCAAGACTCGGTTGTTCCACTTCTGATCCAGCTCTCTGCTGTGGCCTAGGAGAGCAGTGGAGGATGGCCCAGGTCCTTGGGCCCCTGCACCCACATAGGAGACCTGGAAGAAGCTCCTGGCTTCAGATTAGTGCAGCTCTGGCCTTTGCGGCCAACTGGAGAGTGAACCACCGGATGGAAGACCTCTCTCTCTCTCTCTCTCTCTGCCTCTCCTCTCTCTGTTTTACTCTTTCAAATAAATGAATAAATCTAAAAAAGAAGAAAGAAAGAGAAAGAGAGAAAGAGAAGAGAGAAAGAGAGAGAGAGAGAGAGAGAGGAAGAGAGAGAGAGAAAGAGAGAGAGAGAGAGAAAGAAATCTTTGCTTACCTCTAGTGCTGTAACAATGTTCTCTTCATGTTTCCTACTAAAAGCTATAATTTGTGCTTTCACACATATGTGTATCATCCAAATTGAATGAGTCCTTGTGTAAAGTGTGAGATGTAGCTCAAGGCTCATTTTTTTTTTTTTTTTAAGATTTATTTATTTATTTATTAGAGAGGCAGAGGCAGAGAGAGAGAGAGAGAGAGAGAGAGAGAGAGAGAGAGAGATCTTCCACCTACTAGTTCACTTCCTAAATGGGCACAATGGATGGAGCTGGGCCAATCTGAAGCCAGGAGCCTGGAGCTTCTTCTGGGTCTCCCATATGGGTGTAGAGGCCTAAACACTTGGACCATCTTTGCACTGCTTTCCCAGGCACATTAGCAGGGAGCTGGATCAGAAGTAGAGTAGCCAGAACTTGAACCAGCTCCCATATGGGATGCTGGCACTGAAGGTGGCACCTTTACCTGCTTTACTACAGTGCTGGCCCAAAGGTTCACTTGTTTTGCCATGTAGAAATCCAGTTATTCCAGCACTATCTGTTGAAATGGACTATGGGGAGCATGGCTCTGCTTCTGGACTATGTTCTGTTCCACTGATCTTTATCTTTATGCCAATACCTTATTACCTTTATAGTAAATTTAAAAAAAATTTTTTAAATTTATTTGGGAGGCAAAGGCTGTGAGTGGGGAGAGGGAGAAAAGAAAGACAAATGGATCTCACTTGCTGGTTTACTCCCACATGGCTGCAAACAGTTGGGGGTGGGCTGGGGAAACTGAGATCTAGAACCTCAATCCAGGTCTCCCACATGGGAAGTAGGAACCCAGTTATATAAGCTGTTACTACTGCATCCCAAGATCTGCATTAGCAGGAAACTGGAATCAAGAGCAGAGCTGGCAATCAAATCCAAATACTCTGTTGTGAGGTGTAGGTGTCTTAACCACCAGGCTAAATGCTCACTGCTTATAGATCTTGAAAACAAGTAATATTTTCCAGCACTATTCTTTTTTTTTTTTTTTTTTTGACAGGCAGAGTGGACAATGAGAGAGAGAGAGAGAGAGTCTGTCTAGAGAGGAAGGTCTTCCTTTTTCCATTGCTTCACCCCTCAATGGCCGCTGCAGCCGGCATGCTACGTTGATCCGAAGCCAGGAGCTAGGTGCTTCTCCTGGTCTCCTATGCGGGTGCAGGGCCCAAGCACTTGGGCCATCCTCTACTGCACTCCTGGGCCACAGCAGAGAGCTGGACTGGAAGAGGGGCAACCGGGACAGAATCCGGCGCCCCGACTGGGACTAGAACCTGGTGTGCCGGCGCCGCAGGCGGAGGATTAGCCTAGTGAGCCACAGCGCCGGCCCCAGACAGATTTCTATCTGCTGGTTAAAAGCCTCTAACAGCCAGGTCTGGACCAGGCCAAAACCAGGAGCCAGAAAACTCCATCCTGGTCTTCTATATGGATGGCAGGTCTCCCATATGGGCCATGTGTTGCTGCCTTTCTAGGCACATCAGCAAGAAGCAAGAGTCAAAGTGGAGTGGCTGGGACTCAAATCAGCACTTCAGTATGGGATCCATCACAAGCTGCAACTTAGCCCACTGCATCACACTGGCCCCACTGTGGTGGTGGTGGTGGTGGTGGTGGTGGTGGTGGTGGTGGTGGTGGTGGAGTGCATGGGGTAGGTTGTTTAGCCTGGAGGTTAAGTTGCCTGCATCCCACATTGACCTCTCTGAGTTCAATTCTTGGCTCAGTGTCCTGACTCCATCGTCCTGCTACTGCAGATCATTGCAGGCAGAGCTGAAGGCTCAAGTAATTGGGTTTCTGTTATCCATATGGGAGACCGGTGTTGAGTTCTTTGCTCCTTCCTTCAGTCTGACCCAGCCCTTGTTATTGCAGGCATTTGTGGAGTGAATCAGTAGACCAAAGTTCCTTCTCTTTACCTCTCAAATATTCTCCCACAGATTTTTATATATTAATCTGGTATCCTGCATCCTTGTTAAAAACCAGATGTTAGTTCTACAATATTTCTGGCTCATTTATTAATATTTTCTATGTAAAAAATACAAAACTTGTTGACTTCAAATAAATAAAGACAGTTTCTAATGTTTATACTTGTTAATTTTCTTGTCCTGTTGTACTGACTGGTATCTCCAGCACAGTGTGTCTCGCAGTGGTGACAGTGGACAACCTTGCCTGCTCTTGACATTAGGAGAGAATGTCCACACTTCACTATTAAGATGATGTTTGCTGTACATTTCAGGTTGAGGAAATTTCCTTTTCTTCCGAGTTTGATGAGAATTTCACTGTCCATGAGTGCTGAAATTTGTTAGCAGCATTTTCTACATGTATTGAAATGAGTATAGAAGTTTTTGTCTTTATTCTGTTAATTCATGAAATTAGGCTTTTTTTTTTAAGTTTTATTATATTTATTTGAAAGAGTTACAGAGAGAGGTAGAGCCAGAGAGATAGGTCTTCCATCTACTGGTTTACTCCCAAAATGGCTGCCAACGGCTGGAGCTGAGCCAATTTGAAACCAGGAGCCAGGAACTTCTTCTGGGTCTCCCATGTGGATGCAGGGCCCCAAGGAATTGGGCCATTTTCCACTGCTTTCCCAGGCACATTAGCAGGGAGCTGGATGGGGAGTGGAGCAGCCAGGACTCGGACCAGCACCTATTTGGGATACTGGCACTGCAGACTGGGGCTTTAACTCGATGCACCACAGTGCTGACCCTCCCCCAAGGCTGATTTTCAAATGTTGAACTAACCTTGTATTCCTCAGATAAATTTCAGTTAGATCCACACACACAGTATAATGCCAGTAAACTTCGTAGGAACATAAGAGTCGTTAACACTGCCATGTGAACCCTCCAGGTACTCACACATCCATATGATGACCAGCACTCTGCAGTCCGTCACCCATTTCTTTTTCTATGGCACTCCACTCACTAGAAAGAAAAAGATGAAACCAAAAGCAACATGAGTTAGAGATATGGAATACTAAGTGGACTCTTTTATACTATTCTTTTCTAGTTAGTTTTTCAATAATGTACAGTACATATATTTGAATTTATTTTCTGTGACTCAAATATGCTGTTGTCCCCCTCAAGTTAACAACTGAATGTAAGTTGACACCTGCTGGAGAGTGCAAGGTAAGTGTCATACAAAACAGCTTCTGCTTATGTGTCACATTCTCAGGGTGCCTATTCAAGTCAATTGTGAAAAAAAATATGGAATGCCATCTCTGGAGACAGAGCCAAAGCATGTGCATTTTTAAATGTCCACGGATGGTTCCAGTGAGCACACCTAGTTATATGCCACTGATTTAACAGCTAACAGAAAAGGGCGATTGTACAGAAATGTTACGTACATAGTAAAACCTTAAATGCAACTGCACAGCCTGCTGAATAAGCCTACTGAAGATCATTTTGCTGTCATTTATGTGAGATGCTCTTCATAAAAAATTATTTTTATGGAAGTTACACATACATATTATAGTAAACTGGGAAAATAAATCTATAATCCCAAATATCAAGAGATGATATAATTTGCTTTCTCTACACAGTTTGTTCTGTCTCTCAAGTCTTTTTATCTGCTCTTTTTAATGTCACTGAGATCATATGGTATGGGCAATTTTTTATCATGCCTTTTTCCCTTAGCAGTGTCTTCCCATAATATTAAAATAGTTTCTCCTAAGCATTGTTTCAAATGACAACTCATAATCACTTTTCTGGTCTTATGGGTTTTTTCCAATTTTCCTGCTATTTGCAAAATATATAATAAACATCTTCAACATATCATAAAAGAAAAAATCATAATTCTCTCAATAGTTTCAATAACCCGTTCTGAAATTCAAGATCATATGCTTATAGTATCAGAAGAAAAAAAATCAGAAGGTTTTACTATCTTCAAGGAAGCAAAACAAACATACCAATCACTGATGTAACTGCATGATTATGATGAAAAGGGAAAACTCCCTCCAATAATTTCCTTTCCTATATGTTTAGTCAAAGAGTAGCAGCAACAGTTAAGCTTCTTTATGCGCATTGCTGTTTACAAAACGGCTTTTTAACACCTCCAGCTCTAGCTCCAAAACCTCATTTCTATGCCTATAAGACAATTTTTGCTTTTACATACCTCTCACACTCAAATAAAACAAATGTAAAGCCCAGTTCTTCGTATGAAAAATAAAATCGAGGGTTCTTAGATGGATGGCAAGTGTAACTGGCCAAGTGTGTGATGCAGTGAGTCCAGTTAATTTAACTGTAGGTCACATTAATGGAATTAATGGCCAATCCAGATCAATCATCTGGGAGACATCTACAGCAACTATGTTTATCTCATTTTCAAGCCTCCTATTATTGCTACCAGCTCAAGGTCAACATAACCAAATGCAACTCCTTCCTTCCTAAACAATCCTAAAAACCAGTTCAAGGAAGGGATGATGTGATCATCGTTATATTCCAACTGAGTAGTTTGTCTCACAAATACTTGGCGAGTATAGTTTATAAACTGAGTCACTGAATTAACTAATTGTGAGGCAGTAAATAGTTACTGGTTCTATGTATCAACCAATGCTAAGCACTGGAAAGACCAAAGTAAAGAAAATAAGATCTCTCCTGCTCAGAATACATATAGTCTTGCCTTTTGCTACTCAAATTGTATTTTAGCAGCTTGTTAGAAATGCAGAACTGTAGGATGAACCACTGCAGACCTATTGAATCAAAATGGGTATTTCAGCAAGATCCCCAGATTACTGTACACCCATGAAATTTTAAGAAACTAGCTAGACAAAAGGTTCTCACCTTTTGTGCGTAAGTCTAGGATAGGGAATAGAAAATGTTAACCAGTTTCAGAGGAACACTAACATACTGTTAAAAGAGACAAAGGTCTACTATCAAATTTTAAAAGATTTATTTATTTGAAAGGCAAACTAATGGAGAGAGAGGGAGAGACACAGAAAGATCTTCCACCTACTGGTTGAGTCCCCAAATGCCTATAACAAGCCAGGGTTGGGCCAGATTATTGCCAGGAGACTAGAACTCCTTCTGGCTCTCCCAGATGGGTGGCAGGAACCTAAGAACTTAGGCCATCACCTGCTGCCTTCCAAGGTGCACATTAGCAGAAAGCTAGACTGGCAGCAGAGGCAGGACTCAATCCCAGCACTCCAATATGGGATGCAGGCATCCCAAGCAGTGGCTCAACCCATTGCGCCATAACACCCACCAAGCATCCGATTTCTAAGAGGCAAAACTGTTTTCTTAAAGTACTGATAGGGTAATGGTCATAGATGAATACATCCACAAGGGTCATAGACCTTTTGTACCATCTGATGAAAACCATGTATCCTTTTCCTAAGGGGTAAAAAAAATCACAAACACAAAATTTTACATACAATTTCAGGGACTTCAGACAACCCACAGTCTGTCCTCACCTCTTGCTTTAAGAACTCTGAACTACAGAACTACCAAGGTCTCTCCTGTTCTAGTATTTTACAATTCCATTTAAAGAAAGAAAGGGAAGGACTCCCAAGAATATCCCAGTGTCAAGATTAATGAAAGGAACAAAAGAACATTATGAGTTACAACCAGAATAGAAGTTTACAGCTAAATTTAGTCACTGAACGTGGTATTCATCAGGGATGAGTAAGGAGAGGGAAAGTCTCCAGCCCTAAGCAGGTCTTGTTAGAAATGTTCTACTTGTATATACCTCTGTATAAGATTTCATTTAAACATAAACTACTATGCTTAGAAGGGATTTGAAAATCACTGTCCTCATCTGACACCACAATTAAATCCAGACTTATGGTCAGGCTCTGAGACCAAACATGATTTACGCAAAACCAGACAGCTGATCAGAGACAGAGCTGAGATTAGAACTGGCTGCCAGTACAGTGCTCCATCTGTTTATCCCAACCTACAACATTTCTTACTTCTGCTTTCTTAGTCAAAGGGCTCTTCACCCCCATTTACCATGTCTTCAGTCAAAACATAAAAGGAGAGTACATCCTTGTGTTAGTGAGCTTTATACCCATCACGAGATACACGATGAGTTTCATTTTTGATCACGAGCCTTTGCACATGCTTTTTGAGAAAAATTTGCCTGTATTATTTTATGGAATCCCTTGAAAGGAACTGTAATACTGATTCTGGGAGAGATGTTTTCTTCTGGTTGCTTCCATATGGATTAACTCTATGAATTAAATAAATGTTCAATTAACAGAATACAATATTTTAGCTATTAATTCCTGACAGCTTTCTTTAGCTGTAAGTGCATGGTGGAACTTGAAGTTCCTTTCCCCTCTTTTGTAAATCTTCTGCAGAATGAATCCCACCTATGTACAGGGGTCTTCATAGAAAATGTGCATTTTGATGCTTAAATTGGCATCAAAATAAACATCTTTTAATTCCATTTTCCCATAAACTCTTTGAAGTTCTCTTATATTTGGTGTACTTCTGGACAAGTAGATGTGAAAGTTCCTAGCTGAGCCAGAAACTAGTGAAAACAGGGACAGGTCCCATAAACCACAATGGGGAGGAATGCCCCTGTGACCGATGCTAAATCAGGGCAGGTGCTACAACCAGGGAAGGCAGCTGCAGAACGCCTCGGACTCAAGAAGAGCGAAAAAGAACCCCTCTACCTGGAGCCAACAAACATTATCAGCAACTTGTGGCATGAATAATACAAAAATCTAGTCTAAGAAAATAAAAGGAGGGGCTGGCACTACAGCATAGTGGATTAAGCTGCAGCTTGCAGTGCCAACATCCATGTGTGCACCAGTTCCAGTCCTGGCTGCACTACTTCTGTCCCAACTCCCCACTAATGCGCCTGGGAAGGCAGCAGAGGATGGCCCAGGTGCTTGGGCCCTGCACCCACCTGGGAGACCCAGATGAGGCTCCTGGCTTCAGCCTGGTCCAGCCCTGGCTGTTGTGGCCACTTGGGGAGTGAACCAGCAGATGGAAGTCTTCTTTTTGCTTCTCCCTATCCATCCCTGTAACTCTACCTTTCAAATAAATAAATTAATCTTAAAAACAAAACAAAACAAAGAAGCAATAAAACCAGGAGACCTTTCGTCCCCCAATTGAGAGCCCAAGGGGCACTCCAGCCCTTCCTCTGCTCCCCCACCTCACCCACTCTCACAGTGTCCCTCTTCTCCAACTCCCGCAAGCTAGCTTGGGCCAGCCCCACCCTGGCGCCTGGGGAGATCCCTGCATGGCAAAGGCTGCCTGTCCTGTCAAACAAGCTTCTTCTCAAGCTAAGAAACGAAGTCTATTAAGAGTATCTCTATAGGCCGGTGCCGCGGCTCACTTGGCTAATCCTCCGCCTGTGGCGCCGGCATCTGGGGTTCTAGTCCCAGTTGGGGCACCGGATTCTGTCCCAGTTGCTCCTCTTCCAGTCCAGCTCTCTGCTGTGGCCCGGGAGTGCAGTGGAGGATGGCCCAAGTGCTTGGGCTCTGCACCCGCATGAGAAACCAGGAGGAAGCATCTGGCTCCTGGCTTCGGATCAGCGCAACGCACTGGCCATAGTGGCCATTTCGGGGGTGAACCAATGGAAAAGGAAGACCTTTCTCTCTCTCTCTAACTCTGCCTGTCAAAAAAAAAAAAAAAAAAAAAGAGTAGCCCTATACACAGTGCTGATGGATTTTGTGTACTTCCCCATGCCTCTGCTCCTCCTGCAGCCTGGTCTCCACCCTGGTCTCTGCATGGAGACACATAAGAAACAAGGGCATTCAGGGGATTCTAATTCAATCCCATCAAGATGGCATGTACCAATGCCATCTCACTAGTCAAAGTGATCAATTTCAGTTCACAATTGATCATAATGACAGGTCTAAGAGTCAAAGGGATCGCATAAACAAAACTAGTGTCTGCTAATACTAACTGATAGAATAAAAAAGGGAGAGAACGATCCAACATGGGAAGCGGGATACACAGCAGACTCATAGAATGGCAGATGTTCTAAATAGCACTCTGGCCTCAGAATCAGCCCTTAAGGAATTTGGATCTGGCTGAAGAGCCCATGAGAGTATTTTAGGCATGGAAAGCCAAGACACTCTGGCAAAAACAAAACAAAACAAAACAAAACAAAAGAACAAACCTAAATGAAAGATCTCTGCGAGTGAGATCCCAGGGAAAGAACGGGCCATCAAAAAAAGAGGTACCTTTCTCTGAAGGGAGGAGTGAACCTCCACTTTGACTATGACCTTGTCTAAATAAGATCGAAGTTGGCGAACTCAAAAGGCTTCCATAGCCTTGGCAACTCATGACAAGAGCCTAGGGAGATTACTGATGCCATAAACAAGAGTGTCAATTATTTATGTCAACAACAGGAGTCACTATGCACTTACTCCTCATGTAGGATCTCTGTCCTTAATGTGTTGTTCAATGTGAATTAATGCTATAACTAGTACTCAAACAGTATTTTACACTTAATGTTCTGTGTGGATGAAAACTGTTGAAATTTTTACTTAATATATACTAAATTGATCTTCTGTATATAAAGATAATTGAAAATGAATCTTGACGTGAATGGAATGGGAGAGGGAGCGGGAGTTGGGAGTGTTGCGGGCAGGAGGGAAGTTATGGGGTGGGGGAAGACATTGTAATCCATAAGCTGTACTTTGGAAATTTATATTTGCTAAATAAAAGTTTAAAAAAAAGAAAAAAAAAAAGAAAAAGAAACAAGGGCATTTACAGTTTGCTTTGTTTTCCAGGTTTTCAGTGTCAGTGTCCCTCTTTACCTACGCCCATGACTGCACCTCTGTTAGACCATCTCTCTGGCTTCTCCACTGAATGACTAACGTGTAAGTGAAATACACAAACACAAAGGGCGGGATGGGAAAGGGAGTGGGAGAGGGGAGGGCCATGGGAGGGAAGGAGGTTTGGCGGGGGAAGCCACAACAATACAAAAGTTGCATTTTATGTTCTACTTAAAACTATTGGTTGAACTCTGTAATTAATATACAATTACTCTTAGGTGTTTAATTAATGCTATAACTAGTACTCAAATAGTATTTTACACTTTGTGTTTCAGTGTGGGTGCAAAATGTGGAAATCTTTACTTAATATATGCGAAATTCATCTTCTGTATATAAAGATAATTGAAAATTAATCTTGATGTGAAGGGAAGAGGAGAGGGAGTGGGAGAGGGGAGCGTTGTGGGTGGGAGGGAAGTTATGGGGGGGGGGAAGCTATTGTAATCCATAAGCTGTAATTTGGAAATTTATGTTCATTAAATAAAAAAAAATACACAAACACAAAAAAATCTTCTCTAAGTATAACTGCCACTCATTGTTTACTTACAGAATGTTCACCTTTTTATCAGTTTCTCCCACTTTGGCAACCTTTCTCACTCATAGTTCAGTCTGCCTTCTCAGTCCTTATGTCCAGGAATTCTACATCTAAAATTTATTCTACATATACACCACGTGTGTGAAATGACATACAACAATATTTATTGCACAATGCTGACATCCCATATGAGTGCCAGTTGGAGTCCCAGCTGCTCCACTTCCAATCAAACTCCCTGCTAATGTGCCTGGGAAAGCAGCAGAAGAGAGCCCAAGTGCTTGGGTCTCTGACACCCATGTGGAAGACTAGGATGGAGTTTCAGGCTCCTGGCTTCAGCCTGGCCCAGTTCTGGCTGCTATGATCATATGAAGATGAACCAGGGGATGGAGGATCTCTCTCTCTCTCTCTGTAGTAATTTTCAAGTAGATAAATATTTAAAAAAAAAAATATGTTCAATCCTTACCTGAAAACTCGCCCATAATTCCCATGCACTTTATATACACCATAGAGTCGATCTGCTACTCTCTGAAATAAATTTTTAATAGAAACTGCTATTAGGTTAAAGTTCTATGCAGATTACTTAAAAAAATCATCTTATTAAATAAAGACAACAAAAAAGTCCATGTTTAATGTATTTAGAAAATGGAGAAGAAAAAAACTTTATCTCCAGAAAACATTATCATAAAAAAAAACTAGTACAGTCTTCCCATATTTATCATACCATATGCTTCATATTAATTTTTTTTAAGGTTTTATTTATTTATTTGAGAGGTACAGTTACAGACAATGAGAGGGAGAGACAGAGAGAAAAATCTTCCTTCCGTTGGTTCACTCTCCAAATGGCCGCAACGGCCGGAGCTACATCGATCCGAAGACAGGAGCCAGGTGCCTCTTCCCAGTCTCCCATGCAGATGCAGGGGCCCAAGGATTTGGGCCACCTTCTACTGATTTCCCAGGCCACAGAAGAGAGCTGGATTGGAAGAGGAGCAGCTGAGACTAGAACCGGCGCCCTTATGGGATGCCGGCACCACAAGCAGAGGATTAACCTACTGAGCCATGGCACCAGCCCCATTCATATTTCTTTTTATAGTTTTTAATTACTGCTTTACAATTTCCTATATCCAAGAATAGTAGTATTTTCCCCAGCAGTTTAATATCACCTTCAATAAACACCACTTTAAGTAGTCACATAAAATTCCACTGAGTAGTTACAAAACAACCAGCATTCCTTGTTGGGTATTTAGACATTCTCATGAAGTGACTGCATGTATCTCATCAAGCTTAGTTGAGGCTAAGAAAAACTACAAGCTATTGGCCAAAATTTATCATTTCTAGAGAAAAGGAAAGGCCAAAATGGCAGGGGAATAAAACACAAATAATCAAAATCTAAAACCAGGAGCTAACATCGTTAGCAGGTTAGGCCACTGGCTGCAACACTAGCAACCCATATGGGTGCCGATTTGAGTCCCAGCTGCTCCATTTCCAATCCATCTCCCTGTTAATACACCTGGGAAAGCATGGAGGATGGTCCAAGTGCTTGGGCCCCTGCACCCTTGTGGGAGTCCCAGAAGAAGTTCCTGGCTGCTGGCTTTGGCCTAGCCCAGCCTGAGCCATTGCAGCCATTTGTGGTATGAATTAGAGGATGGAAGACCTCTCTCTGTCTCCCCCTCTCCCTCTAACTCTTTTATAAATAAAAAATTAAATCATAAAAAAAAATCTAAAACCAGATTGATTCAACAGTTGTCAGTAATTAAGACTACTGCTGCTGGGGTTGGTATTATGGCAAAGCAGAGGAAACCTCCACTTGCAATGCTGGCATCCCATATCGGCTGCTCTGCTTCTATCCAGTTCTGTGCTAATGCTCCTGAGAAAGTTACACAAGACGGCCCTAGTCCCTGGGCCCCTGGACCCATGAAGGAGACCAGGATGGAGTTCCAGGCTCCAGGCTTTAGGCTGGCACAGCACTAGTTGCGGTGTCTATTTGGGGACTGAAAAAGTGCATGAAAAATCTGTGTTTGTGTGTGTGTGTGTGTCTGAATTTTAAATAAATAAATCCTTCAAAAAATGAATATTGATACCAAGGAAAGCTGGTTGTACTTGGTTAGTCTATTCTGCTAAAAAATTTCTTTTCTGTCGAGAAGTCCTTCTATTTGCAAATCGATTATCAGACAACTGTCCTGGGAGGACTGACATTAGACAAACACATTGACAACAGAAGGAACCAGACAACCTCATGCAATTATCTTTCCCAACTCACATCATTTGGAACTGAGAATGCCCTCTCTCCTCACTAAACAGTAGATAATTAAAGTTGGGGGGAACAAGGTTCTATGACATGCTACTAAAAGACATTATTTTTAAAATCTAGACACACGAAGGTTTTTTTTTTTTTCTCCTTGATTCTTCTAAGGAGTCGAAGATTATAAGATTTAAGACTCCTGGTACTGTTTGCCACAATGGATTCCAAAGGATCTGTGTGTGACACTTTATACTGCCAACATCCTAAATACTTCATCAACACTAGACACTTCTGTCTTGACAGGTGACTACAAATAAAATGCTAGACATTGTCTCAGTAAGCATAATGTTGATGTTTATCTTAGCAAAGGTAACCAGCCCCAGCCCCTCTTTACACTGGATATCCCTATATTCCTAGAGAGGTGGCATAGGGTAGCAGGAAATAAAGGACTTGAAGTCAGACAAATATGAGTTCAAATTTTACCTCCTTCTGAGGTTAGGGTTTGATTTTGGAGAATTTTCTAGGCCACTCCTAGCCTTAGAACTGCATCTTTTGAAGATGTGGAAATGACTTTGTGAAGATGAGATGTTTCCAAGATTCCTGGCCACAAGTGGGGCGGCTCTGTGACTGTCAGTCTTCTTCCCCTCCCTCTACATGAATTCACATCCCTTGTCAACCTGTCATTTGTAAGAGGGTTAAGAAATGGAATCTGGCATCAGGTTTAAGTTCTGGCTCCACACCTCTATTTATCAAATGACATTAGGCAAATCACTTTACTCCATTTGCCTGTTTTCAATCTGCAGAATGGGGACAATCACAGTGTCTTCGAGGGGCTGCCATGAAGCTGAGTAAGAGAATACCTACCAGCTGCCAGGCAGACTTTAATCCCATTTTCCAGCAAAGAGAATAAGCTCTGAACAGTTACCAGATTTTCCTGAAGGATTCAACAAATGGCAGAGACAAGTTCCAAACTCAGTTCTTCCTCTAATGCCATCCACCTTTTCTGCTTATTTTTACTTCTTAAAACACCGAACTCTAACTCATCTGCAATTTTCTCTTTTGTCTTTGCTTCCCTAGTTTCAAAAGAATTATCTTTGACAGAAAAGATAGTCAACAGGTTTTGTTTTCTCTTGATCTGTTAACAATACATCATTTGCCTCAAACTGTGTAAGCGTACTGGACAGTCTGGATGTTATGCAAAGACACTTCCTTTCTGTGTTGGTTGCAGGGTTCTGTCATTACGCACTGTCAGCAGAGGGCTTTAACTTTTCATTTGCACTTCATGTCACTCTTCTGTTACTGTCCATGACTAAATGGCCTTTCTCCCAAGTTTAGAAGAGCAAGTTTTTTGTTTTTTAATTTGACAGAGTTGTAGACAGTGAGAGAGAGACAGAGAGAAAAGTCTTCCTTCTGCTGGTTCACTCCCCAAATGGCAACCACGGCCGGCACTGTGCTGATCTGAAGCCAGGAGCCAGGCACTTCCTCCTGGTCTCCCATGCGGGTGCAGGGGCCCAAGCACCTGGGCCATCCTCCACTGCCCTCCTGGGCCACAGCAGAGAGCTGGACTGGAAGAGGAGCAACTGGGACTAGAACCTGGCGCCCATATGGGATGCTGGTGCCACAGGTGGAGGATTAACCAAGTGAACCACAGCGCCGGCCCCAGAAGAGCAAGTTTTTTTTGTTGTTGTTGTTTTTTTGTTTTGTTTTTGTTTTTTTGTTTTTGTTTTTGACAGGCAGAGTGGACAGTGAGAGAGAGACAGAAAGGTCTTCCTTTGCCATTGGTTCACCCTCCAATGGCCGCCGCGGCCTGCACACTGTGTCTGGTGCACCGCACTGATCTGAAGCCAGGAGCCAGGTGCTTCTCCTGGTCTCCCATGGGGTGCAGGGCCCAAGCACTTGGGCCATCCTCCACTGCACTCCCTGGCCACAGCAGAGAGCTGGCCTGGAAGAGGGGCAACTGGGACAGAATCTGGTGCCCCGACCGGGACTAGAACCCGGTGTGCTGGAGCCGCAAGGCAGAGGATTAGCCTAGTGAGCTACGCTGCCGGCCAGAAGAGCAAGTTTTAAAACATAAGCTGGGGGGCCGGCGCCATGATTCATTTGGTTAATCCTCCACCTGTGGTGCCGGCATTCCATATAGGTGCCAGGTTCTAGTACTGGTTGCTCCTCACCCAGTCCAGCTCTCTGCTGTGGCCCAGGAGGACAGTAGAGGATGGCCCAAGTGCCTGTGCCCCTGCACCCGCATGGGAGACCAGGAAGAAGCACCTAGCTCCCGGCTTCGGATCGACATAGCGCCAGCTGTAACGGCCATTTGGGGAGTGAACCAACGGAAGGAAGATCTTTCTCTCTGTCTCTCTCTCTCACTGTCTGTAACTCTACCTGTCAAAAAACAAACAAACAAACAAACACATAAGCTGGGGCCAGCACTGTGTCATAGCAGGTAAAACTAGTGCCTGCAGTGCCCGCATCCCATATGGTTGCCTGTTCAAGACCTGGTTGCTCCACTACCAATCCAGCTCTCTGCTCTGGCCTGAGAAAGCAGCAGAAGATGGCCCAAGTCCTTGGGCCCCTGCACCTGTGTAGGAGACCTGGAAGAAGTCCCTGGTTCCTGGCTTTGGAACTGCGCAGCTCCAGCCGTTGTGGCCAATTGGGGGGTGAACCAGGGGATGGAAGACCTCTCTCTTTCTGCCTCTCCTTCTCTCACTGTGTAACTCTTTCAAATAAATATTTTAAAAATTAATTAATTAAAAAAATAAAGACGCTGACAGCAGGTCTATCTTCAAAACTTAAAAAAACAAAAACAGGATACTATCTATGGATCTAAGATTCTATACTTATTTACATTCCAACACTGAAATAGTAGGCCTTTTGACAAGATGTAACAACTAAACGATTCCCAACCACGTGACACAAAATGCTTCACATTTATTTTTAAATTTCAATTTAATTTTGAATTTTTTTTAAAGATTTATTTATTTATTTGAAAGTCAGAGTTACACAGAGAGAGGAAAGGCAGAGAGAGAGGTCTTCCATCTGCTGGTTCAATCCCCAATTGGCTGCAATTGCCAGAGCTGCACCGATCTGAAGCCAGGAGCCAGGAACTTCTTCCTGGTCTTGTACACAGGTACAGGGGCCCAAGGACTTGGGTCATCTTCTACTGCTTTCCCAGGCCATAGAAGAGAGCTGGATTGGAAGTGGAGCAGCCCGGTCTCGAACCAGCGCCCATACGGGATGCTGGCACTTCAGGCCAGGGCGCTAGTCCACTGCGCCACAGCGCCGCCCCAAAATTTATTAATATATAATACTTGTACCTTTTTATGGGGTGCAGTACACTATTTAAATACATGTATACAGTGTAAATTAACCGATCAGGTAATTAGAATAATTAGCATTTCCAGGTCCTTTTCTTTATGTTTGGACCTATAAGCTCTTGTTTTCCAGTTCTTCATATAGTATATAACACATTATTGTTAATTATATTCAGTCTACCCTGCTTCATATAGCATATAATACATTACTGTGGACTATAATTGGCCCAACACTCAAGCTTACTACTTTTTTTTAAGCTTATTACTTCTATTAAATTGGTTTGGATCACATTTCTTCTAAAAAGCAATATGAATAATGAAACATTAAAAACTGGAATGTAAAACCAGATATTCATCATAAATACCAACCATTACTTAAAAATATGACAACAAGAGAGTCACTTCTTTATAAATGTGTGTCAGAGCACTCTCAGGTAACACTTACAGCTCTGACTCGAAGAAGATGTGAGATGACAGACTGCAGTTCATCACTGTAGTGTTTCAGTTCAGTAAATCGCCTGGAATAGGAAACAAATAATCATTTTTTCTCATGAAAAAAAGCAGTCAAATGCTGAAAGATAAAACAGTAGTTCCTGAGAATAGTGAAACTGATTTTACTTAATCATCTGCTGTGGCCTTGAACATTTACATACCAATATAAAATCAAAAAATTCTAAAATAAAATGATTCTTTCTTTTGCTATGTTGAAAGCAAAGATGTCACACTTAAAAATGTATACCCTGGCAATGAGATAACATTTGCTGGTATGAAAAACTACTTTGAAAACAAAAAGCAGGAAAAAACTTTTAGTGCCAAAAATCTTAATGTAAAACCATAAACTTCTAGCCTCTAACCTCAACCTTTTTTTTGACAGGCAGAGTTAGTGTAAGAGAGAGACAGAGAGAAAGGTCTTCCTTTTTCCATTGGTTCACTCCACAAATGGCTGCTACAGCTGGCGCGCCGCACTGATACAAAGCCAGGAGCCAGGTGCTTCCTCCTGGTCTCTCAGGCAGGTGCAGGGCCCAAGGACTTGGGCCATCCTCCACTGCCTTCCAGGGCCACAGCAGAGAGCTGGACTGGAAGAGGAGCGACCGGGACAGAATCCGGCGCCCCAACCGGGACTAGAACCCGGGGTGCCGGCACCGCAGGCAGAGGATTAGCCAAGAGAGCCGCGGCGCCGGCCTAACCTCAGCCTTAATGCTGCTTGGTAATCTTTGTTTCCCTAATTCATTAACTGCAATTGTCCTTAAAGCTCTGAAACTTGCGACCACCACCTGTTACCCTCCAAACAATGGGAACTACTACCACCACCTCCTGCCAATCAACTCACACACTTTCTCATATCTGTATCATTTCTTCCTTCCTGTGCAACATTCTAGAGTTTATGCCAGCTATACTCCATATTTCTATGTGTTAATTTTCTGTCTTTACAAGCTCCTTTTCATTAGCAAGATAATTAATTCAGGTCTCTCCCAGATTAAAATATACACACTTCCTTGATAACATACTTAACTTTTAAAACCAAGCATTAACTCCCCACTAATAACCACTCCTTTCCTTCTCATTCCCTGCTTGGCCCACTAGAACCTAGCTCCTGCCACCAGCACTACAGTGGAGGAATATTCCTGCTAAGTCACCAAGTATTCCCACCCTGCTAATAACAGTGCATTTCAGCCCCTCTCTTACCCGATCCTCTCGGCAGCATGACAGCTGACATCGCCCTCCCTCTCAACCATTTGTTCTCTTAACATCAATGTTCTTGTCTTATGATTTTCCTTGTGGCTCTCTGGTCGCTCCTTAAGTCCCTTTTGCAGTTCTCCTTTCCTTCACCCATCTCTTACATCTCTAACTTAAGTGTGCATAGATTCTGCTGAAAACTAGTCTCTCAAGGAGTATAAATAACTACAATGACACGCAGAGGCCCACAGGAGTTGCACAATGGAACTCTGCAGGTTACACTTTCGAAAACACCTTGGTGGCCGGCGCCGCGCCTCAATAGGCTAATCCTCTGCCTGCCGCACGGGCACACCGGGTTCTAGTCCGGTCGGGGCACCAGATTCTGTCCCAGTCGCTCCTCTTCCTGTCCAGCTCTCTGCTATGGCCCGGGAGTGCAGTGGAGGATGGCCCAAGTGCTTGGGCCCTGCACCTGCATGGGAGACCAGGAGAAGCACCTGGCTCCTAGCTTCGGATCAGCGTGGTGCGCTGGCCGCAGCGCGCCGGCCGCAGCAGCCATTGGAGGGTGATCCAATGGAAAAGGAAGACCTTTCTCTGTCTCTCTCTCTATCACTGTCCACTCTGCCTGTCAAAAAAGAAAAAAGAAAACACCCTGGAAGTGCTGGCATTCTTCAAGCTTAAGAATTAGATTCTCAGCTGTCTGCTAATCTAATCTATCCATTCTTTATACACCTGTCATTCATAACACCTCACACTTAGGCGCTACATGCTGCAAAATTCCAAATTTCTACTTTCAGCCCAAATCTCTGTTCTGAACTCCAGATCTATACAACCAAGTGACTAGCAGACATTTGTACTTGCTTACCTATCCAAAGCTCAATCTGTCATCCTCTGTCCCCCAAAACTGCCCTCATGAACTGCCTACTATGCAAAATAATGAAGTTCAAACGTCATCTGTTTTCCTTCCCCTCTCCTTCACCCTCTATGTTCTGCTGACAACCTAGCCTGTGGATTCCACTTCTAAATGTTACCCAAATCCACTCACTTTCTTGGGCTGCTCAGCCAATAGTCTAGATTCAAATCAGCACCACCACTTTTCACCTACTAGTCCACTCATTCCCACACCACTCTCAACTACCACCCACCCTGCTTGGATGGCCTTCCAAAAGCCCAAAGCGACACCACTCCCCTGTTTTTAAACAGGTTTCTTCCCACTACAAAGATCCTGAGACAAAGTTCAAACTCCTTAATATGGCTTACAGAACTTTTCACAGACCCCATGTATATAACTCTAGCAAGGCTGAGGACATCTGATCCTAATAAAATACTTCATCATCACTTTTACTCCCCTCAAGGCAGAGTTCTTCAGCTAAAAACATAATTCACGTATAAAAGGGCTGGCAAGATTGGCAGGGCTGGCACTGTGGTGTGGCAAGTTAAGCTCCAGCCTGCAGCACCGACATCCCATATGGGTGCAGGTTCAAGTCCCAGCTGCTCCACTTCCAATCCAGCTCTCTGCTAATGTGCCTGGGAAAGCACCAGAGGGTAGCCCAAGTGCTTGGGCCCTTGCAACCATGTGGGAGGTCAGAAGAAGCTCCTGGCTTCGGCCTGGCCCAGTACTGGCTGTTGCAGTCATTTGGGGAGTGAATCAGTAGATGGAAGACCTCTCTCTCTCGGTAACTTTGCCTTTCAAATAAGCAAAATAAATCTTAAAAAAAAAAAAAAAAAAAAAAAGACTGGCATGTCACTTGGGGGAGGGTGCAAAAACCATGTCTGATCTCCCTTTTTATATTCCAGATGGAAAGTAGAAAACATACTCTTAGACTTTTGTTTGCATTTATAGTGTAAAACTATGAAGGGATATGAAACTAAAAATTAATGTCAATCTAACCTCTGGGGGAAAGGAGCAGGAATGTATAGGTAGGGACAGGAATGAAGCTTTGTATTATCTGACCTTTCAATAGTTATCAATTTATATACTTTCTTTATGTACAGCCAATTAGAATTGAGCTGGAATAATTTTCCCTTAGAAGTTAAAATCTGAATTCAAGTGTCAAGAGACCAAGAGTTCCTTACATCCTATCTGCCTGGATCAGCTCTCGCTGGTGGCAGGGCTCAGGAGTAAGACATTCTCTAGGAGCAGGCCTTCTGGAGCTTCTCCAGATTTGATCAGATTTCCTGACGACCTTTCCCAACTCTGGAGCTGGCATGGCTAGAAAATTCTTAGTTCTCAAATTAGGTGACAAGAAAATCTGTAAGAATATGAAGTTAAGACTCAAGAACACTTAAACTGGGAGAAACAGAGGTTTCTGGAGCTGAAAGCAAAGGTCCTTTCTCTGGTCATGAAATGTGTAAGGCATACTACAGTTACTGAATCCGACTGACAGAATGGCACAATCTGCTTTGTGTATGTTGGGGCAAGAGTTTACAGCATCCCCACATGACCACATGGCTAAAAGTTTCTAACTACCTAGGTGACAGACAAAATGTGCACCTTTGGCAAATCATGCTTACTGGGAAATCAGAAGATCTGAAGGTGAAGATTGAAAAATCTAGTAAGTTTTAGATGACAACATGTATTAAATGAAGAAATTTAAGAAACGAAGGAATTAATTTTTCTGAGAATGACACTCAAAGTTCTTTGGCCAACTCAGAATCTAGCAATGCCTACACACTGAAATAAGAGCACAGGATGACCTTTCTGCCCAGCAGTTAAGTCACAGGTTAAGATGCTGTGTCCCACCATCTCAGTGCCTGGGTTCACTGCCTGCCTCTGGCTCTGGACTCCAGCTTCCTGCGAAGAGAGACCCTAGAAGGTAGCAGTGATGGCTCAAGTGATTGGGTTCCTGCCACCAACATGAGAGACCTGGACTGAGTTCCTAGCTTCTGGCTTTGGCTGGTCCAGTCCTGGCCAGTGAAGGGATTCGGGGAGTGAACCAGTGGAGAGAAGATCTGTTTGCCTGTCTCTCTTCTCAGATAAATAAATAATATGAAATCCTACCTGAAAGGATGAGATGTTCTTAGAGTAAAGAATACAAATTATATATAATAATATTAAAATGCTGTAGCTTCAAGTGATAGGAGGAAATTTAGAAAGAGCTCATTATCTCAGGGAGATAATGATGCAAGACTTCCCTTCTGAAATACTACGTATCTTAAATCGTTGATTGTGAGACATAAAAATAAACAAATAAATGCACATTCTGATAATACTGTAAGTTTGTGAAGCCTCAACCAACCTTTCTTGTGTTTTCTATTATCCTTAAAACAATCTTATGGGAGCTGGCGCTGTGGCTTAGTGGGTAAAGGTGCTGCCTGCAATGTCGGCATCCCAATGGGCACCAGTTCGAAGAGCCTGGCTGCTCTACTTCCTATCCAGCTCTCTGCTATGTCCTGGGAAAGCAGTAGATGATAGCCCAGGTGCTTGGTGTTCTGTACCCATGTGGGAGACATAGAAGAAGCTCTGGCTCCTGGCTTCAGATTGGCTCAGATTTGGCCATTGCAGCCATTTGGGGAGTGAAGCAGTAGATGGAAGACCACTCTCTCTCTCTGTAACTCTGTGCCTTTCAAATAAATAAATCTTTTTTTTTTTTTTTAATATTACTACAGGATCTATGCTTCCCTTAATTCTCCATACTCTAGTTCTACCTTTTAGTCATCTCTCTTAGCTTGGACTTATGCCTCTCCTAACCAAATCTCATCAGTTATTCAAGGCTCATCTTTTATTGTTTAATGATTTTTAAAGTTTTTTTTTTTTTATTTATTCATTTGAAAGGCAGAGTAACAGTGAAGGGGAATAGAGGAGATATCTATCTGCTGTTTTACTCCCCAAATACCTGCAATAGCCGAGGCTGGACCAGGCCGAGGCCAGGAGCAAAGAACTCTATCTGGTTATCCCATATTGGTGGCAGGGACCCAAGCACTTGAGTCATCATCTGCTATCCCCCAGGTGCATTAACAGGAAGTCAAATTGGAATCACAGGAGGGACTCAATCCCAGGCATTCTGATGTGGGATGTGGGCATTCCAAGCAGGAGCCCAACCTGCTGTGCCACAACATCCATCCCAAGACTCATCTTGGAAATAGCCTCCATCAAGGCTTTTTTATTAATATCTCTCTCCAACCTCAAAGTTCAAGGGTTCAAACAAAGTTTGGAGTCCAACTGTTATCTATTTCACATTGCTCTCCTATTTTTTCACATGGCTTTAAATTTTCTCTACCTTACTACACTGAAAGTATTTCCAGTTCTACAAATTTTACTATATTTGCACTTGTACAAACATTACCTGAGAGTAAGCCCAGAAAGAGAAAGAATTCAATGAGCTCTGGTAGTCCAAGTGACTCCTAAAATATGTCAGTCTGCTAAACACTCTCCTCTTTTTCTGGTTTCCACACTTGCAATTCCTACCTCCCTGTCCATTTGAAGGTGTTCTTAATATGGTACCTTTTAAGCTCTTTGAAGAAAAACTCACTATACAAATTCCTTCTCTCGATCCATACTTTCAGCATAGGAAAATGATATAACCAGATTAGAAACTCAAGGAATACCCTGAGAAAAATAATAATCTTAACTATTGGCCCGTTTGTATTCTGGATTTCTTTTAAAAGAAGAAAACCATTGTTTTATGTATGATTTATTTTTTTAAATTTATTTACTTATTTGAAAGTCAAAGTTACACAGAGAGAGAAGGAGAGGCAGAGAGAGAGAGAGAGAAAGAGAGATCTTACATCCACTGGTTCACTCCCCAGTTGGCCACAACGGCCGGAGCTGTGCTGATCTGAGACCTAGGTCTCCTACATAGGTACAGGGCCCCAAGCACTTGGGTCATCTTTCACTGCTTTCCCAGACCAAAGCAGAGAGCAGGATTGGAAGTGGAGCAACCAGGACATGAACCGGTGCCCATATGGAATGTCGGCACTGCAAGCGGTGGCTTTACCCGCTATGCCACACCATCGGCTCCTATATATGATTTAAATAAAATAACTTAATTGTGTATATTTTTAAGTCAAGAAAACCTGGCAACTAAAGCCACTGGTAACTGAAACTTCTACTGAAGGTGGCACAAGACATGAGTGGTTGATACTGTTGATTTCCACAATAAATTGTATAGTTTTAAATAATTATAAATAACATTTATATAATCAGATTGATTTACTCCTTAGATTCTGTCTTGAGGGTTTAGCTTCTTTGCAACAACATAGAGCTCAACAAATGGAGATAAACCTTGGGCATATCGACTTTAAGAAAAATACACAGTTAATGCAGTACAAATAGCATCTACAGAGCTCCTACAGTTAAATAAAAGGAGAAGGCTCCAGTCCTCCTCTCTGCTCTTAACAGTAAAGTATGGGGAAAGATAAACATGTATGAAGCAAGTACTAGAAGAACAAATGGTAATCCCTTTGAAACAATCATTCTGGTTTTTTGGACTTTCGGAAAAGATAGAATAAAATTTATTTTCATAAGGGTGGGACTATTGGACCAGTTAGACCTAAAACAGAGATTTTTTCTACATATTAAGAATCTCAGGGGCTGGCGCCGTGGCGCAGGTTAATCCTCCGCCTGCAGCACCAGCATCCCATATGGACTCCGGTCTAGTTCCAGCTGCTCCTCTTCCAGTCCAGCTCTCTGTTATGGCCTGAGTAAGCAGTAGAAGATGGCCCAAGTGCTTGGGCCCCTGCACCCACATGGGAGACCTAGAAGAAGCTCCAGGCTCCTGCCTTCAGATCAGCGCAGCTCTCGCCGTTGTGGCCATTTGGGGGGTGAACCAATGGAAAGGAAGACCTTTCTCGCTGTCTCTTCCTCTCACTGTCTATAACACTACCTCTCAAAGAAAAAAAAAAATCTATTATAACAATGACCAGTATAGGTGATTCTCTTACTCAGAATTTACAGCCAACAAATTCTATTACTATTCATAAAAAAAATTAAAATTATATACCTTAACAAAAATAAAAGTGCAAAAACTACTTGGTAATATCACTGGTAGTATCATATGTAAATTTCTGCATACAGTATGAATAATAAGTAAAATTTAGCAACTCAGAAAAACTAATTAGGTAAGAAAAATATTCAAATGAAAAAATATTTTTCATTAAATTGAAATTATTCTATAAAAATAATGAAAAATTAAAGTGTTAATTAAATAAAGGTATCTTCCTGATACTCTAACAAATATAAATCCACCAAGGTTACAAACTTAGCTTAAGTTTTCCTAAAGCTTTTTTGGAGAGTGACTTATAATTTAAGAGAACATCTCTTATATACTATATACTATGTATGTCACTGTAGCATTTACAAAAACCTTAATGAAACCTTACATGCGCATTACTAAGTGAAATAAGCCAACACAAAAGCTATTTACTATATGACATGAAATTCTGAAAAGGAGAAACTATGGAGACAGTAAAAAGATCAGCGATTGCCAGGAACTGGGGGAAGGAAGAGATGAACAGGTGGAGCACTGAGGACTCTTAGCATCTAATGTGAAACTATTATGTAGATGCTACAATGGTGAATAGTTGTTATTTTCCCTTTGTCCAAACACAAAGAATGTCCAACACCGAGAATACGCCCTAATATAAATGATGGACTCTGAGTAAAAACGCTATGTACAATGTACACTCACTGGAACAAATGCAGCGCTGTGGTTGGGACGGTGATAGCTGGGGAAGCCGTGAGTGAACTCTGTACTTTCCACTCAAATTAGCTATGAATCTAAAACAGCTCTAAAAAATGAGGTCTACTTACAAAGAAAACAAAAACAAAATCCTCAATGACTAACCATTACAACTCATTAATTATCAAAATTAAAAAACATTTCTTTATCTTTCCTATTCAAATTTCAAGCTAAAAAGACGCACTGTAATTAGTGTTAGGGTTTCAGAATACACAAACTAAGCTTTTGTCTGATAAGAATGTACACTGTGGGGGCTGGCGCTGTGGCACAACAGGTAAAGCTGCAGCATGCGGCGCCAGCATCCCATGTGGGCACCAGTTTGAGTTCCGGTTGCTCCACTTCTATCTAGCTCTCTGCTATGGCCTGGGAAATCAGTAGAAGATGGCCCAAGTGCTTAGGCCCCTGCACCTACATGGGAGATCCAGAAAAAGCTCCTGGCTCTTGGCTTCGGATTGGACCAACTCCAGCCACTGTGGTCATTTGGGGTGTGAACCAGAGGATGAAAGATCTCTCTCTTTCTCTCTGCCTCTGTCTCTTTGTAATTCTGCCTTTCAAATAAATAAATAAAATCTACAAAAAATGTATATTGTATAGAAATCAACACTGAAGGACTCACTGGAGAAACCATAACAGATCTCATAAATGTGGTCCTTGAAAAATGGAAAAGTCAGCCTTAGCACTGCTCTAACTGCACAGCACCTCTAGATGAACCAGACTGCCAGGTCCACAGAGCAGGAGCCTGAATTAGCTCCTAAATTAAGAGAAACAAAAGCAAATCCTAAATACCTAGGTCCTATTCCTAAGGAAAGTCAATTTTTAATACATTGGCATATTTTAATACAGAAAAGCTCTCACAAACAATAAGCTGATATTAATGAAGTCAAGTATGTGTCATATAAATGTATCTCCATGAAATTATGCTAGTATGCATTTAGATAAAGTTTTTTGGCATATAGAGTAGATAGCTGATTATGAAATATGTAAGTACATAATTTTCATATTGAGTTCTGTGGATATTTCACAAGCAAAGCCATACAAGGAAAACTATATGAAATTAAAATTGCTTTTCTCATTTTTCTGACACTTTCAACGTTTAGTAAATCCTTCTAAAAGACAGCAGTGGCTTTTCTATAACTTCAGTTATTTACAACTTTAAACCTAATTAAATTACCAAATTTCAAAATCAGTTTTAGACTTTAAAATACTTCACTACACATGAATTAGTATTTAAAATATTCCGTAAATAAATTGCATACATTCAGAAATGAAAAATGAAATAGATTGATAAACACCATTCAAAACAACATTGTAACTGTTATTAAAACAAAACCTTACTTGTCTGGGTTTTTCACTCTGAATGTTGCATTAAGCGCTTTTAACCTGGAGTCTGCCTGGAAAAAATAATTTGTTCACTTAATATAATTACATTTCAGGGTATAAAATTCAAACAGCTTTACTTTCCCTTTAGAATTAAGATGCTCAAGCACAATTTTCTTCATATACAGCTGGAAATACATTAAACATCCTTGAAAAAACAGCTTAGGAGCTATTTTTGAGAATATGACAAAACATCTTATAAATTAGACTGAAAATGTAGCATTTGCTGATAACAAAGTAAAACAACTACAAACACCAATACACTAACAGGCATGTGGCTTCTCCATTGTTATAATTCAGTACAGATATGTGGAAAAAGTAGTTCAGCTCTTCTCTAAACCAAGAAAAGCAATGATCTGAACTAAATAAACTAAGGGAAACTGCTGCTTTAGAGACTGTGTACCAGATAAGACAGTTCTCAGAATCCAAGCCAATGTACACTGATTTTTTTCTGTTTCATAGTCAGTGTTTTAGGGAGAAATAAAGAAATATGAGAATACGTGTACTAAAGTAGGTAAGCTAGATGACATCAAATTACTTTCTGGCTACTGTAAGATGCTGCAAGACAGCACAACTTTTTACCTCTCTTTACTTATTTCTAGGTAATTATTCTCAAAGAAGGAACAGAGGGAAAGACACTAAACAGTAATTTCACTGCATGGAATGTATATTTATCTAAATCCTATCCTAAGTGCTCACTAAAGAAACAAAATACTTTTCTGACCAAGGCACAGGAACTATAGGGTTCATGAAAGGCAGTTCAAACATCAATCAAGTTCAAGATGTGCTTTGGTTTCAAAATCCTCAATCAGTTTGAAAATTTTACATTATTCCACCTACCAATGCACAATTAGAAAAACTCTCAATTAATATAGCAAAAATATTACCAGGGCTTCCCAGATTACTTGACCAGGCAAAGAAAAACAAAAGTAACAATATACTACTCCAGAGTCACAGCCTCCTGGAACTACAGACCAGAAGAGATTTACAGAATTATCTAAAGAAGTTTAACTTATCAATGATTTCAGGGGATTTCTAAAATCACCATTTCACCAATTCTTGATCTATCTTACATCTCATGGACAAATGAGTTATTACATTTGAAAGTCCTTACAAATAGCAACACCTATAAATCTGATGTATATAGCAAAAATCACTAAAAAGGGGCAGACATTATGGCTCAATAGGTTAAGTCACCACTTTGGACATCCACATCCCAGTTTGGAGTATCTGGGATGGAGTCCCACCTCCATTTCCAACTGCAGCTTCCTGCTAGAATGCCTGGAAGCCAGTAGATGATGGCCTAGGTACTTGGGTTCCCGATGCCTACTAGGAAGGTCTGCATGGAGTTCCTGGCTCCTGGCTTTGGCCTGACCCAGCCCCAGTCACTGGGGACACTGCGGGGTAAGGCAGGAGACAGAAGATCTCTATCTGTCCCTCTACCTTTCGAATAAATAAGTAAATAAACATTTTTTAAATTACTAAATACTAAAGGATCTCACGAGTTTTAATGACTGGTCATATGCAAAAGTGATTTTTTTAAAGAGATTTATTTTATTTCTTTGAAAGGCAGTTACAGAGAGAGAGAGAGGAAGAGATAGAGACAGAGAGGTCTTCCAACTGCTGGTTTACTCCCCAGTTGGCCGCAATGGCCAGAGCTGGACCAATCCGAAATCAGGAGCCAGGAGCTTCTTCCAGATCTCCCACATGGGGGCAGAGACCCAAGGATTTGGACCATCTCCTACTGATTTTCCAGCTGCACAAGCAGGAAACTGAAGCAAAGTGGAACAGCAGGGACTCAAACCAGCACCTATATGGGATGCTGGCGCTGCAGGCAGCAGTTTAACCTGCTATGCCAGAGCACCGAACCCAGCAAAAGTGATTCTTTAAATGAAGATCAAATTACATAAAAACTGTAAGAAGAAATACTTCATCTTTTCCTGAATCTCATGCATTTTCATAGTACTAAGTTTATTCTTTATGCTTAGCATCACCAATTTACCAATTTGAAAATCATATAGAAGCTGGTGCTGCGGCATACTGAGTAAAGCTGCCACCTATGACGCCAGCATCCACATGGATGAAAGTACGAGTTCCAGCTGCTCCACTTCTGATCCAGCTCCCTGCTAATGCGCCTGGGAAAGCAGTGGAGGATGACCCAAGTGCCTGAACCCCTACACGCAGCTGGGAGACTGCTGCTGGGAGACAAGTTCCTGGACCCTGGTTTCAGTCTGGCCCAGCCTGGCTGTTGCAGCCATTTGGAGAATGAAACAGTGGATGGAAGATCTCTATCTCCCTCTCCCTTTCTCTCTGTAACTCTTTCAAATAAAATAAGTAAATCTTAAAAAAAAAAAAAAAAAAAAAAAGGAGAGAGAAAAAAAAGAAAGCATATAAATGTAAAAGGTCACCAGGCTGACTTTCACTCACCAAACATTCTGTCAGGTCAGGTCAGGTCCAGCACTACACCCAACTCAATAAAGGGAAACTGTCTAAAATGCAGCCAAAGTAGAAATTCTCCCCCAAAGCTGGATCTCCAAAAAACTATCTGGACTGCACCAAACTGCATAGATTTCCCCACTAAGCACCTAAAGGTGCCCCTCACCCATCACTGTGTCATACCACCCTATTTTGTTCCACTTAAACCAGCATTAGCCGAAATTATCTTGCTTGTTTCTTGGTTAAACATTAGACTATAAGACAGCACAAGGGAGTGAACCAGCAGATGGAAGACCTCTTTCTGCCTCTGCATAATTCTGCCTTTCAAATAAATAAATCTTCAAGAAAAAATAAAACAAACAAAAAAGACATAATATGAAAGCATAATATGAATAGCAGCCCAGAGTTGCACAACAGTTACTGTGGCAATACTATTTTTTTAAAAAGATTTTTTTATTTACATGAACAGCAGAGTGACAGAGAAAGAGAACAGGAGGCAAAGAGAGATCTTCCATCCACTGGCTCACACTCCAAATGTCCACACCCCAAACTGGCTGGACCAAACTGAAGCCAGGAGTCAGGAACTCTGTCCAAGTCTCTCTCATGGGCAGCAGGGGCCCAACTACTTGAGCCATCATTTGCTGCTTCCCAGGCACATTTGCAGGGAGCTGGATGAGAGGCAGAGCAGCAGGCCTCAAACCAGCACTCTGATACTGGATACAGGCATCTCAAGCAGCAGCTTAACCCCTTGCCCTACTGTGGCAGTGATTTCATGTTTTGCTCATCCTTCCCCAAACTTTGCCTGGTAAATCTCAACTCAGCTTGAGCCTCTGTCTCACACTTCTCTACCTTGGCCTCATGGGTTGACAGCTTTGCAGCCTTTTATGGTTCAGGCCTCAGCTCAAACATTACTCCTTAAAACTGGGTGATAGAGATGCCATGGGACCATGTGACTCAGTTTGCCCAAGGACAATCCTGTTTAATAGCTATTGTCCTACTGTTATTATTAATAGCAGCTCTTTTTACTCTCAAAAGGTTGCTATTTGGACAATAAATATTCCAGTCACCCACCTCAAAGTAACTCTTGAAAAACAATCCCTCCTGTCACATTAACAATGCTGAAACTTTATTTATACTATATACCACTATTTTAAGTATTTTTTTAATGTTAATTCAGTATCTCTAAGCATTAAAACATAAGCTCATTAAAACATAAGCTCATGGGGCCGGCACCATCCCATAATGGGTAAAGCCGCTGCCTGCAGTGCCAGCATCCCATATGGACACCAGTTTGAGTCCCGTCTCCTCCACTTCCAATCCAGCTCCGGCCGTTGCAGCCAACTGGGGAATGAACCAGCGGATGGAAGACCTCTCTCCATGCCTTTCCTTCTCTCTGTGTAACTCTGACTTTCAAATAAATAAATAAATCTTTATAATCATTCTTTTTTTTTTTTTTTTTTTTTGACAGGCAGAGTGGACAGTGAGAGAGACAGAGAGAAAGGTCTTCCTTTGCCGTTGGTTCACCCTCCAATGGCCGCCGCGGCCGGTGCGCTGTAGCCGGCGCACCGTGCTGATCCGATGGCAGGAGCCAGGTGCTTCTCCTGGTCTCCCATGGGGTGCAGGGCCCAAGCACTTGGGCCATCCTCCACTGCACTCCCGGGCCACAGCAGAGAGCTGGCCTGGAAGAGGGGCAACCGGGACAGAATCCGGTGCCCCGACCGGGACTAGAACCCGGTGTGCTGGTGCCGCAAGGCAGAGGATTAGCCTAGTGAGCCGCGGCAAAAAAAAAAAAAAAAAAAAAAAAACTCATAAGAGCAGAGAGCTTATGGATGTTCCTAGCTCATTCAAACAGTACCCACAGTGGCCGGTGATGTAGTATAGCGGGTTAAGCCGCCGCCTGCAGTGCTGGCATCCCATATGGGTGCTTGTTTGAGACCCAGCAGTTCCACTTCTGGTCCAGCTCTCTGCTATGGCCTGGAAAAGCAGTAGAAGATGGCCCAAGTCCTTGGGCCCCTGTACCCAAGTGGGAGACCCAGAAGAAGCTCCTGGCTCCTAGGTTCAGATTGGTACAGCTCCAAATGTTGTGGCGAATTGGGCCACAATTGGGGAGGACTTCTCTCTCTCTCTCTGTGCCCCTCCTTCTCCCTCTGTGTAACTCCAACATCAAATAAATAAATAAATCTTAAAAATAAATAAACAAACAGTACCCACAGCACTCGGGACTCAGAAGAATCCCTAACACACTCTGCAGGCACCCAGAGTTTGGACCCTCCACTGGCTCTCTTGGATCTTGTAAGCAATACAAAGATGAGCAGAGACCCTAATGGACCAGACTTTAGTTCTGACAGGTCTGCTACAAGCAGCAAAGTTTCAGATTCTTTTAAATCAGCCTGTATCCATTTAAAGTTTGAACATATTGGATGATGCATATGTTCATGACTGAGTTAACTAGTTATAACAAAACAACTAGTTTTGTTACATAACATTATAACAAAACAACTAGTTTATATGTCCATTACTTTAAAGATAAATCTTTTGCTCTCCTTTCATGGAATTATATAGCATGAATATTTATATGAAATTCTAAAACATGAATAAATGTCAAAAATCAATAATGTTGAAAAATTGTTGCTTGTGCTAATATAAAACAAAAAAGAATTAAGTTTATAATTATCTTGTGGTGCATAACAGTCACTCAGCAAAGATTTTTAAAAATATTAATCTAGTAGGCCAAGACTATAGATTAAACAGGTGGCAGGCTATTAAGATGTAGCTTAGGATGCCTGCACTCCATACTGGAATACCTGGGTTCAAGCCCTGGCTCTACTCTCAAAACCAGCTGCCTGTTAATGTACACTCTGGGAGGCAGCAGGTGATGGCTCAAGTGCTAGGGACCCTGCCATCTTATCTAGAAGACCAGGATAGAGTTCCAGGCTCCTGGCTTCAGCCTGGTTCAGCCCCTGCTGTTGCAGGCATTTAAGGAGTAAACTAGCAGACAGATCAGTGTCTGTCTATCTAGTTCTCTCTCTGCCTTTCAAATGAATAAACATTTTAAAAATAAAAAAACAGAGGGGCCAAGCGCTGTGGCACAGAAGGATAAGCCTCTGTCTGTGGTGTCGGCAGCCCATATGGGTGCTGGTTCAAGTCCCAGATGCTCCACTTCCAATCCAGCTTCCTGCTAATGTACCTGGGAAAGCAGCAGCAGATGGCTCAAGTACTTGGGCCCCTGCACCCATGTGGGAGACTTGGAAGAAGCTCCTGGCTCCTGGCTTCGACCTGACTCAGCCCCAGGCATTGCATCCATCTGGGAAGTGAACCAGCAGATAGAAAACCTCTCTCTGTCTCTCCTTCTCTCTTTCTGTAAATCTGCCATTCAAATAAAATAATTTTTTTTAAGAATTTATTTTATTTATTTGAAAGTCAGAATTACAGAGAAAGGTAGAGACAGAGAGAGAGGTCTTCTATCTACCGGTTCACTCCCCAGATGGCCACGACAGCCAGAGCTGTGCCGATCTGAAGGCAGGAAGAAGGAGCTTCTTCCGGGTTTCCCAAGTGGGTGCAGGGACCAAGGACTTGGGCCATCCTCTACTGCTTTCCCAGGCCATAGCAGAGAGCTGGATCAGAAGAGAAGCAGCCGGGACTAGAACCAGCGCCCATAAAGGGATGCTGGCGCCTCAGGCCAGGGCTTTAACCTGCTACACTACAGAGTGGGCCCCTCAGATAAAATAATTTTTTTAAAAGTTTGTGGAAAATAGAAGAAAAGTGCCAAAAAATTGAAATCCATATCTAGTTTTTTCATAGTGTACATTTTCCATGAACTTTTTGAAGACCCCACATGTGATGAGTCTAAAGATTTTTTTTTACCATTTCTGACAACTTTCTAAAATTTTCTTCCAAAAAGCAGTCTTATCACCTTAGAGTAATAGTTATCAAATTTTAGAGGCCAGCATTGTAGAGCAGACGTTAAGCTGCCGCCTGTGATACTGGCATCTCCTCCCATACCACAGCACCAGTGCAAGCTGCAGCTGTTCCGCTTCCAATCCAGCTCCCTGCTAAGGCGTCCACTAAGGCAGGGGATGATGGCCAAGTCCTCAGGCTGCTATGACTCACACAAGAAACCCAGATGGAGTTCCAGGCTCCTGGCTTCAGTCTGGACCAGCCCCCACTGTTGGGGTCATTTGGAATCAATGGAAGATCTCTTTTTCTCTCTTTCCTCCCCTCTGTCACTCTGCCTTTCAAATAAATAAAATAAATCTTTAAAAAAACAAGTTACGAAAGTTTAGGTTAATGGGAATCAGCATGTTGGGAATGAACATTAGGTCTTGGTATTCAGAACAATCCCAACAACTGAGATGCACAGCCCACTGACCACACACGAATCAAGAGCACATAGTGGCCGGTGCCGCGGCTCACTTGGCTAATCCTCCGCCTGCGGCACCGGCACACTGGGTTCTAGTCCCAGTTGGGGCGCCGGTCCTGTCCTTGTTGCTCCTCTTCCAGTCCAGCTCTCTGCTGTGGCCCGGGAAGGCAGTGGAGGATGGCCCAAGTGCTTGGGCCCTGCACCCGCATGGGAGACCAGGAAAAGCACTTGGCTCCTGGCTTCGGATCGGCACAGCGCCAGCCGTGGCGGCCATTTGTGGGGTGAATCAACGGAAAGAAGACCTTTCTCTCTGTCTCTTTCTCTAACTCTGCCTGTCAAAAAAAAAAAAAAAAAAAAAAAAAAAAAGTACATAGCAAGCATAATTCCACTTTTCCTCGAAGCCTCCAGACACAACCACTATAAACTGGGCCCATCTGTAAGGCAGTGAAGCTCTAGGCTATACAGGAAGTGTGGGGATTAGGCCTCATGCTAAGTGAACCCATCCTGCAGGGTTCTGACTCCTACACTACAGTTCCCTCCCCTGCCTTGCCATCAGGCTAAAATGTACAATAAAACTACTGTCAGCGTGCCTGTCTCCAGTATTACTCACTTCGGCATCTTTTTATTTCCGTTAAAATAAGTTATAGCCTAAAACACAGAGAGCCAAGATTATCTGAATAACTGAGAGAGAAAAAAGTATTTCCATAAGTATAGTAGTAAGCCATATTATCTCCATTTCAAAATATTTATAAATTATAATCTGATATGACAAAGTCAGATACCTGACTGTTCTCCGTATAGGAAAAAAATTCTTTGTATTTTATTTTGTGCAGAATTTCAAGTACCTATATACAAATGCATAAGTTCCAATTTTTTTAATTACTAAAAAAATTTTTGGGTGGCCAGCATTGTGGTATATAGTAGGTTAAGCCACCACTCGATGCCAGTATCCCATATAGGTGTGGGTTCGAGTCTTGGCTGCTCCACTTCTGATCCAATTCCCTAATAATGTGCTTAGGAAAGCAGAGGAAGATGACTCAATGGCTTGGGCCCCTGCCACCCATGTGAGAGACACAGAAGAAGTTCCTGGCTCCTGGCTTTGACCTGGCCCAGCCCTGGACATTGTGGCCATTTGAGGAGTAAACCAGCAGATGGAAAAACTCTCTCTCTCTAACTCTGCATTTCAATAAAATAAAATACAATTTAAAAAAAAAAGATTACTTAGGGGCTGGCGCTGTGGCATAGTGGGTAAGGCTGCCGCCTGCAGTGCCGGCATCCCATATGGGCACCAGTTTGAGTCCCGTCTCCTCCACTTCCAATCCAGCTCACTGCTATGGCCTAGGAAAGCAGTGGAAGATGGCCCAAGTCCTTGGGCTCCTGCACCCATGTGGGAGACCTGGAAGAAGCTCCTGGCTCCTGGCTTCAGATCAGCTCAGCACCAGCCATTGCAGCCATTTGAGGATTAACCAGCAGATGGAAAACCTCTCTCACTCTCTCTGCCTCTGTCTCTCTATAACCCTGCCTTTCAAATAAATAAATAATTCTTATTTATTTATTTATTTAACAAGCCTGAATGTGCTCATGTTCAGAGAGCAATATTCTAACAATGGCAGACTGCTAGGAGGCTGTTGCTTGCAAGAGAATCTTATCAATTTGAAGTCCTTATTTGAGAATAAGGCGATTACCAGCTTGAAAAATTTGTTCTTAAATCGATGCCATTTTAAGAATAGAATTTGTTTTGTATATTAACTATGTAATTCTTTTGCTCAGCTTTTTATATTTTCACAAGAAGTTATATTGAAGAACAATTCTCTCTTTGATAGGTTTTGGAAGTTTTAATTAATTAGGAAAATCCCCTGGAGTGTATACAATTCTGGAGATTTCTGTAATGCCTAGTACGAAGATGTTAAATATAAAGCTACAATTCTGTAAAAAAAAAAAAAAAAAAAAAAATGATTAATTACTTAGGTCATATTGAACTAGTGAAACTATACTAACATGTGAATCATGTATCAATTTACAAATTGAGTGTCTCTTATTTGAAATGTGTGGGACCAAAAGAAGTGTTTCAGATTACAGCGTCTTTTGGATTTGGGAATATCTGCATAGATTTCATTGGCTGATCAGGCCTAATCTGAAATCTGAAAAGCTACAAAATTGAAAATGCTCCAAAATTCAAAGCATTTCAAGATTTCAGATTTCTGGATTGGGGATACTCAACCCATACTATCTGAATTTATATTATATTTATCTACTTACCTATTCATTTCACATCAGAGATGAAACTTTAGTCAGGATGGCCATCTCACTACCACCACCATGCTCCTCAATTTTCAGATAACAACTTCATTTCCAAACACTACTTCCAATGACTAAATGTGGAAAAACTAAATAAGCCTGAATTGCCAATAGATGCTCCTGTGCCATTTTGAATTGGTTGTCATACCCCAGTAGGCAGAAGAAGCATGACCAGGAACTTATCTTTTAGTCAAGTAAAATGGGAAAATCCAATCTTGAATCTTCAGAAGTGCCTTTCAGGGGCTGGCACTATGGTATAGCTGGTAAAGCTGCCATCTGCAGTGCCAGCTTCCCATATGGGTGCTGGTTTGAGTCCTAGCTGCTCCACTTCCAATGCAGCAAGTGGGAGACCTGGAAGAAGCTCCTGGCTTCAGACTGGCCCAGCTCTAGCCTTTGAGGCCATTTGAGGAGTGAACCAGTAGATAGTAGAACTCTCTATCTCTGTCTCTCCCTCTCTCTCTAACTGTGGCTTCAAGGGACAGTTTTTTTTCCATACTATTTGTTGAACTCTTTACTTAGTATAGAGTTAATCTTATATGCATAAAGTTAATTGAAAATAGATCTTAGTAAAAAATAATAATGGGAATAGGAGAGGGAGGAGGAAGGGTGGGAGTGCAGGTATGGTGGGAAGAATCATTGTGTTCCTAAAGTTGTATTTATGAAATGCATGAAGTTTGTATACTTTAAATAAAAGGCTTCTGGGGAAAAAAAGAACAAAAATAAACACATCTTTAAAATATACTTTATGCTGGCACCGCAGCTCACTAGGCTAATCCTCCGCTTTGCGGCGCCGGCACACCGGGTTCTAGTCCCAGTCGGGGCGCCAGATTCTGTCCCGGTTGCCCCTCTTCCAGGCCAGCTCTCTGCTGTGGCCCGGGAGTGCAGTGGAGGATGGCCCAAGTGCTTGGGCCCTGCACCCCATGGGAGACCAGGAGAAGCACCTGGCTCCTGCCATCGGATCAGTGCGGTGCGCCGTCTACAGCGCACCGGCCACGGCGGCCATTGGAGGGTGAACCAACGGCAAAGGAAGACCTTTCTCTCTGTCTCTCTCTCTCACTGTCCACTCTGCCTGTCAAAAAAAATAAATAAACTTTATAAAAAGTACTCTGTAAATTTAAAAACATAAAATAAGAGAAGACATGCCTTTCATATTCGATAAAGAGTGAGCACTTGGGGCCAGTGTTGTGGCGTAGTGGGTTAAGCCGCTGCCTGTGATGCCAGCATACCATATGGGCACCAGTTTGTGTCCTAGCTGCTCTACTTCCCATCCAGCTCCATTCTAATGGCCTGGGAAAGCAGCAGAAGACGGCCCAGGTACTTTGGCCCCTACCACACACGTGGTAGACTCAGAAGAAGCTCCTGGCGCCTGGCTTTGGCTTGGCCAAGCCCCGGCTGTTGCAACCATTTTGGGAGTGAACCAGCATATGGAAGATATTTGTCTCTCATTCTTTCTCTATAACTCTGACTTTCAAATAAATAAATGGGGGGGGGGGGGAGTGAGCAATTGTGGGGGAAGGGAGTGAGCAGAAATAGGAAGGAAGTAAAAAAATGCAAAGTATAATATGAATTCACTGTGAGAAAAAGGCTACAACTTGTATTTAAAGTGCTGCTTCAAAATGCTCTTTCCTAGTAGAATTAATATACTCATTATAGTCTTACTAGTAATTAGAATTACACAAATTAAAAGTGAAGTGCAGTATTTCTTTTCTTTGCAAATCCACAATGATACATTCACTCACTCACTCAACAAAGATCAAATACCCACTGAGTGTACAGCACTGTGCTAGAACTATAAAGGAACACAGCAAATTATTTCATACAAAATTCTTACCTTCAGCTGGAACCCAGTTTCATTCACAGTCTCCTTCCAGTTACCTTCCTAAAAATTCAAGTTAATTTTAGAAATCACTAATGAAAAGCAAAACAATCCACAAAGAATATTATATTTTAAATAAATACCTATCACTCTGTTCTTATTTCAAGGGAGACAAGAGAAAGTAGTTAAAAAGGACTTCTTCCCATTTCAAAATTAAGCATACAGTCCAGATCACCAAAATGTAGACCAAAAATTTTTCAGATATGGACTTCAAACACTGAAGAGTAATTCTGATATTATTTAAGTGATACCAAAAAATTATCATCTTTGGTATCTTCAAGTATAAGATAGGTTAACCAAAAGAATAATGGATTCCTATACTTTGAAATTCAACACAAAACAAAATCATAATAAATTACATATAAATTAACAAAGTGGCTCCAAAAAGATCCTTAAGAACAGCATTCCATAGTTTAAAACAACAAAACCCATCAAATGAACATTAAAAAGACTAAATAAAAGAAAAATACCTGTGTTAGAAACAAATAGAAGATTTTGTCTCTACAAAGGACTGGATGGGAAGCAACTCTCAAGAGAAAATTTTCTAAGCCAATCCGTCGTCTCTCCACAAAGTCTGGATCCATGTTGTCAGCAGAGAGTTTGTGCCACACGAATTCTGCCTAGATAAACAAAGCATCATTAAGAAAGTCCCAACGCCGCTACCCGGAAGCTGCTGCATTTCACTTCTTACCCGCTTTTCTGGCAGAGGCGGCACGACAACGTGTGGATAGTAAACTAGAAGGTAGTTTCTCAACAGCTCAAACTCACTGTACCGCCTCCACAGCGCGTCTGTTAGGACACTCTGGCCGTCGGCATGTTCAACTGACCTGAAAAGGAAGAAGAACATTTCTACTATTGTTTTTTTTAAATAAGAATATATACATATAAACACAACCTGTCTTAAAATTTAAGACCATTTAATGTTTACAAAGCAGGCCCTGAGTAAATGCTTTTCGCATACTTTCTTATTTAATCCTCACAACAATCTATAAAGCCGGGACTTAGGCTCCTCACTGCACAGATGAGGAAACGGCTGCACAGTCCGGGCTCTGCTAGGATAACAGAGACCCGGGTGTGGGCACTCACGTCCATCCGATTCCGAAGCTTCCCCTCCCCCCATCCCTTTCCTTCTGTTACAGGAAGCCTACTGGACTCAAAAGATACAGCTGTACCAGGAACATTCTAAACGCCTCAGTGTATAATCTCTGATTTTATGGTAAAATCTGGCTTAGCTAGTGTTTCATTAAATAAAAATATTTTTAACTTCAGTTCTGCCAAGATGAATTAACACTCATGATGAAGACTAAGACACCACAAAACCTCAATTTAGATTATAAACCAATCAGACCGGGGCCGGCACTGTGGTGCAGTGGGTTAAGGCCCTGGCCTGAAGCACTGGCATCCCATATGGGCACCGGATTGAGACCCGGCTGCTACACTTCCTGTCCAACTCTGCTATGGCCTGAGAAAGCAGTAGAAGATGGCCCAAGTCCTTGGGCCCCTGCACCCACGTGGGAGACCTGGAAGAAGCTCCTGGCTCCTGACTTTGGATCGGCATAGCTCCGGCCATTGCAGCCATCTGGGGAGTGAATCATTAGATGGAAAATCTCTCTCTCTGCCTCTGCCTCTCCTCTCTCTGTGTAACTGACTTTCAGATAAATAAATAAATCTTTAAAAAATAAATAAATAAATAAACAAACCAATCACACCAATCAGATGAATCCAAAACCAGGAAATACAATGATAAAATCTCAAGTATCTCTAAAAGGATGGGAAAGAGGGATTGTAAAAACTCCTTTTAAGTTTTACATGTAATTATAAAGAGCTGTCAGGCAACACCATCTCTCACCCATATAAAAGTTCAACTTGTAACTGACAGAAGGTTGGAGTTAAATCATATAAAGGATATTTTAAATTACTTGATTACTTGAGGTTTCTGCTAGCATAAGCACTGTGAGAAAGCATCAGTCTTCTAAGTACGGTTAGTACTTTCTTATTTTCTAATTGTTTGCTAGACAATAATTTATTTGTACTCCCAAGAAATGCACACACAACCACAATGCATACCTCTCTATTAAAAACACAAAGACACAAAAACAAAATCAATCTAGGAATAAAGCTGTCTTTTAAAAAAATTTTTTTTTAGGGGCTGGTGTTGTGGCACAGCAATTTAAGCCACTATCTGCAGCACTAGTATCCCATATGGATGACAGTTTCAGTCTCAGCTGCTCCACTTTTGATCCAGCTCCTTGCTAGTGTGCCTGGGAAAGCAGCAGAAGATAGCCCAAGTACTTGGCCTCTGAATCACATGGAAGACTGGGATAAAGCTCCTGGCTTCAGCCTGGCCCAGCCCAGGCCGTGGCGGCCATTTGGAGAGTAAACGAGAAAATGAAAGATATCTCTCTTTCTCATTGTCTCTCCCTTTTTATCACTTTTTCAAATAACTGAATAAACCTTTTTCCTAAAAAATGATTTTACAAATATTAAAAAAAAATGTTTTAAGATGTATTTATTTATTTGGAAGACAGAGCAACAGAGAGAGGGGGAGAGAGAAAGAGAGAGATCTTCCATCTACTGGTTCACTCCCCAAACAGCCTCAACCAGGGCTGAAACTGGGCTGAACCAGGCTAAAGCCAGGAGCCAGAAACTATCCTGGTCCCCCACAGGGGTAGCAGGGGCCCAAGCACTTAGGCCATCTTCTACTGCTTTCCCAGGTGGATTAGCAGCAAGCTAGACTGGAAGTAGAACAACTAGGACTTAAACTGGCACTCTGAGATGGGATGCTGGTGTCATAAGCTACAGCTTGGTTCACTCTGCCACAAATGCCAAATCTTTTTTCTAGAACTTAATATTGGGGCCAACACTGTGGCACAGTGGGTAAAGCTGCCGCCTGCAGTGCTGGCATCCCACATGGGCGCTGGTTCGAGTCCCGGCTGCTTCACTTCTGATCCAGCTCTTTGCCATGGCATAGGAAAGCAGTAGAAGATGGCCCAAGTCCTTGGGCTGCTGCACCCATGTGGGAGACCCGGAAGAAGCTCCTGGCTCTTGGCTTCGGATCAGCACAGCTCCAGCTGTTGTGGCCAATTGAGGAGTGAACCTGCGGATGGAAGACCTCTCTCTCTCTCTGCCTCTGCTTCTCTTTCTGTATAACTCTGACTTTCAAATAAATAAATAAATCTTTAAAAAAAAAAAAACCTTTATATTTATTTCTTTGAAAGGCATAGAGAAATCTTCCATCTGTTTGTTCACTTCCCCAAATGCCTGCAATAGCAGGGGCTGTGCCAGGACAAAGCCAGACTAGAACTCAATCCAGGTCTCCCATGTGGTTGAAGGGACCCAAGTACTTGAGCTATCACTTGCTACTTACCAGGGTGTACATTAGAAAGAAGCTGGAATAGGAAGCAGACCAGGACTCAAACACAGGCACTCTGAAATGGGATGCACATGTCTCAAGCAGTGTCTAACCACTGCACCAAATAGCTGACTCAAAGTCAAGTTTGAAGTATTTGCATCATGCCAAGTCATTTTTATTATTTAAGCTTACCATGAAATTTAATCATTATGTATTAATAAAAAGGAAACAAACAACGGAACACAAAATGCACAAATGTTTCCCTTTCCCCAGCAAAAAACCAGAGAATTATTAAATCACAATTCATTTTAAAGAGTTGACCTAAACATTAGCTATGACTAATAACTATTCCAATTCAGATTCTCAACTTTAGCTGTAGAAGTATCCAGATTAATCTCAGGTTTCAAATTATTCAAAATTATAACAAAATCTACATCTTGCTAATGAGTACATAAATAAAGCCAATACACAGTATGCCTACAAGGCTTGTAGAAAACCTGTTAAAACAAAAACAAAAAACCAGGGGATAGCTTTGTGGTGCATCAGGTCAAGCCCACTGTTTGCAATACAGCATCTCATATCAGAATGCCAGTTTGAGTCTTGGCTAGTCAGTTCCAATGCAGCTCCATGCTAACGTGCCTGGGAAGGCAGTGAAATATGGCCCAAATACTTGGCCACTGCCACCAATGTAGGAGACCAGAATGGAGCTCCTAGCTCCTGACATCAGCCTGAAGCAGAACTGGCTGTTGTGGCCATTTGGGGGAATGAAGCAGTGGATGGAAGATATCTAAATATATCTCATCCTTTCTCTTTGTTTATTTGCCTTTCAAAGAAATCTTAAAAAAAAGGGGGGGGTGGCCAGCGCCGTGATGCACTACGTTGATCCTCCGCCTGCTGTGCCGGCATCCCATATGGGCACCAGGTTCTAGTCCGGCTGCTCCTTTTCCGGTCCGGCTCTCTGCTGTGGCCCAGGAGAGGCCCGAGTGCTTGGGCCCTGTACCCACATGGGAGACCGGGGGAGGCGCCTGGCTTCTGGCTTCAGATCAGCGTAGCTCTGGCTGTGGTGGCCATTTGGAGGGTGAACCATTGGATGGAGGACCTTTCTCCCTGTCTCTCTCACTGTCTGTAATTCTATCTGTCAAATAAATAAATAAAAAATCTTAAAAACAAAACAAAACAAAACAAAAACCAGTAAAGACAGGATCTAACCATTAGAAAATGACTGACAGCACAGAGAACACTGTATCAGATTCAAAAACTACCCCGTCTATCCAACCAGTCAACAAATATTTAGTGGCTGGGGCTGGCGCTGTGGCATAGCAGGTAAAGCTACCACCTGCAGTGCCAGCATCCCATATGGGTGCCAGTTCAAGTCCTTGCTGCTCCACTTCTGATCCAGCTCTCTGCTATGGCCTGGGAAGGCAGAAGATGGCCCAAGTCTTGGGCCCCTGCACCCCCGTGGGAGACCCGGGAGCTCCTGGCTCCTGGTTTCAGACCAGCACAGCTCTGGCCATTGCAGCCATTTGGGGAATGAACCAGCAGAAGGAAGACCTTTCTCTCTGTCTCTCCTTCTCACTGTCTGTAACTCTACCTCTGAAATAAATAAATAAAAATATTAAAAAAAAAAAAAAAAAAGTATTGCCGGCGCCACGGCTCACTTGGCTAATCCTCCGCCTGAGGTGCCAGCACCCCAGGTTCTAGTCCCGGTCGGGGCACTAGATTCTGTCCCGGTTGCTCCTCTTCCAGTTCAGCTCTCTGCTGTGGCTCGGGAAGGCAGTGGAGGATGGCTCAAGTGCTTGGGCCCTGCACCTGCCTCCTGGCTTCGCATCAGCGCAGCGTGCCGGCCGTAGCAGCCATTTGGGGGGTGAACCAATGGAAAAGGAAGACCTTTCTCTCTGTCTCTCTGTCTCTCTCTCTCACTGTCTAACTCTGCCTGTCAAAAAAAAAAAAAAAAAAAAAGTAAGTATAGAATCCCTAAGGTTAATTGGCCTTCACCAACCCAAAACCTCATATATATTTAAATTTGTTTACATGATATTCTTTCTGGAATTCAGTATTTATGCATACAATCATGGACAGTGTGAATATTACTAAGCCTTCATATTAACTGAGAGTTGAAGTTGGATCCTGTAGCTTACCCACCTACATTTTGGGAACAAGTACAAAGCCCGGCCTGCAATTTGCTAGAGTTCTGTGGTTTAGTAGGCTAAAACTGACCACAGCTGAAGTAACTGCTTTTAATTCCCTCAGAGATTTTGTCTGTTTGTATTCACAGCAGTTCAGCTCTTTTAAAATAGGCGTAAAATCATGTCTCTGTTAGAATATGTAGGAATTCCATTTTGGCTTGGGAGGCAGCGTGGTATCATTACTTGATTCTTAGGGCTGATGGTGGCTGCCTACTTTATTGTGATGGTTTCTGTGTAAAACCAGTTGTGTGCTATTAAATGTTTGTGGTTTTTTTTTTTTTGAAAGAATTAGAGGGAGGGAGGGAGAGAGAAAAAGAGAGTTCTTCCATCCAGGACCCAGGAGCTTCTTCCGGGTGTCCCATGCGAGTACAGAGGCCCAAGGACTTGAGCCATCTTCTACTGCTTTCTCAGGCCATAGCAGAGAGCTAGATTGGAAAAGGAAGGGCCAGGACTAGAACTGGTGCCCATATGAGATGCTGGCACCACAGGCGGAGGACTGACCTACTGTGCCACAGCGCTGGGTCCTCTATACTTACAAAGTTATTTCTCATGCCAAATGTCTATATGATATGGGTAGGAAAGAATTTGCTAAGACAGAGAAAACACAAATCATAAAAGAGAAGAACACAAACCGAACTATCTCAAAACTTACAACCTTTTTACTTGAACAATAACAATCAAACTCATGGTCTATGGCCCATTTTTTTTTTTTTGTAAAAATTTTTATTTACTTATTTGAGAGGTAGTGTTACAGAGACAAGGACAGACAGAGAGAAAGGTCTTCCATCACTAGTATACTTCCTAAATGGCCACAATGGCTGGAGCTGGGCCAGTCTGAAGCCAAGTGCTTCTTCCAGGTCTCCCATGTGGATGCAGGGGCCCACCTCCTACTGCTTTCCCAGGCCATAGCAATGAGCTGGATGTGAAGAGGAGCAGCTGGGACAGGAACTGGTGCCCATATAGGATGCCAGCACCACAGGCGGAGGCCTAGTCCACTAGGTCACAGCGCTAGCCCCTTGTGGACCATTTGTAAGTAAACATCTGGAGTTTTATATTAAAAAGGCAAAATCCAGGGCGAATGTTTTGCCTAATAATTAACATGCTGGATGGGATGCCTACATCCCATAAGAGTGTGAAGCTTCAAGTCTTGGCCTTACTCTTTTTTTTTTTTTTTAAGAAAGTTTTTATTTAATGAATACAAATTTCATAGGTACAGCTTGAGGAATATAGAGGTTCTTCCCCCATACCCGCCTTCCCACCCCCACTCCCATCCCACCTCCTACTCCTTCTCCCATCCTATTCTTCATTAAGATTCATTTTTAATTAACTTTACATACAGAAGATCAACTTTATATTAAGTAAAAATTTCAACAATTTGCACCCACACACACAAAGTATAAAGTATTGTTTGAGAACAAGTTTTACAGTTAATTCTCATAGTACAACTCATTAAGGACAGAGGTCCTACATGGGGAGTAAGTACACAAAGACTCCTGTTGTTGATTTAACAACTGACACTCTTATTTATGACGTCAGTGATCACCCCAAGCTCTTGACATAAGCTGTGAAGGCTATGAAAACCTTTGAGTCCACAAACTGTATCAGTATTTAGGCAAGTCTTGGCTGCTCCACTTCTGATCCAGCTCCCTGCTAATGGCCCCTGGAAAGCAACAGAAGATGGTCCAAGTACCTGCACCCACGTGGGAGACCCAGAAGCAGCTCCTGGCTTCAGTCTGGCCCAGCTCTGGCCATTGTGGCCATTTAGGGAGTGAACCAGTGGATGAAAGGTTTTTCTTCTCCCTCTTTCTGTAACTCTGCCTTTCAAATAATTTTTTAAAAAGGGGATGGTGGGGGAATGTGTTCATCACATTGTTAAACCAGATATTTAAAAAAAAAACTAAAGAGTAAACATAAATTATTTTAGATTACACAGATCAAGGTTCAAGGTTCTCTTTCAGCAGAAGTAGTCAGCACCTAACTTCAAGCCCAAGTGAGTAAAGAAACTGCCACATACCAAAAACATTTTTTAAATTTAGAATTTACCTAGAAAGCTAGAGATAACAGTATTCTCGGCTGGTGCCGCGGCTCAATAGGCTAATCCTCCAACTAGCAGCGCCGGCACCCCGGGGTTCTAGTCCTGGTCGGGGCTCCAGATTCTGTCCCAGTTGCCCCTCTTCCAGGCCAGCTCTCTGCTGTGGCCCGGGAAGGCAGTGGAGGATGGCCCAAGTGCTTGGGCCCTGCACCCCATGGGAGACCAGGAGAAGCACCTGGCTCCTGCCTTCGGATCAGCGCGGTGCGCCGGCCGCAGCGCGCCAGCCGTGGCGGCCATTGGAGGGGGTGAACCAACAACAAAAGGAAGACCTTTCTCTCTGTCTCTCTCTCTCACTATCCAGTCTGCCTGTCAAAAAAAAAAAAAAAAAAAAAAAAAAAAAACAGTATTCTCTAAAGTATGACTTTTAAAGTGACTAATTTAATTTAAAAAACAAACTAGGGTAGGCATTTGGCACAGTGGTTAAGTCACTATTTACTACACCCACATACCATATCGGAGTGCCTGGTTCAAACTCTGCTCCACTTCCAATCCAGCTTCCTACTAATGCTCATCCTGGGAGGCAGTGGTAATAGCTAAAGTACCCAAGTTCCTGCCACCCACCTGGGAAGCCTGGATTGACTCCTGGGTCCTGGTATTGGCCTGGCCTGGCCATGGACGTTGTGGGCATTTGGGGAATGAACCAGTGGATGGAAGATCTCTGTCTCTGTCTCTCTGCCTTTCAAATAAAATGAAAATTATTTTTAAAAATTGTTTTAATCCTCTCATGGGGTCATAATTTTTGTAAAAATAACCTTACCAATCTCTTTGACACATACATATATGTAGTTGTGGGGAGCAATCCGGACTAGACTGAGTTACTGGAATTAAGACTTATTCTATGCATCTGCTCTCCCACTGTGGGGAGCAAACCGGACTAGACTGAGTTACTGGAATTAAGACTTATTCTATGCATCTGCTCTCCCACAATATGGCGCTGGGAGAGAAGTAAACAGCTTCCGCACAGCTGCCTCCAGTTCAACCAATTAACTGTAGGACTTGCTCCTGATTGGAGAGCAGCGTACTCGGCGTGTGGGCAGCCGAGTTGGGATTGGCGGAGGAGGACTATAAAGGAGGAGAGAGACGGCATGCACGAGGAACATCTATGGGGAACATCTAAGGGAACCCGTGCAGCCCCCGAGAGAGCCGGCCGGCGGTGTGCCGCTCCCCTGCGGAAGTGGGGAATGTGGCCAGGGGGAACTGCCCTTCCACGGAGGTGGAAGGGATAGTAGCCAACCCGGGAAGAACCAGCAGCAAACCCGGGGAGGGCCGAGCAGACGAAAGAACAGCGCAGGGTCCTGTGTCGTTCCTCCACGAAGAGGGGGAGCGACATAATGGTGCCGTGACTCGGATAGGAAACTTAGGAGGGAAGAAACGGGAAGAAGCAGGAAAATACCGGAGAGAGAGACTAGCGAAGAGCCTAGGGGAAAGCCGGATGAGAAAGGTGCCGGAAGAAGCTATTGAAAGCCTAGGCATAGACTTGGATATGGACTGTGGGAAAGAAGTTAGGATTGAAAGCGAAAGTGAAAGCTTTCATAGACTCAGATGCGGACTATGGCAGGGAAGCTAGGAGACTGAAAGCGAAAGTGAAACCTGGAGGAGGCTTGGACTCGGATACGGACTGTGGGGAGAAGCCAGGAGAAATGAGAGGAATATTGTTGGAAGAAAACTTAGGGAAACATACCGGGTAGAGAAAAATGTTAGGGAGGATGAAGCCGCGAGTGCAGGCCGAGGCGGAGACATAAGCCACCTTGGAATTCTTCAAGTCACCCCGGGGAGCAAGAGGCGAAGATCTGGAACCAGAGGCAGAGACGTGGGCCGCCAGGTTGGAATTCGCCAGGTTAGTCCGGGGAACTTGGACTGAATGCCGGTGGTGGCGGAAACATTCGCGGAAGCCGCCGCGTGCAGAGAGAGCACGGGGCGTGAATAGATGGGGAACGCCGGGGCTGGCGCGAGGCCGTGGTGCGGGCGCGAAGTGCGTGGAGACCGCGGAGCGTGCGCGCAGAGCCGGGAACCCGCCGGCGGGGCGAGGCGCCGGGAAGCCGCGCAGAGCCGTGAAGCTGCCGCGGGGCGAGGCGCCGGGAAGCCGCGCAAAGCCGGGAAGCCGCGCAGATCGGAGAAGCGCGGGCTGAAGCGGCTCAGAGCCGGGAAGCCGCCGAGAAGCAGTCTCGGGGCGGGCGCCGGAAAGCCGCAGGGATAAGAGAAACAGAAGTTTAGAAGATGAGAGAAATAGGAATGCTGGAAGATAGAAGTAAAATGGGAGAAATAGGAATGCCCGGAGATAGAGAAATAGAGAAATAGAAAGGCCTCCCTACAATACCACAATTAGAAGGCTTGGATTCGGTCTGCCTAATCAAGTGAGGTGATGAGCACCTGCGGGCAGCTAGCAGCTTATGCGCCGCAGGTCACCGAAGACAGGCACGAATTAACATCAGTAAGGCTTCCCCACAATACAACAATATTAAGCTTGGATTCGGTCTGCCTGATTTAAGGCGGTAAGCGCCAGCAAGCAGCTCGACCAGAGTATGAGCTGCAGGTCACCGAAGATAGGCACGAACCAACACTAATAAGTCTCCCCCACAATAAGGCAATGAGAAGGCTTGGATTCGGTTTGCCTGATAGAGCTTGTAAGCCCCTGCAGGCTCGACCAGAGCATGCGCTGCAGGGCACCGAACACAGGCATGCATCAGTGCCTAAAAACCTCCTCACAACATGGCGAAGAGAGGACCCGGATTCGGTTTGCCTGATTGATAGGACTTGTAAGAGCCTGTGGCAACTCTAGCAAGTAGAGCAGAGTGTGTGCCGCGGGACACCGAAGACAGGCGCGTATCAACGCCAAAAATAAAAAGAAAGGGGGATCTGTGGGGAGCAATCCGGACTAGACTGAGTTACTGGAATTAAGACTTATTCTATGCATCTGCTCTCCCACTGTGGGGAGCAAACCGGACTAGACTGAGTTACTGGAATTAAGACTTATTCTATGCATCTGCTCTCCCACAATATGGCGCTGGGAGAGAAGTAAACAGCTTCCGCACAGCTGCCTCCAGTTCAACCAATTAACTGTAGGACTTGCTCCTGATTGGAGAGCAGCGTACTCGGCGTGTGGGCAGCCGAGTTGGGATTGGCGGAGGAGGACTATAAAGGAGGAGAGAGACGGCATGCACGAGGAACATCTATGGGGAACATCTAAGGGAACCCGTGCAGCCCCCGAGAGAGCCGGCCGGCGGTGTGCCGCTCCCCTGCGGAAGTGGGGAATGTGGCCAGGGGGAACTGCCCTTCCACGGAGGTGGAAGGGATAGTAGCCAACCCGGGAAGAACCAGCAGCAAACCCGGGGAGGGCCGAGCAGACGAAAGAACAGCGCAGGGTCCTGTGTCGTTCCTCCACGAAGAGGGGGAGCGACATGTAGTTAAGTCACAAAATGACCCAACCCAATTTTTAAAAGAACTACCTTAACTCTCCCTTTTCCTAAAATCCCTATGACATATACTCTCTCACTTTTAAAAGATTCTTTTAGTTTTATGCCCCTACAGGATACCAAAAAACTGAGGATGCCCAAATTTCATATATAAAATATTTGGACAAACACTCTACTCACAAATCATCTCTAGATTACTTGTAATACCTACTGCAATATAAATATATAAATAATTGTTGTACTGTATAGTTTAGGGAACAAAGACATGTAAAAAAGACATAGGTCTTCAGTAAAATCTAATTTTCCCTCCAATACTTTTGATCCACAAGTAGCTGAACCAACTCTATTGATACAACGGGCTGACTGCATCTACAAAGGTTTGCAAAGTCATCTTTAGATAACCTTCACCAAGATTTTAACTTTCATTTTGGGCGAACCACACACCTGGAAGATGCCTTGAGATTCACAAGTTTCAGCATAAAGGTTCAGTGATTTTAGCAAAGCCTATGAAACAGTTGAGTTTAAGACTTTTTTTCTGGGGTCAGCACTGTGACTCAGTGGGTTAAAGCCCCGGTCTGAAACACCTGTATCCTATATGGGCGCTAGTTTGAGTCCTAGCTGCTCCACTTTGAATCCAGCTCCCTGCTGATGTGTGTGGGAAAGCAGTGGTGGATGGCCCAAGTGCTTGAGCCCCTGTACCCACATGAAAGACCTAGAAGAAGCTCCTGGCTTCTGGCTTCTGGCTTCAGAATGGCTTGGTCCTGGCTGTTGTGGCAATTTGGGGCGTGAACTAGCAAATGGAAGATCGATTTCTTTCTCTCTCTCTCTCTCTCTCTAACTCCTTCTTTCAAGTAAATAAATAAATCTTAAAAAAACAAAAAAACAAAAAAACAAAACTTTTTTCTTGGGGCTGGTGTTGTGGCATAGCAGCTAAAGAAACTATCTGTGACACCAGCTTCCCATATGGGCACCGGTCTAAGTCCCCACCTGCTTCTGGCCTGGAAAAGCAGCAGAGGATGGCCCAAGTGCTTGGGCCCCTGAACATTCATGGGAGACTTGGAAGAAGCTCCTGGCTCCTGGATTCAGCCTGGCCCAGTCCTGGCCATTATGGCCTTTTGGGGAATGAACCAGCAGGTGGAAGACCTCTTTCTCTCTCTCTCTAATTCTGCCTTTCAAATAAATAAAATGCATCTTTAAGCAAATAAAAAAATACCACCTTAGTTCTTAAAAAAGTAAACATTAATACAAGGTTATAACACATAATCAGCTTGGTTTGGTATTGCTATTATTTTATTTTACTGGCACCAAAAAAAATCTTTTTTTAAACAGGCAGATTTAGACAGTAAGAGAGAGAGAGAAAGAAAGGTCTTCCTTCCATTGGTTCACCCCCCAAATGGCTGCTAGGGCCGGCGCACTGCGTCGATCCAAAGCCAGGAGCCAGGTGCTTCTCCTGGTCTCCCATGTGGGTGCAGGGCCCAAGAACTTGGGCCATCCTCCACTGCACTCCCAGGCCACAGCAGAGAGCTGGACTGGAAGAGGAGCAACCAGGACAGAATCCAGTACCCCAACCGGGACTAGGACCCGGGGTGCCGGCACTGCAGGTGGAGGATTAGCCAAGTGAGCCACGGCGCCGGCCCAAAAATATTTTTTTTAACTGAAAGCATTTCTGGGGCTGGCATCATGGCATCCCAGGTTAAGCCACTGCCTGCATCACCAGCATCCCATATGGATACTGCTTTGAGTCTCCGCTGTTCCACTTCCAATCCAGTTCCTTGCTAATGTGCCTGGGGAAGCAAAGTAAGACAGCTCATGTCCTTGGCCCTCTGCACCCATGTGAGAGACCTAGGTGAAGCCCCTGGCTTCTGGCTACGGCCACTGTGGCCATTTAGGCAGTGAACCAATAGATAGAAGATATTTCTCTCTCTCTCTAATTCTGCCCCTCAAATAAATAAATAAAACTTGGAAAAAAAAAAAAAAAGTCCTGTAACTTTCTGGGGAGTTTCCATTTCTTACTGCATGGTTCACGTTGTGTTTTCTACCTTACCACATGGTCTAAAATGTTAATCGATTCATTTTTCTTCCCATTAATTTATCTGTTACTTCCAACTGTTTGTTTTCTATTCCTAGAATTCTCTGTTAACCATCTCCACACAAAGAAATTCATTTTATAAACTCAACAGAACCTGGTATTCTTTTACAAAATTCGTAGGGATAAGATCAAAATCTCCACCAAAGCCTATGTCCAGTAATATTCCAGATCCCAGAAGCATTCCATAAACTACCCTCTTCCCCCAAAAACAAATCAGAATATGGCTACCAAAAACAACCCAGCAAAAGACACAGCTGTTCTCTTACTGCATCTGTTAAAAAGTAAAACAAAGTCAATCCCTGAAAATAAAATGGTTCGTAAAATATTCAGTTATTCAACAGAGTTTGCATCAACAACTACCAGAAAAAGCTTTCTCTCTAAACATAGGCCTGATTCTCACCACCTACCTTGTTTCAATGAGGTAAGCAGTGTATGTTTCCTGCATGTTCATGGCAGTTCTTCCAGTTCGTTTTTCCGCTTCTGAAACACTGATTTCTATCTTCTTCAACAAAAAATTATTTTCTGTCATCTAGACAAAAGTCAATGGAATAAGAACAAAAAACCCGTGAGTGGAAAGAAAAAACCTATTTTAATAAAACCTCTTATTTTTACATATTTCAAGATAGTTTTTTATATCTCTTGAATTGTTAAGGGTTGCAAATGGCAATCTCTTTTTATCAACATATTGTCATGCACTAACTTCTCCAGGCTATTTTAACAGGTATCATACATTTCATTATTAAGATTTAGACATTTCACACAAGTGACCAAAAATAAATCTATATAGAAATGCATAAGAAAAAAAATTTTAGAACAAATTGTAGGTATCAGCACTGTCGTGTAGCCAGTTAAGCTGCCACCTGCAGTGCCACCATCCCATATGGGTGCCGGTTCAAGACCTGGATGCTCCACTTCCGATCCAGCTCTCTGCTATGGCCTGGGAAAGCAGTGGAAGATGGCCCAAGTCCTTAGGCCCCTGCACCCACGTGGGAGACCCGGAAGAAGCTCCTGGCTCCTGGCTTCAGATCAGCTCAGCTCTGGCCTCTGTGGTCATTTAGAGAGTGAACCAGCAGATGGAAGACCTCTCTAACTCTCTTTCTCTCTCTGTGTAACTCTTTCAAATAAATAAATAAATCTTAAAAAAAAAAAAAAAAACACATTGTACATGGCAAATCCTAGGAACACAATGGATTAGGAAGCACCATGAATCTGTCTCCCAACCAGGACAACAATTATATAGGGAGACCAGGTCTCATGCAAATATTTGGCAACTCTGGGGTCTCATGAAGGTTTGAATGATGAAATGTAGTTAACTTTGATCAACTTAGCATATAGTAGCTGTCCATCTCCCACCCTGAGCCCTGCAGTAGTAGCTGAGTTCCTGGAGAAGCTTAAACACAGCTTGCAGGAGCCTAGGGTAGGCAAAGGGGGTTTTGCCTTGCAAATATCAGGGATCTGACCTCTGATCAGCGCCTGCTGCTGTTAATCGCAGAAGTAAAGACAAAGCTGATAGCCACTGTTGTGCACCTTCCACAGTTTTGCAAATCTGTCCTCCTAACCAAAGAAACTTCCAGGGTATTTAAGGGCCAACACTCTATTCTTTCTTCCTTCATTTTTTCTTTTTTCCCCCTTTTGGAAGCCAGATATTAAAATATTGGACATTCAGGGGCTCAGTGTTTTGGCACAATGGGGTAAGCCACTGCTGGGGACACTGATATCCCATATCAGAAAGCCTGTTGGGGTCCTGGCTACTCCACTTCTGATCCAGGATGTTGTTAATAAGCCTGAGAAAGCAGAGGAAGATGGCCCAATTATGTGAGTCCCTACCACCCACATGGAGTCTGGGATGGCTCCTGGTTGCAGCCTGGCAGAGCCCTAGCTGTTGCAACCATTTGAGAAGTGAACCAGTGGATGGGATAACAAACTCTCCCTCTCTCTCTCTCACTGTGTCTTTCAAAAAAGTAAAGAAACACATTTTTAAAAAATCTTGGAATTCCAAAACAACTGACTATACAGAAAAAAAAAATGAGAAAATGACCATATATGCACAAGGAAAGGCTCAGGCTTAGAAAGACCTGACAAGACTTAAGATTTATGGCCGGCACCGTGGCTCACTAGGCTAATCCTCCGCCTTGCGGCGCCGGCACACCGGGTTCTAGTCCAGGTCGGGGCGCCGGATTCTATCCCAGTTGCCCCTCTTCCAGGCCAGCTCTCTGCTGTGGCCCGGGAAGGCACTGGAGGATGGCCCAAGTGCTTGGGTCCTGCACCCGCATGGGAGACCAGGAGAAGCACCTGGCTCCTGCCATCGGATCAGCACGGTACGCCGGCTGCAGCGGCCATTGAGGGGGGAACCAACAGAAAAGGAAGACCTTTCTCCCTGTCTCTCTCTCACTGTCCACTCTGCCTGTCAAAAAAAAAAAAAAAAAAAAAAAAAGACTTAAGATTTACACCTTAGGCTGGCTTGGCACAGAGGTTGTGAAACAACAATCTTCTCCCTGACCCTTCTCAAAATAAATAAATAAATAAAAACCTCAGCAAACTCTCAGGAAAAGAATTTGATTTCCAGAGTCACCACATTATTATACTCAAATGCCCAGTTTTCAACAAAAAATCATAAAATATACAAAGGGTGAAGTAAGTCCCATACAAAGAAAAAACATAAATAAATCAACAGAAACTGTCCCTGAAAGAGATCAGATGGGAGATCTACTAGATAAGACTTCAAAACAACTGTCTTAACGTGCTTTAAGAAGTGGGGGCCGGCACCCTGGCTCACTTGGTTAATCCTCTATACCTTGCGGCGACAGCATCCCACATGGGCACCGGGTTCTAGTCCCGGGTGCACTCCTCTTCTAGTCCAGCTCTCTGCTGTGGCCCAGGAAGGCAGTGGAGGATGGCCTCTGCACCCATATGGGAGACCAGGAGGAAGCACCTGGCTTTGGATCAGCGCAGCGCCGGCCGTAGCAGCCACTTGGGGGTGAAGCAACGGAAGGAAGACCTTTCTCTCTGTCTCTCTCTCGCACTGTCTATAACTCTACCTGTCAAATAAAAAAAAATCTTTAAAAAAAAAAAAAGGAAGAAAAGAAGTGGAAAAGGTCAAGAAAATAATGTGTGGGGCGGGCACCATGTCTCACTTGGTTAATCCTCCGCCTGCGGCACCAACATCCCATATGGGCGCCGGATTCTAGTCCCGCTTGCTCCTCTTCCAGTCCAGCTCTCTGCTGTGGCCTGGGAAGGCAGTGGAGGATGGCCCAGGTGCTTGGGCCACTGCACCCGGATGGGAGACTGGGAGGAAGCACCTGGCTCCTGGCTTCGGATCGGCACAGCACTGGCCGTGGCGGCCACTTGGGGGGTGAAGCAATGGAAGGAAGACCTTTGTCTCTCTCTCACTGTCTAACTCATCTGTCAAAAATAATAATAAAAAATATTAAAAAAAAGAAAATGTGTGAGCAGCATGGAAACATCAGTAAATAGAAAACTTTAATGAAAACAAAAAAGAAATTCTGGAGCTAAAAGAATAGTGACAGAAATTTAAACATCATAGGGGCCAGTGCTGTGGCTCAATGGGTAAAGCCACCGCCTGCAGTGCCAGCATCCTATATGGGCACTGGTTCAAGTCCCGGCTGCTCCACTTCCAATCCAGTTCTCTGCTATGGTCTGGGAAATCAGTAGAAGATGCTCCAAGTCCTTAGGGCCCTGTACCCACATGGGAGACCTGCAAGAACCTCCTGGCTCCTTGCTTCAGATTGGCCCAGCTCCTGCCATTGCAGCCATTTGCGGAGTGAATCAATGGATGGAAGATCTCTTTCACTCTGCCTCTCTGCAACTCTGCCTTTCAAATAAATAAATAAATCTTAAAAAAAAAAAAAGAAATGTAAACATCATTAAAAGGCTTCAAAAGCATGATTTGGGCAAGCACACAAAATAACTGGCAAACTGGAAGACAGGAGAATGGAAATCATAGAGTTCAATGAAAAGAAAGAAAAAAGATTGAAGAGGAGTGAACAAAGCCTAAGAACCCTGTAGGACACCATCAGGCAGACCAACAAATAATCCCAGGAGAGGGAAGAGAGAAAAATCTAAAGAAATGATGGCAGAAAACTTCAAAAATTTGACAAAAGATATGAATATAAACATCCAAGAAGCTCAGTGAACTCTAAAGAAGATGAGTTTACTAGGAAACATCTTAATCAAATTTGCAAAACCAGAGACTCTGGGGCCGGCGCTATGGCACAATCGATTAATCCTCTGCCTGCGGCGCCAGCATCCCATATTGAGTCCCAGCTGTTCCTCTCCCAATCCAGCTCTCTGCTGTGGCCTGGGAGGGCAGAAAAAGATGGCCCAAGTCCTTGGGCCCCTGCACCCACATGGGAGACCTGGAAGAAGCTCCTGGCTCCTGGCTTCGGATCAGCACAGCTCCAGCCATTCTGGCCATTTGGGGAAAGAACCAGCAGGTGGAAGACCTTTGTCTCTCCCTCTCACTGTCTGTAACTCTATCTCTCAAATAAACAAATAAAATCTTAAAAAAAAAAAAAAAAAAAAAAAGAAGAAGAAGAAGAAGAAGAAGAAGAAGAAAGAAAACAGAGACTCTTGAAAGCAGCATGAGGCCAGCGCAGCAGCTCAATAGGCTAATCCTCTGCCTGCGGCACCGGCACCCTGGGTTCTAGTCCCGGTTAGGGCGCCGGATTCTGTCTTGGTTGCTCCTCTTCCAGGCCAGCTCTCTGCTGTGGCCCGGGAGTGCAGTGGAGGATGGCCCAAGTGCTTGGGCCCTGCACCCCATGGGAGACCAGGAGAAGCACCTGGCTCCTGCCTTCGGATCAGCGCGGTGCACCGGCTGCAGCACACTGGCTGCGGCAGCCATTAGAGGGTGAAACAACGGTAAAGGAAGACCTTTCTCTCTGTCTCTCTCTCACTCACTGTCCACTCTGCCTGTCAAAAAATAAAATAAAATAAATAAATAAATAAATAAATAGAAAGAAAGCAGCATGAGAGAACTCATCACACATTAAGGACTCCTGAATAAGAACATCATCAGAACGACTGTCAGAGATTTCGGAGCTCGCACTTTGGCTCTGACTCTAGTTTCCTGCTAATGTAGACCCTGGGAGGCAGCAGTGACAGCTCGAGTGTTGTAACTTTAGGATAAGTGTAACCTCTATGATAACCACAGAGAAAATAGCTATAGAATACATCCAAGAGGAAAAGAGGAAAGAATTAAAATGTTTCACTAAAGGAAATTCACTAAACACAAAACAAGGTAGTAATGCAGGAAATGAAGGGCAAAAATAGCTTATAAAATATATAGGAACCAAACTAATTACTTACAATGTAAGTGGATTAAATTCCCCAGTCAGAAGTCACAGATAAGCAGAGGAGATAAAAACACATGGTCCAACAACATGCCTTCACAAAAGATATACTTTATCCAAAGACACAAATAAATCCTAAGTAAAAGGACAGAAAAAGACACTCCACCAAAACATAGCAGTGACACCAGCACTAACATCAAACAAAATATGTTTTAACTCAAAAAAGTTTACAAGAGACAAAGGACATTATATATTAATAACAGGATCAATATAGCAAGAAGATGTAATAATCATAATCTTTTATGCACCAAATAACAGATCATCAAAATGTATGAAGCAAAACCGGACAGAATTCATAGAAGAAACTCAGTTCTACAATAACAGTTGGAAAATTCAAAACCTCATTCCTATTAATGTGTAGAACAGCCTTACAGAAGGAAAGTGATGAAATAGTGGACTTAACACAAATTGGCCAACTAGATCTAACAGAAAATTCTATCCAACAACAGCAGCATATATACTCTCCTCAAACATACACGGAACATTTTCCAAGATGGATCATACTTTTAGCGACAAATTAGGTCTTGGCATATTTAAAAAGATGGATATTGGGGCTAGCGCTGTGGCAAAGCAAGTTAAGGCACTGCTGTAGCACTGGCATCCCATATGGGTGCTTGTTCAAGTCCTGGCTGCTCCATTTCCGATCCAGCATTCTGCTATGGCCTGGGAAAGCAGTGGAAGATGGCTCAAGTCCTTGGACCCCTGCACCCGAATGGGAGACCTAAAAGAAGCTCCTGGCTCCTGGCTGCAGATCAGCTCAGCTCTGACTGTTTTCGGCCAACTGGGGAGTAAACCAGTGGATGGAAGACTTCTGTCTCTCCCTCTGCCTCTCTCTCTCTGTAGTTCTTTCAAATAAATAGATAAAAATACTATATATATATATATATATATATATATATAATACAAACTATCTTCTCCAACCACAGCAAGATGAAGTTAGAAATCAGTAACAGAAGTAAAACCAGAAAATTCACAAAACTGTGAAGCTATACAACAGGGATATCCCCCCCACCCAGCCCTGCTTTCCTTCATTTGAAGGTAAAGTAACAGAGAAGGAGAGACAGAGATCTTCCATCTGCTGGCTTGCTCTTCACATGGCCAGCTGCAACAGCTGGGACTGGTCCAGGGCAACACCAGGAGCCTGGAGCTCCAGCTGGGTCTCCCCTGGGCACCCAATGCTAGGACATCTCCCACTGCCTTTTCAGGCACACAAGCAGGGAGAGCTGGATGGGAAGCACACAGCCAGGACTCAAAATGGCAACAACAGACTCTTAAACTACCAACAGAGCAAATAGGAAATGAAAAAAGAAAACTATAAAACAAAAACTGTATATCAAAACTTATGGGGGACGGGCCGGCACCATGGTTCACTTGGTTAATCCTCCACCTGCGGCACCAGCATCCCTTATGGGCGCCGGGTTCTAGTCCCGGCTGCTCCTCTTCCAGTCCAGTTCTCTGCTGTGGCCCAGGAAGGCAGTGGAGGATGGCCCAAGTACTTGGGCCCTGCACCCGCATGGGAGACCAGGAGGAGGCACCTGGCTCCTGGCTTCGGATGGGCGCAGCGCTGGCCATAGCGGCCATTTGGGGGGTGAACCAACAGAAGGAAGACCTTTCTCTCTGTCTCTCTCTCTCTCACTGTCTAACTCTGCCTGTCAAAAAAAAAAAAAAAAAAAAAGAAAGAAAGAAAGAAGGTTATAAGGAAGTACTATGAAAGCCAACAAATTGGAAAATTCCAAAAAACACAAAACCTAGCAAGACTAAATCATGAAGAAATAAAATTTTGAATAGAGCTCTAAACTAGTAAGACTGAATCAGTAATCAAAAATCTCTCAATAAAGAAAAGCCCAGAATCGAATGGCTTCACTACTAAATTCCACCAAACAGCAAAAGAAGAACTAATGCCAATCCTCAAGTTCTTCCAAAAAACCAAAGGGAGGGAATACTTCCTAACTGAACCTAGAGAGACCAGCATTACTCTGATACCAAAGACAAAGACACCACAAGAAAAGAAAACTGCGGCCTGCACTGTGGTGCAGCAGGTCAAGCCACCATTTCCAACACTGCCGTTCCACATCAGAGTGCCAGTTGGAGTCCCGGCTGCTGCACTTTCAATTCATCCACTGCTTATGCACCTAGGAAGGCAGCAGAGGATGGCTCAAGTGCTTGAGACTCTGCCACCCACATGGGAGATCTGGATGGAGTTCTGGCTCCTGGTTTTGGCCTATCCAGACCTGGCTGTTGCAGTCATTTGAGGAGTGAACTTAGTGAATGGAAGATACCTATTTCTTTCTCCATCTCTCCCTCTCCCTCTGTGACTCCATCTTTCAAATAAGCAAATCTTTAAAAAAAAATTTTTTTTTTAAACTTTTCCACTAAGATAAGGAACAAGTCAAGGATGAGCACTTTTGCCTCTTCTATTCAACACAGTATTCAAAATTCTAGCCAGAGTGGTTATGCAAGAAAAGGAAATAAAAGGTGCTCAAAATGAACAAACAAGTAAAATTATTTCTCTTCATAGATGATATAATTTTACATGTAGAGGGGCCGGTGCTGTGGCACAGAGGGTTAATGCCTGACCTGAAGCATCGGCATCCCATATGAGCACCAGTTTGAGACCCAGTTGCTCCACTTTCGATCCAGCTCTCTGCTATGGCCTGGGAAAGCAATGGAGATGGCCCAAGTCCTTGGGCCCCTGCACCTGCGTGGGAGCCTGGGAAGAAGCTCCTGGCTCCTGGCTTCTGGCTTCATATTGGCGCAGCTCTGGCCGTTGCAGCCAATTGGGAAACGAACCATCGGATGGAAGACCTCTCTCTCTCTCTCTCTCTCTCTGCCTCTCCTCTCTCTGTGTAACTCTGACTTTTAAATAAATAAATAAATATTTTTTAAAAAATTTTTACATGTAGAGAACCCTCAAAGATTCCACAAAGAGACAGGCACTGAGGTTCGGTGTGTTAGTCAACACTTGGGATGGGACCCCTGCCTCCGATATTGAAGCACTTCATTCAAGTCTGGGTTACTCTGCTTTCAGTCCAGCTTCCTGCTAATGTGCCTGAGAGGCAGCACATAATGGCTCCAGCAGTTAAGTCCCTGCCACTCACATAAGAGACCTGGATGGAGTTCCTGGCTCCTGCTTGTGAGCTGGCGCAGCCTGGCCCAACCCACCCAAATGCAAGCATTTGGGGAGTGAACCAGTGGATGGCACATCTCTCCCTCCCTCTCTTCGACCCCTCTCACTTTCACTCAGCTTTCAAATAAATCAATAAATATTTTAAACAAAATGTCACACACATAAAAAGCACCATTAGAACTAGTAAATGTGGGGTGGCATTGTGGCACAGCAGGTAAAGCAGCCACCTGCAGTGCCAGCATCCCATATGGACACTGATTCAAGTCCTAGCTGCTTCACTTCCCATCCAGCTCTCTACTATAGCCTCAGAAAACAGTGGAAGATGGCCCAAGTCCTTGGGCCCCTGCACCTGGGAAGAAGCTCCTGATCCTGGCTTCAGATCGGCCCAGCTCCGGCTGTTGTGGCCATCTGAGAGTAAACCAGAGAATGGAAGACCTCTCTCCCTCTCTCTCTCTCTCTCTCTCTCTCTCTCTCTGCCTCTGCGTTTCAAATAATAAATAAATAAAAAAAAAAAAAACTAGCAAATCCATTAAGCAAAGTAGCTGGGTGCAAAGTTAACACAGAGAAATCAATTGTATTCTTTTTTTTTTTTTTTTTTTTTTTTTTTTGGACAGGCAGAGTGGACAGAGAGAGAGCAATGAGAGAGACAGAGAGAAAGGTCTTCCTTTTCTGTTGGTTCACCCCGCAATGGCTGCTGTGGCCGGCACACCGCGCTGATCCGAAGCCAGGAGCCAGGTGCTTTTCCTGGTCTCCCATGCAGGCGCAGGGCCCAAGCACTTGGGCCATCCTCCACTGCACTCCCAGGCCACAGCAGAGCTGGCCTGGAAGAGGAGCAACCGGGACAGAATCCGGCGCCCGGACCGGGACTAGAACCCGGTGTGCCAGTGCCGCAAGGCGGAGGATTAGCCCAGTGAGCCGCGGCGCCGGCCACAAAATATTTTCTATTTATAGTAATATTAAAAAGGAAAAGAAGTCAGCGCCGCAGCTCACTAGGCTAATCCTCCGCCTTGCGGCACCGGCACACCGGGTTCTAGTCCCGGTTGCCCCTCTTCCAGGCCAGCTCTCTGCTGTGGCCTGGGAGTGCAGTGGAGGATGGCCCAAGTGCTTGGGCCCTGCACCCCATGGGAGACCAGGAGAAGCACCTGGCTCCTGCCTTCGGAACAGCACGGTGCGCCGGCCGCAGCACGCCAGCCGCAGCGGCCATTGGAGGGTGAACCAACGGCAAAGGAAGACCTTTCTCTCTGTCTCTCTCTCTGTCCACTCTGTCAAAAAAAAAAAAAAAAAAAAAAAAAAAAAAAAAAAAAAGGAAAAGATACTTAGGTGGTGAAAGACTTGTACAATGAAAACTACAAATATTGCTAAAAGAAATTAAAGACATAAACAAACAGAAGTACATCCCATGTTCACAGACTGGAATATTGACTGCTATTAGGATGTCAATACTACTCAATCTACATATACACTGCAATCCCTATCAAAAATCCAATGGCATTCCTTGCAAAATATAAAAACCCATCCCGGCCAGCACCGCAGCTCACTAGGCTAATCCTCCGCCTGCTGCACCAGCACCCCGTAGTCCCAGTCGGGGTGCCGGATTCTGTCCCAGTTGCCCCTCTTCCAGGCCAGCTCTCTGCTGTGGCCAGGGAGTGCAGTGGAGGATGGCCCAAGTGCTTGGGCCCTGCACCCCATGGGAGACCAGGAGAAGCACTTGGCTCCTGGCTTCGCATCAGCGCAGTGTGCCGGCAACAGTGCGCTGGCCACAGCGGCCATTGGAGGGTGAACCAATGGCAAAGGAAGACCTTTCTCTCTCTCTCTCTCTCTCACTGTCCACTCTGCCTGTCAAAAAAAAAAAAAAAAAAACAAAACAAAACAAAAAAACAAAAAAACAAAAAAAAAAAACCATCCCAAAAGTCATAAAACTCTAAGGAGGGGCTGGCACTGTGGTGCAGCATGTTAACGCCTTGGCCTGAAGCTCTGGCATCCCATATGGGCGCCAGTTCAAGACCCTGCTGCTCCACTTCCTATCCAGCTCTCTGCTGTGTCCTGGAAAGGCAGTAGAAGATGGCCCAAGTCCTTGGGCCCCTGCACCTGCGTGGGAGACCTGGAAGAAGCTCCTGGCTCCTGGCTTCGGATCGGCACAGTGCTGGCCATTGTGGCCAATTGGGGAGTGAACCAGCAGATGGAAGACCTCTCTCTCTCTCTCTCTCTGCCTCTCCTCTCTCTTTCAAGTAAATAAATAAATCTTAAAAAAAAAAAAAAAGTTTAAAAAATAAAATAAAACTCTAAGGAACTCTAAATAGCCAAAACAAACTTGAAAAAGAACAAAATTGGAAGGCTCACACTTATGGATTATCAAAATTTACTACAAAGGAACAGTATAAAACAGTATGGTACTGGAGTGAGCATTTGCTGCAACAGTAAAGATGCAGCTTGGGATGCTGGCATCCAACAACAAGAGTTGGGGTTAGGGCCGGCGCCGCGGCTCACTAGGCTAATCCTCCGCCTAGCGGCGCCGGCACACCGGGTTCTAGTCCCGGTCGGGGCGCCGGATTCTGTCCCGGTTGCCCCTCTTCCAAGCCAGCCCTCTGCTGTGGCCAGGGAGTGCAGTGGAGGATGGCCCAGGTGCTTGGGCCCTGCAGCCCATGGGAGACCAGGAAAAGCACCTGGCTCCTGGCTCCTGCCATCGGATCAGCGCGGTGCGCCGGCCGCAGCGCGCCAGCCGCGGCGGCCATTGGAGGGTGAACCAACGGCAAAGGAAGACCTTTCTCTCTGTCTCTCTCTCTCACTGTCCACTCTGCCTGTCAAAAAAAAAAAATAAATAAAAAAAAAAAAAAAGAGTTGGGGTTAAAGTCCTGGCTCAGCTTCTGAATCCAGCATCCTTTAATGCACACACTGGAAGGCAGCAGGTCCCTATCACCCACATAAGAGACCCAGGTTCAGTTTCTGGCTCTTGGTTTCAGCCTGGGTCAGTCCCAGCTGTTGTGATGTTTGAAGAATGAATTAGCAGATGAACAAGTTTTCTCTCTGTCTCTCTCTGCCTTTCAAATAAAATGAAAACATGGGCCCAGCGCTATGGAGTAGCAGGTTAAGCTGCTGCCTACAGTTCTGGCATCCCATATGGACACCGGTTCAATTCTCTGCCTCTCCGCTTCTGCTCCAGCTCCCTGCTAATGCACCTTGGAAAGCAGCTCCTACTTGGGCACCTGCCATGCACGTGGGAGACCCAGAAGAAGCTCTTGGCTCCTGGCTTCAGCCTGGCGCAGCTCCGGCCATTGTGGCCATTTGGGAAGTAAACAAATGGATGGAAGATCTCTGCCTCCCCCCACCTCCATTCTGCCTTTATTAAAAAAAAAAAAAAAAAAAAAAAAAACTTTAAAAAATGAAAATAATGTTTCAAAATACAGAAGGTGGGACTAGCATTGTGGCATGGTGGGTTAAGCTGCCACCTGACACCAGAATCCCATAGAGTGGCAGAGTCCTGACTGTTCTGCTTCCAACCCAGGTCCCTACTAATGCACCTGGAAAAGCAGTGGAAGACAGCCCAAGAGCCTGGGCCCTTGCCACCTATGTGAAAGACTAATGGAGTTCCAGACTCCTGGCTTTGGCATGACTCAGCCCTGACTGTGTGGCCATTTAGGAAGTCAACCAGAAGATGGAAGATTTTTCTCTCTCTCTCTCTCTCTGCCTTTGAAATAAAATAAAAGGTAAAAATGATCAAAGAAAATAAAGAAAAGGACAGAGAACTAAGGGCCAAATGGAATGGAATCAGCCAACAAAAAAAAAATCAGTTGTTAAACAAGGTATGTTTATAAAAGTATAAGTTGTTGTATATTGATATACTAAAACAGCAAATAAGAGAGACAGAAGGAAATAATTAAACCAAGAGAAAACAAAAAATTATATAAGCACAAGCCACTCAACATCAGGAGAATGGGGCTGGCATTGTGTCACACTGGATTAAGCCACCACTTGTGATGCCAGCATCCCCTAACAGACACTCAATACACCATTTCCAATCCAGCTTCCTATTGTGCCTGGGAAGGCAGCAGATGGTGGGCCACATACTTGGGTCCTTGCCACCAATGTGGAAGACCTGACTTTGGCCTGGACCAGCCCAGCCATTGCAGCTATTGGGGGGTGAACCAGCAGATAGAAGATCTCTCTCCGTCTCTTTCCCTGTGTGTGTGTGTGTGTGTGTGTGTCTCCCTTTCAAATAAATAATAAATCATTAAAAAATCAGTAGCACAAAGTCCTCATTCTATGTATATGTGTGAAAATACCTTTTGACCCACAGCCAAACATTTTGATTTACCACCATCCGCTTCAATGAAAAATTATCTCCCAAAAAGATAAAGCTATAAGTCATGAATTTACTGTGTGATACTATCCAGTAGAATGAAGGTATAAAAATAAAGGCATAAAATCAGCCATCATCAAAACTAAAGAACCAGGGCTGGCATTGTGGCACAGCAGGTAAAGCTACCACCTGCAATGCCGGCATCCCATATGGGTGCTGGTTCGTGTCCCAGAGCTCCATTTCTGAACCAGCTCCCTGCTGATGGCCTGGGTAAAGCAGCAGAAAATGGCCCAAGCATTTGTGCCCCTGACACCCATGTGGAAGACCTGAAAGAAGCTCCGGTTTTGGCCTGACTCCAGTCCTGGTCACTGTAGCCATATGGGGACTGAACAGCAGATGGTAGATCTCTCCCTCTATGTCTGACTTTCAAATAAATAAATGTATCTTTAATAAATAAATAAACAAATAAGCCAAAGAGCAAAAATAGGCATACAATAATAATACTGGAAGTGTTGAGAATGACACAAAATTGCTTATACTGTCAATATTAGCACAGAGCAGTGCCAAGAATAACCCAACAGATACCATAACTGTCAAAGGGACACATTCATTAGATTTAGAAATTTGGCTTACTGACTGGCTGCTAAGACCAGGGACATGTTTTAAAGAGACACACAATATTTTTTTAAAATATTTTATTTATGTATTTGAGAGGTAGAGTTAGAGTTAAAGTTGGAGTTAGAGAGAGAGAGAGAGAGAGAGAGAGAAAGGTTTTCCATTTGCTGGTTCACTCCCCAGATGGCCACTACAGCCGCAGCTGAGTTAATCCAAAGCCAGGCACCAGGAGCTTCCTCCAGGTCTCCCATATGAGTGCAGGGGCCCAAGAACTTGGCCATTTTCCACTGCTTTCCTAAGCACTTTCCTAAGCATTTTCTACTGCTTTTCCATTTTCCACTGCTTTCATAAGCAGAGAGCTGGACTGGAATGGTGACAGCCAGGACTTGAACCAGCATTCATATGGGATTCTGGAGTCGCAGGCGGAGGCTTAGCCCACTACACTACTGCGCCTGCCCCGAGACACAATATTATAGACACATATCATAGGTGTATTTAAACTGGACTTACCGTCAGAGTGAAGACCACTCTTAAAGAGTGATGAAGGAATAATGTCTCAGCGTAGATACTTAATGCGTACATCACTGATTTCTACTTGATATAAGACTAAATAACTACCTGACTCTGAGATTAGATAAAAGTAGAAGGATATACTGCAAAGGCTGATGACATAACTTATTTCTGGGGCCGGCACTGTGGCAGAACAGATTAAGTTGCCATCTGCAGTGCTGGCATCCCATATGGGTACCTGTTTGAGTTTCAGCTGCTCCACTATCAATCCAGCTCCCTGCTAATGTATCTGGGAAAGCAGCAGAGGATGGCTCAAGTCCTTGGGCCCCTGTACCCATGTGGGAGACCTGGAAGAAGTTCGTGGCTCGTGGCTTTGACCTGGCCCAGCCCTCGGCCGTTACAGCCATTTGGGAAGTGAACCAGCGGATGGAAGACCTCTTTCTCTGTCTCTCCTTCTCTCTCTGTAACTCTGCCTTTCAAATAAATAAATCTTAAAAAATTTATTTCCCATTAAACAAATGAAAATGAAAATCACCTGTTTATGTATTTAAAATGTTGCAAACAGTGAAGACAGTAAAAAGGAAGCATAAAGTAGGGAATAGTAATAGAAGGAATAATAAGAAGCTACTAATTCTACAACTATTTACTGAGCACTCACAATGTCAGGCATTACGGATGGAAAGATAACTGACAGAGACAATGGGCCTGAGCTCAAGGTCCATGGTACACACAAGAAATTCTTCCCCCAAGCCATGCTCTGCTGTCCACCTGTGGAGCTCTTTCAAGAGTAAAAACAAAAGGAAGGCCAACCTGAGTGCAGGCTCAACATCACTCTCCTGAAACACTTGGGAAGAGAATCTCAGATTTTGTAATGTTTGCACATACATAATGAAATATTTTGGGGATAGGACCTAAGTCTAAACATGAAATTCATGTAGGTTTCACATACTTTACGTACATACGCTGAAGGTACTTTTATAAACTATTTTTATTGTGCCTGCTTTTCTGAGGATGTCATATAATGAGTACCTTAGCTCCTGAATGGCTGCATTTTGACTGCAATCCAACATTAGGTCAGGTGTAGACTTTTCCACTTGCAGGGTCATGTCAGTGCTCTGACTTCTGGTTTTTCAGATTAGGGACAGTCAACCTATATATCAACTTTTAATACTATAAATGAAAGCAGTTAGGGGCCGGCGCCATGGCTCACTTGGTTAATCCTCTGCCTGTGGTGCCAGCATCCCATACGGGCACCGGATTCTGTCCCAGTTGCTCCTCTTCCAGTCCAGCTCTCTGCTGTGGCCCAGGAAGGCAGTGGAGGATGGCCCAAGTGCTTTGGCCCTGCACCCGAATGGGAGACCAGGAGGAAGCGCCTGGCTCCTGGCTTCGGATCAGCGCAGTGCGCCGGCCGCAGTGCGCCAGCCGTAGCGGCCGTTTCGGGGTGAACCAATGGAAAGAAGACCTTTCTCTCTGTCTCTCTCACTGCCTAACTCTGCCTGTCAAAAAAAAAAAAAAAAAAATGAAGTCCAGGGCTGAGTGTTTGCCACTGCAGTTAAGGCCCCACTTGGGATGCCATGTCCCATACTGGAGTGCCTTGTGGGAGTCCCAGCTACAGGCTTCCAATACAGCTTCCTGGAAATGGCACCTGGGAGGCAGCAAATAACAAAGCTCAAGTACCTGGGAGACCTGGATGGAGTTCCAGGCCCCTGGCTTTCTCCTGTCTCAGACAACCCTGGGTGCTGCAGGCATTTGGGGAGTGATCGATAGAACAAAGATCTGACCTCAGAGCTTAGAACTTCAACACAGGAATTTTTGGAGGACACAGACATTTGGTCTATCACAAGGATAGATGAGGAAACTGAAGCAAAGAGAAGTTAAGCAACTCACTCAGAGTCACAGAGCTCATCTGTGACACAGAGGGGATTCAGATTCTGGCAAGGTGGCGGCTAATCGTGGAGAACTGATTCGAAGCTCTTCTAAGTACAAGTCCAAGATCAAAATGCCAGTGGACTCAGCAACTGGTGAGGGCCTGCTTCCCTTTCATGTGCAGGGCTCCACTGCTTCCTCACAGTGGAGGGAGGAAAGGCGTACTCTGGAGTCACATGAGTGCTCCGCCCTTGTGACCTAACCATTTCCCAAAGCCCCACCTCCAACCACCATCACCTGGGGGACTAGGCTTCAGCATACAAATTCTGAGAGGACAAACACATAAAATAGGGTTCTCATGCTTTTTCTGTAAGGAGATTTTTTTAAAAGATTTATTTATTTATTTATTTATTTGATGCAGAGTTACAGAGAGAGGGAGAGACAAAGTTCTTCCATCCGCTGATTCTCTCCCCAGATGGCTGCATTGGCTAGAGCTGGGTTGATCTGAAGCCAGAAGCCAAGAGCTTCTTCCAGGTTCCCCATGTGGGTACAGGGGCCCAAGCACTTGGGCCATCCTCCACTGCTTTCCCAGGCCATAAATAGAGAGCTGGATCGGAAAAGGAGCAGCCAGAACACGAATCGGCGCCCATATGGGATTCTGGTGCCGCAGGCGGAGCCTTAGCCTACCATACCACAGCACCAGGCCCTCTGTAAGAAGACTTTCACAATGAAAGCACAGGGGTGGAAGTTTGTCCTAGCGGTTAAGATGCTGCATCACACATTGGAGTGCTCTGCATCTTGACTTCAACTTCCTGCTACAGACCTTCAAGTATTTGGGTTCCTGAACCCCACCTGGGAGATGTGCATTGAGCTCCTGGTCCCCAGCTTCAGCCCTGCCCAGCCCTGCCGTTATGAGCACCTAGGGAGCAACCCAGTAGATGGGAACTCTGCCTGCCTGCCTGCTTGTCCGCATTTCAAGTAAATAAATTTTTTTCCAAAAGTACAGCTTCTCAGAAAATACTAATTTTTATTTAAAAAAAAAACAAGTAAGTTAAATACTCTTCCAAATTGAATAACAATACATTCATGTTTCATGAAATTAATCTGGTGGCTTGTAACCAACATTTCTTAATGAAATATACAGAAGAGAAAAATATCAAAGAGCATTGCATAAAGTAATAGTTATATGCTATTTCCTGAGACAACACTTCTATATATGATATACAAATGCTGGCTATGATGGAAAAATTTTATACCATAAGGTACCTTAAAAAAACAAACAAACAAACTCACTGCCACTGAGGTAGGAAGGGATAAGAAAACTTTTGACCATGATTTCATCTGCTGCTGTCAAACTCATAGACTCTGTTACTATGCTTATAAATGTTCTTTTTTATGTTATCCTCAGTCACAGAATTCCTTAAACCCTACAGTTCTGTTCTGCTTCACTTAGTTCTCAGCTGCCAATCAGAGAAGGTGCTAATTGTTCACCGGAACGTTTTTTAAGGATTTATTTACTTATTTGAAAGGTAGAGTGAGACAGAGAGAGAATGCTCTCCCATTCACTGGTTCACTCCCCCAAATGCCCACAACAGCCAGGGCTAGCCCAGGCCAAAGCCAGGAAACAGGAACTCCATCAGGATCTCCCAAGTGGGTGGCAGGAATCCAAGTACTTGGGCCTTCATCTGCTGCCTCCCAGTTCAAGCACCTGGGACTCAACACAGGCACTCAGATATGAGACGCAGGTGTCACAAGCAGCAGCTTAACCCACTGCACTACAACGCCTACCTTGCACTGGAACTTTTTTTTTTTTTAAGATTTATTTATTTATTTGAAAGGCAGAGTTACAGAGAGAGAAACAGAGAAAGAGATCTTCCATTCACTGGCTCATTCCCCAAATGGCCACGACAACCAGGAGTGGGTCAGACCAAAGCCAGGAGCTTCATCTAGGTCTCCCACATGGGTGCAGGGGCCCAAGCACTTGGGCCATCTTCAGCTGCTTTCCCAAGCACTTAGCAGGGAGCTGGATTGCAAGTGGAGCAGCCAGGACAATGCAGACTGCAACTTAACCTGCTATACCACAACACTGGCCCTTAGCACTGAACTTTCCTTTTTTTTTTGACAGACAGAGTTAGACAGTGAGAGAGAGAGACAGAGAGAAAGGTCTTCCTTTGCTGTTGGTTCACCCCTGAAATGGCTGCTACAGCCGGTGCACTGCGCCAATCCGAAGCCAGGAGCCAGGAGCTTCGAGCTTCCTCCTGGTCTCCCATGCAGGTGCAGGGCCCAAGCACTTGGGCCATCCTCCACTGCCCTCCTGGGCCACAGCAGAGAACTGGACTGGAAGAGGAGCAACTGGGACAGAATCCGGCGCCCCGACCGGGATTAGAACCCGGGGTGCCAGCACCGCAGGCGGAGGATTAGCCTACAGCCAGCCTGAACTTTCAAGCACTCTTTGCTCCACTGCTCTCCCTAAAAAATCATTTCAAGGTGCGCATTGGCACCATGGTTAAGACGCTACTTGGGACACCTACATCCTAAACCAGAATGCCTCGATTTGAGTCCTAGCTTCATTCTCCATTCCAGCTTTCTGCTCATGCACACCCTGGGAGGCAGCAGGTGATGATTCAAGTACCTGGGTCCCTGTCACTCATAAGGGAGAGCCAAGGGGCTGGCACTGTGGTGTAGCGAGCAGAGCCGCCACCTCCAGTACCGGCATCCTATATGGACACCGGTTCAAGTCCCGGCTGCTCCACTTCCGATCTGGCTCTCTGCTATGGCCTGGGAAAGCAGTGGAGGATGGTCCAAGTCCTTGGACCCCTGCACCCACGTGGGAGACCCAGAACAAGCTCCTGGCTCCTACCTTCGGATCAGCACAGCCATCTCTCTCTGCCTCTCCTTCTCTCTTTGTGTAACTCTGACTTTCAAATAAGTAAATAAATCTTAAAAAAAAAGGGGGGGGGGCAAACTGAGTTCTCAGTCTTACCCAGCTCCAGATTTTGTGGGCATTTATGGAGTGAACTAGTATATGGGAGATCTCCCTCTGACTCTCAAATAAAAATAAATAAATAGCATTTAAGAATTCTTTAGGCAATGGTTGATCTCTGGCAAATGCTAATAAGCCCCTATCTCTGCCTCTTAACTGCAAATTAATGGAATCTTTCAGCCTAAAAAAAAAGTATTCTTTCCCCCATTCCTTGTTTTTTCCTCTCCCTTCTCCTAATTACTACATTCTTAGAGATTAGATTCCCCTCTCATTTTTTCAGTTTTCCAAATTATTCTAAATAGAAATGCCCATAGTTTTAAAAAATGAAGGCACTCTTCCTCACAGGGAAAAAATACAAATGGGAAAGACAAGGAGCTTCTAATATCACAATGGAAAAGCAAACTGAAGACTGACAGAGAGAAAAACAAGAGACCATCTGAGGGTTTTTCAAAAAGTTTATGATAGCACAGGCAATTAGCCTAGCAGTTGAGGTACCAGTAAGGACACCTGGATCACTCATTGAAGGATATGAAAAAAACTGGGGACCAGCACTGTGGCACAGCAGATTAAGCTGCCACTTACAACACTGGCATCCCCCATAATAGTGCCAGTCTGAATCCTGGCTACTCTGCTTCTGATCCAGCTTCCTGCTAATGCAGCTGGAAAAGCAGTGGAAGATGGCTCAAGTACTTGGGCACCTGCCACCCATGTGGGAGACCCAGACTAAGTTCCAGACTCAAACAGACATATTTTAAAAGTTTGGGGAAGAGGGACAAGCATTTGGTGTAGTGAAGTCGCCATTCAGGATATCCACACCCCATATCAGAGCAGCTAGGTTACAGTCCTGGACCTGCTCTTTTTTTTTTTTTTTTTTATCTTTTATTTAATGAATATAAATTTCCAAAGTACGACTTATGGATTACAATGGCTTCCCCCCCATACCGTCCCTCCCACCCACAACCCTCCCCTTTCCCACTCCCTCTCCCCTTCCATTCACATCAAGATTCATTTTCGATTATCTTAATATACAGAAAATCAGCTTAGTATACATTAAGTAAGGATTTCAACAGTTTGCTCCCACACAGAAACATAAAGTGAAAAATAATAGATGATTTTTTTAAATGATGATGAAATCAGATCAGACCTATTGTCATGTTTAATCATTTCAGTTCACAATTGATCATAATGAAAGGACTAAGAGTCAAAGGGAGCACATAAACAAGTCTAGTACCTGCTAACACTAACCGATAGAATAAATAAAGGGGAAAGTGATCCAACATGGGAAGTGAGATACTCAGCAGACTCATAGAATGGCGGATGTCCTAAATAGCACTCTGGCCTCAGAATCAGCCCTAAAGGCACTCGGATCTGGCTGAAAAGCCCATGAGAGTATTTCAGGCATGGAAAGCCAAGACACTCTGGCAAAAAGATCTCTGTGAGTGAGATCCCAGTGGAAAGAACAGGTCTTCAAAGTAGGAGATACCTTTCTCTGAAGGGAGGAGAGAACCTCCACTTTGCCTAAACAAGATAAGAGTCGGAGAACTCAAGGGGCTTCCATAGCCTTGGAAACTCATGACTGGTGCATAGGGAGATTACTGATGCCATAAACAGGAGTGTCAATTTGTAAAGTCAACAACAGGAGTCACGGTGCACTTACTCCTCATGTAGGATCTCTGTCCTTAATGTGCTGTACATTGAGGCTTAATGCTATAACGAGTACTCAAACAGTATATTTCACTTTGTGTTTCTATGGGGGTGCAAACGGTTGAAATCTTTACTTAATGTATACTAAACTGATCTTCTGGCCCTGCTCTTGATTCCAGCTTCCCGCTAATGCCCACTCTGGGACACAGCAGGTGATGGCTCAAGTACTTGGGTCCCTGCCACCCTTCCTGTCTCTGAGCTTCAGCCTGGCCCAGTGCTGGCTGTTGTGGGCATCTGGGGAGTAAGACAGCAGATGAGATGTCTCTCTGTCTCTTTGCCTTCCAAATAAATAAGTTAAAAAAATTGTAAGTGTGAGATTTATTTAAAAAAAAAAAAGGAATATCTACAAAGTGGCAGGCTGCAGTCATGAAAACAAACTAAACCACATTTTAGACGAATCTCAAAGGAAAGGGAATCACAGAAAAATGAATCCACATATGTAGTCTCAAAAATCAGCAAAAACCTAAATAATTCAAAAAGTTTGTGGAAAAAAATAGAATTTAGATTTGATTAAAAAAAAGAAATTGAAATCCATGCAGTTTTCTCACAGTATACATTTTCTATTACCTTTTTGAAGACCTCCTCATACACTGTTTAGGGATACATATGGAAACATAATAACCAAAAGCAAGAATTAACCAGCACAAAATTCAGAATACTGGGTAGGCACTATGGTTTTGTGGGCTAAGCCTCTGCCTGCTGCACCGGCATCCCACGTGGCACTGGTTTGTGTCCTGGCTGCTCCTCTTCCAATCCAGCTCTCTGCTATGGCCTGGGAAAGCAGTAGATGGCCCAAGTGCTTGGGCCCCTGCACCCGTGTGGGAGACCCAGAGAAGCTCCTGGCTCTTGGCTTTGGATCTGCCCAGCTCCAGCCATTGCGGCCATTTGGGGAGTGAACCAACAGATGGAAGTCCTTACTCTCTGTCTCTCCCTCTCTGTCTGCAACTCTAGCTCTCAAAAAAATAAATCTTTAAAAATAAATAAATAAAATTTTAAAAAGTTAGAATACTGGTTAACTGTGGTGGAGGAAAGGAGCTGGAATACAAGAGAATGGATGGAGTCTTCAAAGGAACTGTTAATTATTTTGTGACAGCCTTGTTTGCATACTGATATAATTTGAATGCACACTATTTTCAAAAGAAAGATTATGTCATGGGTGAGAATCTACATTAAAAAATCATGTAACAGTCAAATTTATGCACTGACAGAATATACACTTCTCTCACATTTAATATGAGATCCTTTGACCACTCCACAAATAATTCTAAAATTTAGGGAAAAATGAAATGGAAAGGTAAAACTCAACAACAGAAAAACCACCTAATTTTTAGAAGGGGCAAAAGTCCTTCCTACCAGACACATCACCAAAGATTCACAGATAGCAAACAAGCCCACACAAAGATGGTCCCCATCAGCTGTCCTCAGGGAAACGCAATCAAAACACGGAAATCCCCATCCACGGTGGCCCAAGTCGAGAACACCGACAACACCAATGGCTGATGAGGATGTCTAGAACACAAACTCTCACTTATCTCTGGTGGGAAGGTAAAGTCAAGTTGGCAGCTTCTCCAAAAAACATGCTGGTACCAAATGACCCAGTGATCACGCTACTTGGCATTCACCCAAAGGAGTTAAAAACTTATGTCCACACAGAAACCTGTACACACACACGTTTACAGCAGCTTTATTCCTAACTGCCAAAACTCCAAAGTGCCAAGGTGTACCCCAGTAAGTGAATGGATAAACAAACTGGTACATGCAGACAACGGACGATTCCTCAGTGCTAAAAAGAACAGAACTACTCAGCTATGAAAAGCCATGAGGGACCTCAAATGCTCACTACAAAGTGAAAGATGCCAATCTCAGTATGAGTCCAGCTCCCTGGCAGACTGGGAAAGCCACAACTACGGAAACAGTTAGATCAGTGGTTGCCAGCAGTTGAGGGGAAAGACCAACCAACAGGCAGAGCCCAGAGGATCTTCATGGCAATGAAGAGAGAGAGGCTATTGCAATGGTGGACACGGGTAAGGTCTGTCCAACACGAGGAGTCAGCACTAATGTAAACTGTGGACCTGGAGTGATAAGGCCTGCCAGCGAGGGAACAAAAGCACACTCACACACTTGGTTGTGGGCTGGGCCCCTGCAGAAGGCTCAGTACCCCCCCGCCAGGCAGGGGGCATGTGGGCATCTCAACACCGTTCTCTCATTTTTGCTGCTGCCAACCTAAGCACTCCTTTAAAAAAATGGGTTTTTAACCTAAAGAAAAATTACAAGCATATCATACCGTAAACAAGTCTTCCTGCTCCTCTCCCTACCTTGGTATTTTCCTCAGTAGGCCAAATCTTTAACTCCTGTTTCAGCTGAAATCCGTGGCAAGCCGAAGAGGCCTCCTAGCTACATCCAATGAACAGCTTTGCTTTATCCATCACACGGATGGGCAGTTTAACATGGGGCCCGCCATTCGATCAAGAAAAACCCAAAATGACTGGATGAGCAATGCCCAAGGCAGGAGCCTCCGGGTCGGTGGTCTGCAAATCCCGCCACGTACGTGAAAAACACTTTGGACCGGAAGCGCTTACAAATCTAAGACGGTACGTTTTTCCCCTTTTACTTTCTAGCAAATGAAAATCACCACCACAGGAACTGTCCCAAGCGGCTACACACACGGAACACCGAGGAGCCTCCAAATCACGCCCCCAATTCAAGAAATTAAAGCCAAATGAGGTGTTTGGAAAATGTGCCTTCAATTTTATCTTCTCCTGAACCTGACCCGTTCTTCAGTTTCCTGATGGGCGGTAGCACCGGGCCAACCACCCTGAGAGCCCCGAGATGCGCGCCTCATCCCACTCCCCAACCCCTCCCCTCTCAAGCCCCCACAAACCCACCGCCCCTGAAACTCCACGCCTGCCCTTCTCTCGACCGCTGAAACCCACGCCCCTCCAGCCTCAGCGCCCCAGCGCCGCACCCCCACGTCCCCTGCCCTGGGTCCCCGCAGCGCCGACGCTCGCCCCCCACCCCAGGGGTCCCCAGTCCCCACTGAGCCTTCCGCCCACAGCAGCTGCGGCCCCGCAGCCCCAGCACAGCGGCCCCCCGGGCCGAAGCCCTCAGCCTCCGCCAGCCCAGCCCTGCCCTGCCCAGCCCAGCCCGCTAGGCCCAGACACAGGCCCCGAGGCCTCGGCCGCCCTCCTCCTCACCGTGTCGGCCCCGGAGCCCTCTTCCTTGGCCCCGTCCGCGCCCTCCCCGACCGCAGCCTCCAGCCCAGCGTCGGAGCTGCCTAGCGGCTCCAGGGGCGCAGGCTGCAGCTGCCGCTCGGGGTCCGGAGGTGCCTGCTCCATGGCTGCAGTTCCGCGCGCCGAGCCCAGTGCGCCTGCGCCGCCGCCGGGGCCGCCGCCGCCCCGCCCCTCCCGGCCCGCCCCAGGGGGGGCGCGACCCGGGTGCGTTCCCCGAGCGGGACTGGTGACAGATGGGCCGGTGGAGGAAGCGTTTGGCTCCCGAGTCAGGAGAATCAGAAATCTAGGAGAACTCGTAGAGGTAGGGAAGACAGAGAGAGAGAGAAACAAGCAGGGAAGGTGAACACCAGAAGCAGGCATGGGAACCATTCCGTGGACGCAGAGGAAGCTGAAGGCTGTGGTCCGACCATCCCCCCTCTCGGCCCCTGCCTGGACTCCAATTATTATTATTGTTATTTAAAGATTTATTTATTTATTTTAAAGTCAGAGCTACAGAGAGGCAGCGGGGGGTGGGGTGGGGGGGAAAGTCTTTGATTCACTAATTCACTCCCCTAGTGACTGCAATGTCCAGAGCTGTGCCAATCCGAAGCCGGGAGCCTCCTCCTGGTCTCCCATATGGGTGCAGGGGCCCAAGGACTTGGGCCATCTTCTGCTTTCCCAGGCCATAGCAGAGAGCTAGATCAGAAGAGGAGCAGCTGCAACTAGAACCAATGCCCATGTGGGATGCCAGAGCTGCAGGCGTCGGCCCAACCCTGATGACATTTAATATATATCCCTTCAAGTATTATATATACATACAAATATATACATATATACAGTAAAAATGGGATCACACTATAAAGCTATTTGATTTTTTTAAAAAATATTTAAAGATTTATTTATTTGAAAGGCAGAGTTTCAGAAAGGAGGGAGTGAGAGAGAAATCTTCCATCTGCTGGTTCACTCTGCAAATCGATACAACTCTCAGGGCTGGGCCAGGCCAAGGCCAGGAGCCAGGAGCTTCCTCTAAGTCTCCCACATAGGGGTGCAGGGGCACAAACACTTGGGCCATTCTCTGCTTTCCCTGGCACATTTGCAGTGAGCTGGATCAGAAGTGGAGAAGCTGGACTTGAACCTGTGCCCATACGGGATGCCAGTGCTGCAGGCCATGGCTTGAACCCACTGCATTACAGCATTGGCCCCTAAAATAATTTTTTAAAGATGCATTTTATTTATTTGAAAGGCAGAGTGACAGAGAAAGAAGTGTCTTCCATTTGCTGGTTCATTCCCTGAATGGCTACCTCAACCAGGTCTGGACCAGGCCAAAGCCAGGAGACAGGAACTTCATATGCATTTCCCAGGTGGGTGGCAGGCATCCAAACACATGGGCCATCTTCCACTGCCTTCCCAGGTACATTAGCAGGGAGCTGGATCAGAAGCAGAATAGCCAGGACTAGAACCGGTACTCCTGTATGGGATGTCAGCATCACCAGTGGTATATCCTGCTACACCACAATGCCAGTCCCCAATTTTTTTAAACTATTTTTTTTGAAAGTCAGAGTTATGCAGAGAGAGGAGAGGCAAAAAGAGAGAGAGAGAAGTCTTCCATCCAATGGTTCACTTCTTAATTGGCTGCAATGGCAGGAGCTGCGCCGATCTGAAGCCAGGAGCCAGGAGCTTCTTCCTGGTCTCCCACACAGGTGCAGGAGCCCAAGGTTGTGGGCCATCATCTACTGCTTTCCCAGGCCACAGCAGAGAGCTGGATGGGAAGTGGAGCAGCCGGGTCTCGGACCTGCACCCGTATGGGATGCCGATGCTTCAGGCCAGGGCATTAACCTGCTGCGCCACAGCACCAGCCCCTTAAACTCTTTTTAAAAAAGGTTTACTGGCCGGCGCCGCGGCTCACTAGGCTAATCCTCCGCCTTGCAGTGCCAGCACACCGGGTTCTAGTCCTGATGGGGGCGCCGGATTCTGTCCCGCTTGCCCCTCTTCCAGGCCAGCTCTCTGCTGTGGCCAGGGAGTGCAGTGGAGGATGGCCCAAGTGCTTGGGCCCTGCACCCCATGGGAGACCAGAAGTACCTGGCTCTCTGGGAGACCAGAAGTACCTGGCTCCTGCCATCGGATCAGTGTGGTGCGTCGGCCGCAGCACACCAGCCGCGGTGGCCATTGGAGGGTGAACCAACAGCAAAGGAAGACCTTTCTCTCTCTCTCTCTCTCACTGTCCACTCTGCCTGTCAAAAAAAAAAAAATTTACTTATTTTTTTTTTATTTGACAGGTAACTAGAACCTGGCGCCCACATGGGATGCCGGCCCTGCAGCAGAAGATTAAACAAGTGAGCCACAGCCCCAGCCCCGGCCCCAGATTTACTTATTTATTTGAAAGAGTTGCAGAGAAGAAGGGAGAGAGAGAGAGAGAGAGAGAGATCTTCCATCCACTGGCTCACTCCCCAGATGGCTGCAACTGCCAGAGCTGGGCTGCTTTTCTCAGGCACATTAGCAGGGCTTTAGATCAGAAATGGAGCAGCCGGCTGGCACCGCAGCTAACTAGGCTAATCCTCTGCCTGTGTAGCCGGCACCCCAGGTTCTAGTCCTGGTTGCTCCTCTTCTAGTCCAGCTCTCTGCTGTGGCCCGGGAGGGCAATGGAGGATTGTCCAGGTCCTTGGGCCCTGCAACCACATGGGAGACCAGGAGAAAGCACCTGGCTCCTGGCTTGGATCAGCGCAGTGCACCGGCCGTAGTAGCCAATTGGGGAGTGAACCAACAGAAGGAAGACCTTTCTCTCTGTCTCTCCTCTCACTGTCTAACTCTGCCTGTCAAAAACAAAAAGAAGTGGAGCATCCAGGACTCAACATCCACATGAGATTCTGCGTCCCAGGTAGTGCCTTTACCTGTTGTACCACAACACCAGCCCCTGTTTTCTTACACTTTAATTCATTCATTAGTCCACTCAACATTTTAAAAAATTTATTGCAGAGACACAGAGACACGGACTGACAGAGCTCTCACCCAATGGTGAGAACCCACACGCCTGTAATGGCCAGGACCACACTGGGCCAAAGCAGAGCGCCAGGAACTCAATCTAGGTCTCCCATGTGGATAGCAGCAGCCCAGCTACTTGCATGACCTGCGGCCTCCCAGGATCTGCACTGGCAGGAAACCGGAACCAAAAGGCGCAGCTGGGGTCGAGTCTGCCGACTCCAGAGCGAGACTAGGACGTCTTAACTGCCAGACCTAACCTCCACCCTCTATAACACTATTTCAGAATTTACTTCATTTTACTTAATACAGTAAGAACACCTTTATATGTGAGTAAATCTTTCTACATAATCTTCCTAATGGCCAAAAGCATTCTATGATAACATTATTATGATTTATTTAATCCTATAAAGGTCTATACTTATAATTTAAATTGAATCCAAGCTTGAGTTTCACAAACACTGCAGTGACCATCCTTCTACATAGCTTTGCTGTGGACCCAGCCACTTGTTTCCCTAGGCTAACTAGGAATTGGATTTTAAGGAAATTTTCATTTAAACTCTGATAGATTATCTGATGGATTACTTTTACTCTATTACAAAATAATGTGTTTCAAAAAAAAGTGGATATTTATATACATTAGATAATACACCTTGACCTTGGGCTGCCTATAAACTAACACATTCTTTTTGATAAAGAGACAGCAACTAGTGTTTATATAAAAAGCCTGGTGTGCGGGAAGTCAGTCCTTCAGTCGGTCCATCTTTGGGATGCTCTGCCCAGTAGCCTGCATCACAACAGCTGCAGTTCTTCTGTGCTGGCACTTTGCATACCTTCCCACCCTGCAGTGTCCAGGCAGGCATTATTTTCTTCATTTCACAGAGGAAGAAGCATGCTCAGGTAATAGCCAACAAGGTCACGCAGCCAGTAACTACAGGAAAGACTTGAGATTCAAACCCAGATTTGTAGGACAGTCAGAAACCAAGCTCTTGGCCTATGTGACTTCTTTGCGTGCAAGAAAGGAAGAAGAGAGCGGGCCAGTGGGGCTCGAGGTGTGGTACAGCGGGTTGAACGGCTGCTTGGGATGCCTGCATTCCATTTCCCAGTGCCTGGGATTGAGTCCTACCTCTGCTTCCCGCTAATGTACCTGGGAGGCAGCAGACAATGATCCCAGAACCTGGGAGACCTGGATGGAGTTCCTGGCTCCTGGCTTCAGCCTGGCCCAGCCCAACCAGCCAGTAAAGAATCTATCAATCTCTCTCTCTCTCTCCCCCTCTCTCTCTCCCTCTTTCTCTCCCTCTCTCTCTCTCCCCCTTTCAAATAATTATTTTAAAAAGAGGTCGATAGATTACTTACTTGGAAATCCATAAAGGCAGAGACACAGATGTGCCGTATTGTGACTCTGGAAACAGAAGGACACCTCCTCACCCCCAGCCCCCACTGGGGAGGGCTCGCCCTTGGGACCTGAGAGCGACCCGGCCAGGCTGGCTGTAAGGATGAGTGCCCCTCACTTGTCACCTCAGCCAGCAAGAGGAACTTCAGGCTTCTGTATCTGAACAGCATGCTTTACTTTTTCTTTTCGTCATTCATTTAACAGATATGAAAATCGCTGCACCCTATCATCTAGGTTCTCCGCTCCCTGCTGCTGGGATCTTCCTACTGTCCCCTGGCTGACCAGCCAGGGACTGTGCAGGGCACCCTCCTCCCCCCTCCTTCCCAGGGTCAGTGTGGAGGGCACCCTCCTCCCCCCTCCTTCCCAGGGTCAGTGTGGAGGGCACCCTCCTCCCCCCTCCTTCCCAGGGTCAGTGTGCAGGGCACCCTCCTCCCCGCTCCTTCCCAGGGTCAGTGTGGAGGACTTCAGCTGTTGTTCACAGCACAGGATCTCATTTGTCCCCTTCCTATCAGTGTCACTGTATTCTTTGGGAGCAGAGTCCCCAGAGCAATTCTTCACATGCGCCTTCTTCCCAGCCTCCCAGCACAGGAGCAGAAGCACTCGGATCCTTCCTTCACTACCCTGGGCCAATTATTTCAACTCAGCAGATGGGGCCCTTGAACTCCCAGGAGATCAACTCCTCCAGCATCCTACAGCAAGCCAGCTACCAAAATCTTCAGCAAAGAAATACTCCTTCCCTCTCAGATAACTTAAAGGTACTTTGAAGGACTGGTGTTGTGTCGTCACAAGTAAAGTTGCTGCCGGTAACCCCAGCATCCCATGTGGGTGTGGGTTCCTGTCCCAGCTGCTCCACTTCCAATCCAGCTCCTGGGAAAACCAGTGGAAGATGGCTCAAGTGCTTGAGCCCCTCCACCCTTGTGGGAAACCCAGATGAAGCTCCTGGCTCCTGGCTCCTGGATTTAGCCTGGCTCAGCTCTGGCTGTTGCGGCCATCTGGGGAGCGAACCAGTGGATCAGTGGGTGTTTCTGTAATTCTAACTTAAAATACAAACATTAAAAAAAAAAAAAAAAAACCCTTTGATAGAGGCCTTCCGAGGCAGATAGTTGTTTACAACTAGGAAACCTGACCTGATGGGCAGGGAGGAAGCACAGTTCATTGCCCAAGTATTTCAGGACAAATGATGTGGCACCTCTCTACCAACACCACACATCCAGTAATAGCACTTCACCTGTGAGGGTACTTCTGCAAGCTCAAAAGGAACCGGAAATTCATGCTCCAGACATGGAATTTTCTTTGGTATCCAGAAGTTGCCAGACTTGAAAATTAGGGCTGTCTAAAAGTCACTAAGGATTTATTACATATGGCATTTTGTTGTGGGAGATGTTTTTAGGAGTTCAAAAAAGGAAGTCATAATTACTCCCAACTCTTCAATCCTTGCCAGCAACCAACCATATCCAACCACTCAGACACAATTCTAGCTCTGGTCTGAATGCTTATGTCTCCCCACCCCCCACCCCCGATCATGTGCTGAAATCCTAACCTCTGAGGTTTTAGGACTTGGGGCTTTGGGGAGGTGATGAGGTCATGAGGGAAGGGTAGCGCCTCCAATGCGGGATTGGCAGTCCATGCTTGCTGCTCAGTGCTTTCCTAAGAAGCCCACAGGAGTTCATCCACCACTTCCCCCCCAGTGAGGACCCAGCAAGAAGATGGCTATGGGGCGGGAAACGAGCCCTCCTCAGGCCCCAGCAGACTGGCTGGAAGCTTGACCTCGACCTTCCAGCCTCCAGAACTGTGAGACAGAAGTCCGCTGTTTCTGAGCCCCCCAGGCTGTGGTGTTTGGTCACAGCAGCCCAGATGTTCCAAGATAATTCCCCAGAAATCATGCGGCGACTCTGCTCTGAGAAGGCTCAGACTGAACCCACTTGAATGAAACCAGAACAAAATCAAGCCTAAGTGTGTTTGTTTATACTGAAGGAAGTTCGTACAAGGGAGGGTCCAGGTGCTGTGTGCATATGCGACACTCTACGGGTGCCCAGGATTTGGTTTACACGGATGTGGTAAGACACACACACAGATGACTGTCGTGAAGGAAGGAGTGTTTTATACCCACAGCAAGAGGTACCACCTGGAGGAACCACCAGATTGCAAAGGAACCACTAGGGTGGGTCAGGGGGCAGGGAGGCCACAGGGGAACCATGGACAGGGGCCTTTCTTACAGCTTCCATGGGAACAGGCCAGGCAGAACCAGACACTTAGGACTGGCTAGGTTGAGTGACTTCTTCAGGCTGTGGAGGACAGGGTGGTCTGCTGCGTGGCCCCGGCACCGTTAGCGAAGGAGAATGAGGCTGCAGTGAGAGGGCTGACAAAGGAGGTGGCCAGGGCAAGGGGCCGGGGCTCCTTGTCCTGCAGGCCGTCGTTTACCACCTCTAGGGACTGGCCAGCCCTGGAAACAGGCCCCTGAGGGTCGGCAAGGCCCCACTATCAAAGCATGGAAAATATAGAAAAAAAGGCATTGTTAGGACATGTGCAGATGTATTGACTTCACTAACATATCCAGAGGCATTTGTGTAGTGACACGTGTGCAAAAACATAAAAATTGCAATTAGCAGGAAACTCAAAAGTCAGTCCAACTTTCTTTTTAAAAAAAAAAAAGATTTATTTATTTGAAAGAGTTACACAGAGAGGAGAGAGAGAGAGAGAGAGAGAGAGAGAGAGAGAGAGAGAGGTCTTCCATCCAATGGTTCACTCCCAAATTGGCTGCAATGGCCGGAGCTGCACCGATCCGAAGCCAGGAGCCAGGAGCTTCTTCCAGGTCTCCCACGCGGGTGCAGGGGCCCAAGGACTTGGGCCATCTTGTACTGCTTTCCCAGGCAGAGAGCTGGACTGGAAGTAGAGCAGCCAAGTCTGGAACTGGCGCCCATATGGGATACCAGCACTTCAAGCCAGGGCATTAGCCTGATGCACCACAGCGCCGGCCCCACCAGTCCAACTTTCTACTTGATACTGAAAGTCCCTGCCGATACTCCCACCACAGTGTTATCTACACCAGTGCTTGTAAAGAGTACCATGGATAGGGAAGCATATTATATGTTTCTAATGACCTTTAGTTCCATTTTTGCTAAAAAAGCAATGTATAGTCATCATTTTCAAAATTCAGAAATACCAAAAAGCAAAAAGAATATTAAAATTATCCATAACACCAGGACCCAGAAACAACCACCTTCACTATTTATATTTCTGAATGTCTTCCCTCCCCTTTTAAAAACAAATATATAAGTATAATAAAGATAGAATCATGTTCCCACTGGTTCACTCCCCAGAGTCTTATAACAGCCAGGGCTGGGCCAGGCCGAAGCTAGGAGCCAGAAACTCCATCTGGGTCTCCCATGTGGGTGGCAGAGGCGCAAGCACTTGGGCCATCATCTGCTGCGTTTCCAGGCACATTACAGGAAGCTGGATTGGAAGTACAGAGTAGCTGGGACTCAAAGCAGCACTCTCTCTGGGGGTAGGTGTCCCAAGCAGTGACAACCTGCTGTGCCACAGTGCCTGCCCTGCTCTACGACAGGAAGCTGGGGCCTACAAAACGAGGGTGCATGACTGGGTACCCCCTTTAATAGGCACCACCAAACTGTTCTCCAAAATGTGGAACAGGGGCCTTTCCTCTCTCTGTGTAACTCTGACTTTCAAATAAATAAATAAATCTTAAAAAAATGTGGAACAAATTACATTCCCTCTAATAATGTTTGAGAACACACATTTTCCTTAACTAACACCAGTTTTTGCTGTTTTCATCTCTGCTCAGAACTCCTTCTGGGTCTGCTATGTTGTTGGCAGGGACTCAAGTTACAAGAGCCACTATCTGCTCCCTCTCAGGCATGTTAGCAGGGAGCTGCATCAGAAGCAGAGTAGCCAGGACTTGAAGCAGGCACTCCATCCAGTATGGGATGTGGCTGTTCCAAATGGTGGCTTGGCTTGCTATGCCAACGTGCTTGCCCCTAGAGCTTTTTTTGTGAGAAAGGTTTTGATTCAAATTCTCTAAAGCATATAGGCCTTTCAGATTTTTTTTTTTTTTTTTTTTTTTTTTTTTGACAGGCAGAGTTGGACAGTGAGAGAGAGAGAGAGAGAGAGAAAGGTCTTCCTTCCACTGGTTCACCCCCCAAATGGCCGCTACAGCCGGAGCTATACTGATCTGAAGCCAGGAGCCAGGTGCTTCCTCCTAGTCTCCCATGTGGGTGCAGGGCCCAAGCACTTGGGCCATCCTCCATTGCCTTCCCACAGCAGAGAGCTGGACTGGAAGAGGAACAACTGGGACTACAACCCGGCGCCGATATGGGATGCCAGTGCCATAGGTGGAGGATTAACCAAGTGAGCCATGGCGCCAGCCCCAAGATTTGGGTTCATTTTATGTCAGTTTTGGTAAAGTTCATTTTTCAAGAAATTGAAAAGTCCATTTTATCTAAGTTGTTGAATTTGTTGGCATAAAATTGTTAGTTTCTTTTATTATCCATTTATGGTCTGTAGTGATAACATTTTTTTGAAAGATTTATTTATTTTATTTGAAAGGCAGAGTTACAGAGAGGCAGAGAGAGGGAGAGAAAGAGATCTTCCATTCACTGGTTCACTCCTCAAATGTCCTCAAGGGCCAGAGCTGAGCCGATCTGAAGCCAGGAGCCAGGAGCTTCTTCCAGGTCTCCCATGTGGGTCCAGGAGCCCAAGGACTTGGGCCATCTTCCACTGCTTTTCCAGGCCACAGCAGAGAGCTGGATCAGAAGTGGAGCACCCACATGGGATGCAGCACTGCAAGTGGCAGCTTTACCCTGTACGCCACAGTGCTGGCCCCAATGATAACCTTTTATTGCTGTTACTTGTGTTCTGTAATTCATGTTCTCTCCCTTTTTTCTTGGTCTGTCAAACTCAGACTTCATCCATTGTTATTGTTCAAAAAATTTTTTTTATTTTTTATTTATTTGAAAGACAGAAATAAACAGAAAGGTTAGCATTGTAATGCAGTGGGTTAAGTCACCATTTGGGATGCCCACATCCCATATTAGAGTGCCTGGTTTGAGTCCTGGATACTCTGCTTCTGATCCAGCTTCCTGCTAATGTACATCTTTGGAGGCAGCAGATGATGGCCCAAGTACTTGAGTTCCCTGCTACCCTTGTCGGAGACCTGGGTGGAGTTCCAGGCTGCTGGCTTCAGCAGGGCCCAGCCTGGCTATTGCGGCCATTTGGGGAGTGAACCTGTGAATGGGAGATGCTCTCGCTCTCGCTCTCCTTCTGTGTCACTCTGCCTTTCAATAATAAATAAATAGATATTCTAAAAAATACTCTGGCTTTTTTGGTCCAGTGGACACTTTCCATCTCTAATCGAATCTTATTGCTCTCAGTTATAGGAACTGGCCCTGGGATTTGACCCTTTTTTTTGGCTATCATCAGTAATGGCTCACTAAAAATTTGAATTTCAGAGACCCCTTGATCTTAAGAGTTTTAACAACTTGGTGGCAGCAGTGGGATCTCATTTTCAAAGGAGCAGAAAAAGATGCAACTCCCTTGGGACCAGTACTGGCACCACAGCAGCAGTCTCCTTTGGGACTCATGGGCCTGATGTAAGTGCCTCCTTTTCAACCCCTGCCAGGACCTGGAATGCAGCACCTAGGGCTTGTGGCCATGGCTCTCTGGCTTTGTTGAGCTCCTGTTTTGGTTTGTGCCCAAGTGGCCACCCTGGCTAGGGAGCTGTGACAGAACTGCCAGTTTAGAGAGGATGTATTGCTGAGGGAACGCCTTCACATCTCCTGTTATCATTAATAATTTGACATTTTACCCGTTTTGTTTTCCTCCTTGATTCAGAGTTATTTCAGTAGAGTTATTTCAGTTTTTAAAAGCACTTTAAATGCCTAATGACATCTTGTGGCCATTTTATTCAATTACAACTTGGATCTAGATTCTCAATGACCCAATGCCGTTCATTCCTGGCCTGAACTTGATAGAAAGAAATACTTCTAAATCTGGATCTTTTCATTTGCTTGTTTTAAAGATATTTATTTATTTATTTATTTATTTATTTATTTATTTGAAAGGCAGATTGATGTAGAGGAAGAGACAGAAAGAGAGACAGAGGCAGAGACACAGAGAGAGAGATCTTCCATCTGCTGGTTCACTCCCCAAATGATGGTTACAGACAAAGCAGACTGAAGCCAGGAGCCAGGAACTCCATGTGGGTCTCCCAAGTGGGTGGCAGAGGCCCAAGCACTTGGCCGTCAGCCACTGCCTTCTCAGGTGCATCAGCAGGGAGCTGGATGGAAGCAGAGTAGTTGGAGCAGGGACTTTAACTGGGGCTCTGATGTGGGATGTGAGCGTTCCAAGTGGTGGCTTAAGCCACTGCACCACAACACTTGCCCTAGATCTTACTTCTGGTCTTCAGCAGAATTTGAATTGCACTATGCCTTAAGTCATGTCAGGAATACCTCTGGTTTGGAATTTGGGTTTTTATTCAGATTGTGATAGAAATTTTTTTTGTTGTCTATTTCACCTTCTTGAGCTAAACAGAGCCATATCCTCAGAAAAAAATCAGGTTACTAAATCGTTTCAAAGACTGATAGCTGGGGCCAGCGCCATGGTGCAGTAGGTTAATCATCCGTCGGCATCCCATATGGGCGCCAGTTCTAGTCCCGGTTGCTCCACTTCCAATCCAGCTCTCTGCTATGGCCTGGGAGAGCAGTAGAAGATGGCCCAAGTCCTTGGGCCCCTGCACCCACATGGGAGACCGGGAGGAAGCACCTGGCTCCTGGCTTCAGATCAGCACAGCTCTGTCCGTTGTGGCCAACTGGGGAGTGAACCAATAGAAAGAAGACCTTTCTCTCCGTCTCTCCCTCTCACTGTCTGTAACTCTACCTCTCAGATAAATAAGTAAAATATTTAAAAAAAAAAGACAAATAGCTTTAAATTTGGAAAAGAGAACTATGATTTCTATCTTAGCTGGAAATCTGCTCCTTGACATCAAATAGCAAATTAAGATAATATTGTTGAATGCAGACCACTCAGGCTGTAACCAGCTCTTAAAGGAGTTAAAGCTACTGTCTCAAATATGTTGCCAGAAAACCGCTGGTTCTTGACTGCCCCCTCACCAGGGTGGACCACAGCTTTACTGGGTTCCCCCTGATGCCCCAAACTCAAAAACGCCTTGCTGTTCCCCTGTTCTTTTCCTGAGAGTTCCCCTGTTTAAGTCCCTGCTTTGGGGGATGTGCTCGCGCATCTGCACAGGGCACCCAGAGCAGAGAGCGGCACATCTGCAACCTGGGCATGCGCAGAAGGAACATGTGCCTGGCGGGATCAAGGGAAGCAGAGCACTATGGTGACTGAGGTGCACAGCAGCCCTCTTGTCATGGGGGGGAGGGGGTGAGGCTCCCAGGCAGGCTTACCCCAGGTCTTCCCTCCAGGCACCGAGAATTCAAAGGTGGAGGCGCAAGGTGTACAGGAGAGCAGGACTGATGTAGAGCAAAGCGAAAGTGCCAGCTATAGCGATGTCAGGCCAGAGCGGGGCGGCCGAGAACAAGCAGCCAAAAGGAACCCAAACAAAGAAAATCCCGCACCAAGTGAAAACTCAACCAAGAAGAGCCCCCTTCAAGGAGAAAACAACCTTTCAAAAAACGAAACAAAAGACAAAAAATGCCCAACAAGGCTGGGCCTTCAATTATACCATCAGGAGGCACAGAGGGTGGAGCCACATTGAATATTCAAAAAGGGGTGGGATTTGGCTGGGGTTCAAGCACTGCCCACTTCTAAGCCCTTTTTTTTGGGAAATATCAGAAGTGTCGTGCTGTCAGGTGCTAGATGAGAGTGGGGCTGCCCCCCATGGTAGTTTTATTATAAAAATCTTCAGGTTGTGGGATGCGGTGGAGGAGGGGAGGAGCGACACATCCTCCCGCCATATTGGCTATTTCCAGCCACCGCTGGTTCTACATTTGCAACACTGCGGTTTCTGCTACATGGAGAAGGGGAGTGGGACTTGGTGGTTCAGGGAAGGTGGGCCTGGGTAGTGCACAGAAAGGAACCGGAGTTTGGACGATGCACGGAAAGGGATTTACCACGAGGGCCAGGCCTTGCAGCACCTGGGTGCTCAGCTGCAGCTGTCGAAGCACAGCCTGCCCGGGGCTGTCAATCAGCACCAGCGTGGGAAGTCTGGAGCCTGGAGTAGCCAATGGGCGCCGACCTGCACGGTCCTGCTAGGGCTGACAGGGAGTTGTGCCACGTCGGTTCGGCTGGGGCTGTCAGCCTTCGGCTCCTTGCCCTGCACTCCTACAACCCCTTCAGAAACCCGAGGCCCACTGAACGAGGAAAGCCAGAATGGAAAGTCCTCATTACCTCGCCGGCCTGGCTCTGAGCTCCGCCCCTCCAGTCAGAACGCGCCTCACCGGCTTTCTCCTACCTCACCCAGAAACCTCCCGACTTGAGACACGTTTGCCCATCTCCTGTGGGCCACCTTCTCTTCTCAACAGGCCAGCATTTGACTTGGTGGCTAAGAAGCCTGCACCCATGTCAGAGCACCTGGGTTTCAGTCTGGCTCCGGCTGGGGATTCCAGCTTGTTGCTAACGCAGACCCTGGGAGGCAGCAGGTGATGGCTCAGGCACTTAGGGCCTTGTCACTCAGGTGGACTGAATTCCTGGCTTCCGGCTTCAGCCCAGCCCAGTCCTGGCCATTGTGGGCATTGGGGAGTGAACCAGAGGATGAGATCTCTGTCTGACTCCCTCTCTCTTTCTCTTTACCTTATAAACAATTAAAAAACAAACAGCAACCACAAAGCAGAATGGCAGATTGTGTGGGGGTGCGATGGCAGTGGATCTACCTCATTGCCTGATACCCCCACTTCCACTGGCCTGTGGAAGTCGTGACGTGTTTCTAGGAAAGTACTTCAAAAAGTTCGTGGAAAAGGGCATTCTAATATCACTTTATTCTGGCGCAGAAACATTATTGAAATCCATGTGGAAAATTTTGGAGATGCATGGATGCATGTTTTCTATGAGCTTTGTGAAGACTCCTATGCAGCCTGTGAGATGTAAATTTCCACTCAGTCTCCACTTGAAAAACCACCTCTCCCAAAATGTGCACATCACAGGAAGGAAAGCCCAGAGTTTCTGCTTGCAAGGACTAAAACCTGATCATGTGTGTGTGTGTGTGTGTGTGTGTGTATCTATATCTATATCTATATCTATATCTATATCTATATCTATATCGGGGCTGGTATTGTGGTATACTGGGTTAAGCTGCTGCCTCCAACACTGACATCCCATATAGATGCCAGTTCCAATCCCAGCCACTCCACTTCCAATCCAGATTCCTGTTAACACACCTGGGAAGGCAATAGAAGATGGCCCAAGTGTTTGGGCTCCTGCACCTACGTGGGAGACTTGGATGAACCCCCTGGCTCCTGGCTTTGGCCTTATTTATTTGAAAGGCAGAGTGACACAGGGAGAGGGAGAGACATGGTGAGATCTTCCATCCACAGGTTTATTCTCAAATACCTGCTATCGCCCTGTCTGTGTCAGGTTGAATCCAGGAGCCAGGAACTCCGGCTAAGTCTCCCACAAGAGTGGCAGGAACCCAACTGTTTGGAGAGAGACAGATTCCTGGCTATGCAGGCAGGGAGCAAGGGCCCCTCCTCCCCTCTGGAAATGGGTCTGCAGGGACCTCAGAAAAGTGAAGCCACTGGCTTCGGTGATTGCAGACTTAACTTTCACCCAACTGATCAATCAAAACCGTCCCTTCTCAGTGCCTCTCCGGAACCAATCCTGAGAATTCCCCTCTTTCAGCCTATAAAATCCCCTAGACAATCAGCCCTCAATGGGTCCCTCCTTCAGAGACCCCCACCCCCACCCCCCGGCTGCCAGGAGTGTTCTCTGCTTCTTTCAATAAACAACTTCTGGGGCCGGCGCTGTAGTACAGTAGGTTAACTCCCTGGCCTGGAGTGCCGGCATCCCATATGGGTGCCAATTCAAGACCCAGCTGCTCCACTTCCCATCCAGCTCTGTGCTATGGCCTGGGAAAGCAGTAGAAGATGGCCCAAGTCCTTGGGCCCCTGTACCCAAGTGGGAGACCCGGAAGAAGCTCCTGGCTCCTGGCTTTGAATGGGTGCAGCTCCCGCCGTTGCGGCCAATTGGGGAGTGAACCATCGGATGGAAGACCTCTCTCTCTCTCTCTCTCTGCCTCTCCTCTCTCTGTGTAACTCTGACTTTCAAATATAAATAAATCTTAAAATAAATAAATAAACAACTTCTGCTTTACACATTCTTCCTTGTCCCTTCTCCTTGTTCTTTGTGGTCACAAGACACAAACCTGAGCAGTTAGAACACCGGTGTTTCTGCTGTAAAAATCCAGAGGACAGAAGAATTTGCAACACCAGGGTACCCATTGGCAGGAAGCTGGAATCAGGAGCAGAGCTAGGACTTGAATCCAGGCACTCTGAGAGGAAGGCATCCCAAGCAGTGTCTTAACTGCTATACTAAACGCCCACCCCTAAAAATCATTCTTAAGCCAAGTAGTATTCTTACAGTGACAAAGAGAGTAACAGTGCACCTCACAGAATCTATCTTGGCAAGTTCAAGTACTAGAAAAGACATCTTTGTTGCAACCTCTCTGGAAAGCTCCTTTCCAGGTACTTCTTGTGAATCTCTGCGAAGCCAAAAGTGAGACAAGGCACTCCCGGATTCAAATTTGCCACCTAAAAAGACCTACACTACTGCTACCCCAACTCCAAACAGAACAAAAATCACGTGGGGATGAAGATGAACTTGAAGGGTCCAGCACCCCCTTCACCAGTCTTGAGCTTCATCCGACCAGGAAGAGAAGTCACTGACAGCTCAAAGACTGCATCTGCCTGCCAGTCCAGACCGGGCCGAATCTTGCACGCCTAATCCTTTTGCTTATTTCACAGTTCCTATAGCAATTTTGCTCTTAGGTATATTGTTTTTTTTTTTTTATTTTTATTTTTTTTGACAGGCAGAGTGGACAGTGAGAGAGAGAGACAGAGAGAAAGGTCTTCCTTTGCCGTTGGTTCACCCTCCAATGGCCGCCGCGGCCGGCGCGCTGCGGCCAGCGCACCGCGCTGATCCGATGGCAGGAGCCAGGAGCCAGGTGCTTTTCCTGGTCTCCCATGGGGTGCAGGGCCCAAGCACCTGGGCCATCCTCCACTGCACTCCCTGGCCACAGCAGAGAGCTGGCCTGGAAGAGGGGCAACCGGGACAGAATCTGGCGCCCCGACCGGGACTAGAACCCGGGGTGCCGGCGCCGCTAGGCGGAGGATTAGCCTAGTGAGCCGCGGCGCCGGCCTCTTAGGTATATTGTTAATTTTGACTGTGCTATGCTGAGCTGGTTAGCTACGTGGTGTTTAAGATGGTCTATTTTAAGATATTTGTGTCACCACTGTCTAGACAGCTGGCAAAGAGGACAATGGCTTCTAGAACATTTTGTGACTCTTCTCTCTTCACACAAGAATTCAGAGTCCCTCAAATGCAGAAAGAACAGATGTGTGCTGACAGGTTACCAAGACAGTTGAGGTGAAAGCATAATTAGATTTCTTATCCCCTAGTGTCAGAGTTTGCAAAGCAGGGCTATGACCAGAACTTTCCTGACACCAGTGGTCAATAGCAGAAGATAGATACTGCCAAAAGTATTGCTGCCTAAGAAAAATCAGGAGACTCATGCTTGGGTTGTATTTGGTAACAGAATTGCTTTAGATATTCTATTAGCAGAAAAAGGAGAATCATCCACAATAGTTAATGCTATTTCTTGTACCTGGATAAGTACCTCAGAAGAAGTAGAAACATGCATAGAAAGAATTGACTAAAGCTTATTGACTGTTAAGAAAAGGCAATCTATGAGGCTGGCACTGTGGCATAGAGGGTAAAGCCACTGCCTGTAGTGCTGGCGTCCCATATGGGCACCAGTTCGAGTCCTGGCTGCTCCACTTCCGATCCAGCTCTCTGCTATGGCCTGGGAAAGCAGTAGAAGATGGCCCAAGTCCTTGGGCCCCTGCACCCATGTGGGAGACCCGGAAGAGGCTCCTGGCTCCTGGCTTTGGGTAGGATCAACTCCGGCAGTTGCAGCCACCTGAGGAGTGAACCAGCAGATGGAAGACTTTTCTCTCTCTCTCTCTCTCTCTCTCTCTCTCTCTCTCTCTCTCTCTCCCTGTCTCTCCTCTGTCTGTGTAACTCTGACTTTCAAAGTAAAATAAATAAATCTTTAAAACAAAACAAAAAGACAATAAAAGTTTTTGGTTGATTGTACACTTCATAAGCAACGAACCAAATGACTTGAAAATGTAAATGCAATCTTACACAAGAGCAGCCATTCAACAATTCCTGATACAACCTCCCAGCAAAGCAGCAACTCAAGGGACCTTTCTTGAAGTGATCAGGGTCCCTTGAATAGCCCACAGGTCAGGGCAGGCACTGGGGCACAGCATTAGCAGCCACATGGGACACCAGCAGCCCATATCAGGATCCCAGTTCAAATCCCAGCTATTCCACTTCCAATCCAGTTCCCTGCTAACGAGCCTAGGAGGCAGCAGAGGATGGCCTGAGTACTTGAGTTCCTGCCACCCAAATGGGAGACCCAGAAGGAGTTACTTCAGCCTGGCCCAGCCCTGCCTGTTGTGACCATTTGGTGAGTGAACCACCAGATGGAATATCTCTGTACCTTTCAAATAAGTCTTTTTTTTAAAAAAGATTTATTTTTATTTATTTGAAAGTCAGAGTTACACACACACACACAGAGAGAGAGAGAGAGAGAGAGAGAGACAGAGACAGAGACAGAGAGGTCTTCCATCCGCTGGCTCACTTCCCAGATGGCTGCAATGGCCGGAGCTGAGCCAATCCGAAGCCAGGAGCCAGGAGCTCATTCTGGGTCTCTCATGTGGGTGCAGGGGCCCAAGGTCTTGGGCCATCCTCTACTGCTTTCCCAGGCCATAGCAGAGAGCTGGATAGGAAGTGGAGCAGCCAGGACTCGAATCGGTGCCCATATGGAATGCTGGCGCTTCAGGCCAGGGCATTAACCCACAGTGCTATAGCGCCAGCCCCTCAAGTAAGTCTTTTTATTTTATTTTATTTTATTTTATTTTATTTTATTTTATTTTATTTTATTTTGACAGGCAGAGTTAGACAGTGAGAGACAGAAACAGAAAGGTTTTCCTTTTTCCATTGGTTTACCCCCCAGATGGCCACTATGGCTAGTATGCTGCGGCCGGCGCGCTGCGCCGACCTGAAGCCAGGAGCCAGGTGTTTCTCCTGGTCTCCTATGCGGGTGTGGGACCCAAGAACTTGGGCCATCCTCCACTGCACTCCCGGGCCACGGCAGAGAGCTGGACTGGAAGAGGAGCAACTGGGACAGAATCCGGCGCCCCGACCAGGACTAGAACCCAGGATGCTGGCGCCGCAGGCGGAGGATTAGCCTAGTGAGCTGTGACGCCGGCTTTGCTTTATTTTTTATCTTAGAGCAAAAAGTATGATGTTAACTGTAGATTTTTCTCTTCTTTTCTTTTTAAGACTTATTTGAGGCCAGCGCAGTGGCTCACTTGGTTAATCCTCCACCTGCGGCACCAGCATCCCATATGGGTGCCGGGCTCTAGTCCCGGCTGCTCCTCTTCCAGTCCAGCTCTCTGCTGTGGCCCAGGAAGGCAGTGGAGGATGGCCCAAGTGCTTGGGCCCTGCACCCCATGGGAGACCAGGAGAAGCACCTGGCTCCTGCCTTCGGATCACCCCAGTGCGCCAGCCGCAGTGCGCAGGCCGCAGCAGCCATTGGAGGTTGAACCAATGGTAAAAAGAAGACCTTTCTCTCTGTCTCTCTCTCTCTCTCGCTGTCCACTCTGCCTGTCAAAAACAAAACAAAACAAACAAACAAAAATAAATAAATAAAGCAAGTAGGGCCGTGCTGTAGCATAGCAGGTTAGGCTGCTATCTGTAGTGCCAGTGTCACATATGGGCACCAGTTTGAGACCTGGCTGCTCCACTTCCAATCCTGCTCCCTGCTAATGTACCTGGGAAAGCAGCAGAAGATGGTCCATGTGCCTGGACTCTTGCACCCACCTGGGAGATCAGGAAGAACTTCCTGGCTCCTGGCTTCTGACCAGGCCCAGTCCCGGCCATTGTGGCTAGTTGGGGAGTGAACCAGTGGATGGAGGATGTCTCTCTCCTTCTCTCCTCCCCCCACTCTCTGTAACTCTGCCTTTCAAGTTCACACTAGAGGTTCCAACCAGTGCAATGAAGCAAGATAAAGAAATAAGCGTTTGGAGTATAAAGGAAGAATAAAGCTGGTTTTATTCACAGACAAGATCTTCTATATAGAAAATCATGTGGAATCTACAGGGGAAGTTATTAGATGTAATAAATGAGTTTAGTTAGGCTACAGGATACAGGGTCAACATATGATAAACTGTACTTCTATATGTTAGCAACAAGCTATCAACAGTGCAGATTTTTTAATTCCACTAATATCACCATCAAAAATATGAACTTTTAGAGAGAAATCTAATATTGACATGCTTATCCTAACATTTATATGGAAATGCAAAGGGGCCAGAATAGCCAAAACCACTTCAAAAAAGAACAATGCTGGGAGATTTCTTGTACCTCAATTGGAGATCTAGTAGAAGCTACAATAATGGAGACTAGAATGGCCATTAAGATTGGCACAGATAGAATAATGTAACAGAACAGAGTCCATAGTAGAGCCACATGCTTATGATCAATTGATTTTAGAGAAGGCTATAAAGAAAATTCAACAGAGAAAGGATATTCTTTTGTCTTTATTTTTAAATTTTCTTTTTTTAATTTAATAAATATAAATTTACGAAGTAAAACTTTTGAATTGTTGCATCTTTTCCCCCCATAACCTCCCTCCCACCTGCAACCATCCCATCTCCCACTCCCTCTCCCATCCCATTCTTCATCAAGATTCATTTTCAATTATCTTTATATACAGAAAATCAACTTAGTATATATTAAAGATTTCAACAGACTGCACCCACACAGCCACTCAAAATATAGAGTACTGTTCAAGTAGTAGTTTTACCATTAATTCTCATAGTACAACACGTTAAGGACAGAGATCCTACATGGGGAGCAGGTGCACAATGACTCCCGTTGTTGATTTAACAATTGACACTCTTATTTATGACGTCAGTAATCACCTGAGGCTCTTGTCATGAGCTGCCAAGGCTATGGAAGCCTCTTGAGTTCATCAACTCTGATCTTATTTAGACAAAGCCATATCTAAGAGGAAGTTCCTTCATCCTTTCAAAGAAAGGTACCTCCTTCTCCAATGGCCCGTTATTTCTGCTGGGATCTCATTCGCCGAGATCTTTCATTCAGGTAATTTTTGCCATAGTATCTTGGCTTTCCATGCCTGTGAAACTCTCATGAGCCTTTTAGCCAGATCTGAATGCCTTAAGGGCTGATTCTGAGGCCGGAGTGCTGTTTAGGGCATTTGCCATTCTATGAGTCTGCTGTGTATCCTGCTTCCCCCCATAAGATCATTCTTTCCCTTTTAATTCTATCCTTCATCATTTACAGACACTGGTCTTATTTGTGTAATCTCTTTGACACTTAACCGATCTTTTTGATCAATTATGTACTTAAACTGATCACTTTAACAAGTAAGATGGCATTGGTATATGCCTCCTTGATGGGATTGAATTGGAATCCCCTGGCACATTTCTAGTTCTACCATTGGAGGTAAGTCTGAGTGAGCATGTGCCGAACTGTGTATCTCCTCCCTCTCTTATTCCCACTCTTATATTTAACAGAGATCACTTTTCAGTTAATTTTAAATGCCTAAGAATAATTGTGTATTAATTAAAGAGTTCAACCAATGATATTAAGTAGAACAAACAAGCAAAAATACTAAAAGGAATAAAATAGTAAGTTGTTCTTTGACAGTCAAGACAAGGGCTGAACAGGTCATTGTTTCTCATAGTGTCCATTTCACTTCAACAGTGTATTAATTAAAGAGTTCAACCAATGATATTAAGTAGAACAAACAAGCAAAAATACTAAAAGGAATAAAATAGTAAGTTGTTCTTTGACAGTCAAGACAAGGGCTGAACAGGTCATTGTTTCTCATAGTGTCCATTTCACTTCAACAAGTTTCCTTTTAGGTGCTCAGTTGGTTGTCGCCAATCAGGGAGAACATATGATATTTGTCCCTTTTGGACTGGCTTATTTCACTCAGCATGATATTTTCCAGATTCCTCCATTTTGTTGCAAATAATTGGATTTCTTTCTTTTCTTTTTTTTTTTTTTCACTGCTGTATATTCTATGGAGTACATATCCCATACTTTCTTTATCCAGTCATCTGTTGATGGGCATTTAGGATGATTCCATGTCTTAGATATTGTGAATTCAGCTGCCATAAACATTGAGGTGCAGGCAGCTCTTTTTTTTTTTTTTTTTCTGGTTTAATTCCCTTTGGGTAAATTCCAAGGAGTGGGATGGCTGGGTTGTATGGCAGGGTTATATTCAGGTTTCTGAGGACTCTCCAAACTGACTTCCATAGTGGCTTTACCAGTTTGCATTCCCACCAACAGTGGGTTAGTGTCCCTTTTTCCCCACATCCTCACCAGCATCTGTTATTGGTAGATTTCTGTATAAAAGCCATTTTAACCAGGGTGAGGCGAAACTTCACTGTGGTTTTGATTTGCATTTCTCTGATGGCTAGAGATCCTGACCATTTTTTCATGTGTCTATTGGCCATTTGGATTTCCTCTTTTGAAAAATATCTGTTAAGGTCCTTGGCCCATCTTTTTATTGGGTTGTTTGTTTTGTTGCTGTGGAGTTTCTTGATCATTTTATAGATTCTAGTTGTTAATTCTTTATCAGTTGTATAGTTTGCAAATAATTTATCCCACTCTGTTGGTTGCCTCTTCACTTTCCTGACTATTTCTTTTGCTGTGAAGAAACTTCTCAATTTGAGGTAATCCCAATTGTTCATTTTAGCTTTGACTACCCATGCCTCTGGGGTCTTCTCCAGGAATTCTTTGCCTGTTCCGATGTCTTGAAGGGTTTCCCCTATGCTCTCAATTAATTTGATGGTGTCAGGTTATAGATTTAGATCTTTGATCCATGTTGAGTGGGTTTTTGTATATGGTGTAAGATAGGGATCTTGTTTCATACTTCGACATGTGGACATCCAGTTTTCCCAGCACCATTTGTTGAAGAGGCTGTCCCTGTTCCAGAGGTTGGTTTTAGCTGCTTTGTCAAATATGAGTTGGTTATGAATATTTGGATTGATGTCTGGTGTTTCTATTCTGTTCCATTGGTCTATCCATCTGTTTTTGTACCAGTACCAGGCTGTTTTGATTATAACTGCCCTGTAGTATGTCTTGAAGTCTGGTATTGTGATGCCTCCAGCTTTGTTTTTATTGTAAAGGATTGCTTTAGCTATTCATGGTCTCCTGTTTCTCCATATGAATTTCAGCATCATTTCTTCTAGGTCTGTGAAGAATGTCTTTGGTATTTTGATTGGTATTGTATTGAACCTGTAAATTGCTTTCAGGAGAATGGACATTTTGATGATATTGATTCTTCTAATCCATGAACATGGCAGATTTTTCCATTTTTTGGTGTCTTCTTCTATTTCTTTCTTTAATGTTTTGTAATTTTCATCATAGTGATCTTTGACATCCTTGGTTAAATTTATCCCAAGGTACTTAATTGTTTTTGTGGCTATTGTGAATGGGGTTGATCTTAGACGTTCTTCCTCGGCCACGGCATTGTCTGTGTATACAAAGGCTGTTGATTTCTGAGCATTGACTTTGTATCCTGCTACTTTACCAAACTCTTCTACGAGTTCCAATAGTCTCTTAGAGGAATTTTTTGGATCCCCTATATGTAGGATCATGTCATCTGCAACTCCTTTCCCATTTGTATCCCTTTAATTTCTTTTTCTGCCTGATGGCTCTGGCTAAAACTTTTAGGACTATATTAAATAGCAATGGTGAGAGTGGGCATCCCTGTCTGGTTCCAGTTTTCAATGGAAATGCCTCCAACTTTTTCCCATTCAATATGATGCTGGCCACGGGTTTATCATAAATTGCCTCAATTGTGTTGAGGAATGTTCCTTCTAGCTCCAATTTGCTTAGAGTTTTCATCATGAAAGGGTGTTATATTTTGTCAAATGCTTTCTCTGCATCTATTGAGATAATCATATGATTTTTGTTTCTCAATTTGTTAATGTGATGTATCACATTGATTTATTTTTGAATATTGAACCATCCCTGCATACCAGGGATAAATCCCACTTGGTCCGGGTGAATGATCTTTCTGATGTGTAGTTGGATCTGGTTTGCCAGGATTTTGCTGAGTATTTTTGCATCTATGTTCATCAGGGAGATAGGTCTATAGTTTTCTTTCTCTGTTGCATCTTTTCCAGGCTTAGGAATTAAGGTGATATTGGATTCATAGAAAGAATTTGAGAGGATTCCCTTCTTTTAATTGTTTTGAATAATTTGAGAAGAACTGGGGTTAGATGTTCTTTAAGTGTCTGGTAGAATTCAGCGGTGAAGCCATCCAGTCCTGGGCTCTTCTTTTTCGGTAGTACGTTTATTACTGATTCAATTTCTTTCATGGTTATGGGTCTGTTTAGGTTTTCTGTATCTTCATGGCTCAGTTTAGGAAGGTTGTATGTGTCCAGGAATCTATCCATTTCTTCCAGGTTCCCCAATTTGTTAGCATACATCTATTTGTAGTGATTTCTGATTATTCTTTTTATTTCTGTTGTGTCTGTTGTTACATTTCCATTACCATCTTTAATTTTACAGATTTGGGTCTTCTCTCTCCTTTTTTTGGTTAGTTGGGCCAATGGTGTGTCTATTTTGTTTATTTTTTCAAAGAACCAGCTCTTGGTTTTGCTGATCTTTTGTATTGTTTGTTTGTTTCAATTCTGTTTATTTCTTCTCTAATCTTTAGTATTTCTTTTCTTCTGCTGGGTTTGGGCTTGTTTTTCTAAGTCCTTGAGGTGAAACGGAGAGGTCATTTGTTTGGTTCCTTTCCAGTTTCTTGATGTAGGCGCCATTGCTATAAACTTTCCTCTTAGCACTGCTTTTGCTGTATCCCACAAGTTTTGATAAGTTGTATTGTCATTTTCATTTGTTTTAAATTTTCTTTTTAAAATATATTTATTTGAAAATACATAAAGGGCAATCCCATCAAGGTGGCATGTACCAATGCCATCTCACTAGTCCAAGTGATCAATTTGAGTTCACAATTGATCATAATGAAAGGACTGAGAGTCAAAGGGAGCACATAAACAAGTCTAGTACCTGCTAATACTAACCGATAGAATAAATAAAGGGGAGAGTGATCCAACATGGGAAGCGAGATACTCAGCAGACTCATAGAATGGCGGATGTCCTAAACAGCACTCTGGCCTCAGAATCAGCCCTAAAGGCATTCTGATCTGGCTGAAAAGCCCATGAGAGTATTTCAGGCATGGAAAGCCAAGACACTCTGGCAAAAAAAAAAAAAAAAAAAAAAAAAAAAAAAAAAAAAAAAAAAAAAAAAAACAACAACAACTAAATGAAAGATCTCTGTGAGTGAGATCCCAGTGGAAAGAACAGGTCTTCAAAGAAGGAGGTACCTCCTTCTTTTGGAACCAGGTGCTTCTCCTGGTCTCCCATGTGGGTGCAGGGCCCAAGGACCTGGGCCATCCTCCACTGCACTCCCGGGCCACAGCAGAGAGCTGGCCTGGAAGAGGGGCAACCGGGACAGAATCTGGCGCCCCGATCAGGATTAGAACCCAGGATGCCAGGAGAACCTCCACTTTGACTATGACCTTGTCTAAACAAGATAAGAGTCGGAGAACTCAAGGGGCTTCCATAGCCTTGGAAACTCATGACTGGAGCATAGGGAGATTACTGATGCCATAAACAGGAGTGTCAATTTGTAAAGTCAACAACAGGAGTCACGGTGCACTTACTCCTCATGTAGGATCTCTGTCCTTAATGTGCTGTACATTGAGACTTAATGCTATAACGAGTACTCAAACAGTATATTTCACTTTGTGTTTCTATGGGGGTGCAAACTGTTGAAAGCTTTACTTAAAGCATACTAAACTGATCTTCTGTATAAAAAAAAAAGAAGAAGAAGAAATTATCAATTCCCAACTTGACTCTCACTGGGATTAAACATGACAATAGGTCTGATCTGATTTCATCATCATTTAAAAAATCATCTATTATTTTTCACTTTATGTTTCTGTGTGGGAGCAAACTGTTGAAATCTTTACTTAATGTATGCTAAACTGATCTTCTGTATATAAAGAGAATCGAAAATGAAAAAAAAAAGAAAATACATAAAGGGTCTGTGTGTGAGAGAGAGAGAAAAAGGGAGACAGAGGGAGAGAGCGCCATCTACCAGTTTCCTTCCTTCCTTCCTTCCTTCCTTCCTTCCTTCCTTCCTTCCTTCCTTCCTTCCTTCCTTTCTTTCTTTCTTTCTTTCTTTCTTTCTTTCTTTCTTTCTTTCTTTCTCTTTCCTTTTTTTTGACAGGCAGAGTGGACAGTGAGAGAGAGAGACAAAGGTCTTCCTTTGCCGTTGGTTCGCCCCCCAGTGGCCGCTGCGGCTGGTGCACTGCGGCTGGCGTACGCGCTGATCCGAAGCCAAGAGCCAGGTGCTTCTCCTGGTCTCCCATGTGGGTGCAGGGCCCAAGGACCTGGGCCATCCTCCACTGCACTCCCAGGCCACAGCAGAGAGCTGGCCTGGAAGAGGGGCAACCGGGACAGAATCTGGCGCCCCGATCAGGATTAGAACCCAGGATGCCAGCACCGCAGGTGGAGAATTAGCCTAGTGAGCCGTGGCGCTGGCCTACCAGTTCACTTTCCAGATGTTGCAACCACCTGGGGGGCCAAAGCCAGGAGCCAAGAATTTAATCCATGTGGCCAGCGCTGTGGAGTACTGGGTAAAGCCGCCGCCTGCAGTGCCGGCATCCCTGTTCGAGTGCCAGCTGTTCCACTTCCGATCCAGCTCTCTGCTATGGCCTGGAAAGGCAGAAGATGGCCCAAGTCCTTGGGACCCTGCACCTGTGTGGGAAACCAAGAGGAAGTTCCTGGCTCCTGGCTTCGGATCAGCCCAGCTCCAGCCTTTGCAGCCATCTGGGGAGTGGAAGACCTCTCTCTCTCTGCCTCTGCCTCTCTGTAACTCTGACTTTCAAATATATAAATAAATCCTAAAAAAAAAAAAAAAGAAGAATTTAATCCAGGTCTCCCATGTGCTTGGCAGGAAATCACTCACTTGAGCCATCACTGATACCCACTTGGGTCTATACTAGCAGGAAGTTGAATTTAGGAGCTGGAACCAGAAACTGAACCCACATACTCTGATGTGGGATAAAGGCATTTTAATCAACAGCTTATCCACTAGACCAAAAGCCCACCCCAAGGATAGTCTTTTAAACAAATGATGCTGGAAGAATTGAGTGTCAATATGCAGAAACAAAAAGAAAGTTTTGATATATACTTTGTACCATATTCAGTCAAAATTATGCCAAAATGGATTACAGACTTATATGTAAATACAAACATATATAAAATACAGAAGGGTCAGGCATTTGGTACAGTGGCTTAAGTCACCACTGGGGACGTCCACAGCCCATATTGGAATGCCAGGTTTAAGTCCTAGCTACTCTGCTTCTGATCCAGCTTCCTGCTAATGTACCTGGGAAAGCAGAAGATGATGGCCCAAGTGCTTGAGCCCCTATTGCTCACATGGGAGACCTGGAGGAAGCTCCTGGCTCCTGGCTTCAACTTGGCCCAGCCCTGGCTGTTGCAGCCATCTGGGGAGTGAACCAGGGTACAGAAGATCTCTTTGTCTTTCCCTATCTCTAACTCTGACTCTTTCAAGTAAAAATAAATAAACCTTAAATATGGAATCTTAAAAAAAAAACTTACCATTCCACTCCTAGTATTTACCCAAGATAAATGAAAACATGAGTCCATACAAAGACTCATACAAGGCTGTTCATAGCAGCCTTATACTCGCCAACAACTGGAAAGGAACTGTCAATCAACAAGTGATTGGATAAACAAATTATGGTGTTGCTGTTGATTTCTCAACAATGTTGCAGTGGATTCCTTTCTGAGAGGAACAGCGTGGTGGGGGCAAGAGGCACGGAGTCACCACACAGACCCCGTAAGTCGGGTGAAAGCAGGCTTGAGGCGAGCAGCCGGCAGATTCATTTATTTCAGTTGAAACTACATCTTATATAGCCAAGACCAGCCAATCTGGTCAAGGGGCAGTCTATGCCCCATCCAATCACAGCCTGTTGCCAGGCAGTCTCCAAAGCCATCCAATCACAGCCTGTTGCCAGGCAGTCTCCAAAGCCATCCAATCACAGCCTGTTGCCAGGCAGTTTCCAAAGCCATTCCTGAATAACTAATGCTCGCTTGCCAGTGGCCACCTTGGCATGGCCCTCTCATTCCACCACATTATGGTATAATCAATACAAGGGATTATTCTTCAGAAATAAAAAATGGACAAACTACTGATACAGCAACATGGATAAACAGACCTCTTCCCAGAAAAGCCCATGTCATCTGATATCACTTTTATAAAACAAGAAATAAGAGGAAGGCAGGAGGAGAGTTGAGACATACAGAAGACCATCAAAAACATCATTGTAGAGGCAGAGGGAGTCATCGGCAACATCAGGCAGAGAACGGATTCTCATCTAAAGCTCTAAAGAGAACGTGGCCCTGTTGACACTTTGATGTCCAAATTCTGGCTTCCAGAAGTGTAAGACAACAAATTTCTCTTGTTTCCAAGCCACTTGGTTTGTAGCAATTCATTACAGCAGCCTCAGCAAACTAATACAAGTGGTTCCCTGGAACTGGGACAGGGATGAAGAGAGTGGAGAGATGGGATGAAGAGGTAACCAAGGGACAAGAGCAGACATCGGAGGACGATGCATATTTTCATTATGATGATGGTGGTGACCTTTCATGGTGAGGATACGTCAAGACTTCTCAAACTGTATACCTCCAGAGAGAGTTTGGGTAACAGGTACCAACACAGTCCAAATGGAAGTAATAAGTTTGGCTGTTCTACAGCACAGTAGGGTCACAATAATGTATCATACACTGAATACAAAACTGCAAGAGAGGAGCTGGAAGGTTCCAAACATTAAATATAAGGAAATGGAAAGCCTAGCTGTCTGGCTTGATTGGTTTAAGCTGTGTAAACGCATTGAACTAACACACCAAAACCTATAAAAATGCAAAAATATTGGGACAGGCATTGTGGTGCAGTGGGTTAAGCTTCCTCTGGATGTCCCATGTGGGTGGCAGGGGTCCAAGCACTTGGGCCATCTTTCCAAGGTGCATTAGCAGGGATCCGGATTGAAAGTGGAGCAGCCGGGACCTGATCCAGCACCCTTATGGGATGCCAATGTTGCAGGTGGTGGCTTAACCAGCTATACAGCGCCAGCCACTACTACTCATGTATCTGTAGGGATTCTTTTTTTTTTTTTTTTCTTCCTGAAGCTATTTTTACAAAAAGAACCTTCTCATTTCTTGCCTGAGATTATAAGCCTGACTGCCAGCAATCTGGGAGTGGGACAGGGGAAGGGGGGTTGGCGGTACTCACCTTTAAGTGTGTGGATTCGGGCCAGCGCTGTGGCTCAATAGGCTAATCCTCCGCCTGCGGCGCTGGCACAACGGGTTCTAGTCCCGGTTGAGGCGCCGGATTCTGTCCCGGTTACCCCTCTTCCAGGCCAGCTCTCTGCTGTGGCCCGGGAGTGCAGTGGAGGGTGGCCCAAGTACTTGGGTCCTGCACCCCATGGGAGATCAGGAGAAGCAACTGGCTCCTGCCTTCGGATTAGCGCAGTGCGCCCGCCACAGTGCGCCGGCCGCGGCGGCCATTGGAGGGTGAACCAATGGCAAAGGAAGACCTTCTCTCTCTCTCTCACTGTCCACTCTGTCAAAAAAAAAAAAAAAAAAAAGTGTGTAGATTCGGACCTGTTTCATCAACTTATCTGAGTCCTTGAATTGGGAATCTCTGTCTCCCCCGAGTATCTCATAGGGTGGAACGAGGGGTAGACAGTGGCCTGGTTGCACTGTTCAGGGCTTCTTATGCAGGCTTTGAGCCAATGCGCTTGTTTTTCTATTCATTCCTCAACTGTGCCTCCCATGGAGTCTAGATTTTATGGTGCCTTTCCGGGGTCCAGAAAGATCAGCAGCCTCACCCTTGTCAATATCCCATTCTTTAGGAAAGCAGGTTCTACCTTCTTGCCTCAGCTAAGTCTGTAAGAACAGGGACAGTGTTTGCCACGTAAGAGTCTAAAGGACCATTTGGCTCCCAAAGACACCCAACGGATGTTTGTTGAATGAATAAAGGTCTAGTTAAGTGATCTGAAGCAAGTACTGGACTTCTTAACCAATATTTTCCTAATCTATGAAGTCTGAACAGCTACCCCTGACTTCCCAACTTCATACTTTTTGGGACATCAAATGAAAACACATGAACATATTACCCTTAGTAATATTTATGAGATTCTTGTTCAGTTTGGCTTTAGATTAAGTTGGGATTTCATGCTGTTAGAATTTATAAGATTTTTCACCTTCCTGAGATTTGTCTTTTTTGTCCTTATCTGGTAGAATCATCTTCTCCCTCTCTACCATCCCTGGTGAGTCATCAGTCAGCTTCCAGACAGTGTAGCTGTGAAGGGGCCTCCAAAGTGTAGAACTTGTATTCGCACCAATTTGCCTTTTTCTGAGGGAACACACTGAACAGAAGGAAGTTAGCTTTCTTCTTAAAGCAATATATTTAACAAAACCTCAAGCTCATGTAATTTCTTTTCTTCTTCTTTAAAAAAGATTATTTATTTGAGAGACAGAGTTACAGACAGAGAGAGGGAGAGAAAGAGAGCGAGGTCTTCCATCTACTGTGTCACTCACTCCCCAAATGGCCACAAGGGCTGGAGCTGGGCCAATCTGAAGCCAGGAGCCAGGAGCATATTCTGGATCTCCCACAAGAGTGCAGGTACCCAAGCACTTGGGCCATCTTCTGCTGCTTTCCTGGGCCATAATCAGGGAGCTGGATAGGAAATGGAGCAGCCTGGACTTGAACCAGCACCATATAGGATGATGGTGCCACGGGCAGAGCCTTAACCTACTATGCCACAACACCTGCCCGCAGGCTCAAATAATTAATTTATCCAAGAATTAATCTGTAAAGGCAAGTTTTCAAGTACTAGATATTTATAGTAGAAATAAATCACAAGCCATAAAATTATTCTTATATTTTTATTTTTGTTGATGACTAGGTAATATTGGTAATGGTGGCCCTAACTTGCAGAGTTCATTGAATCAATATGTCTGCTATCTCTCACCAAACACATAATCTAAAATTACCTTTAGGAGTTTAGATACTGTTTATCTAAACTGCAATTCATTGGAACAGGATCATGGGGCTGAAATAGAAATATTTTACAGAAGGTATAGAATAGAAGATATCATGCCAATGGTAAAAAAAAAAAAAAAAAAAGTAAAAATAAGAGCCTAAATAGATGGCTGAAATGTTATCTTTTTGTTATTTCCAGTCTTGAACAGCTTACTAAAATCTCTAATAGCCAGAAAGGAGTGTTCATTTAAAACTGTGACCCCTAAAGAAGAGACACAAATATGGAGTAATTGCTACACAGACTTGGTCCCCTGGCTAAACAGTAACAAGGTACAGCAGAGGGAGCGATGTGAACACTTGGTCATGCAGGAAGTCAGCTTCACCAGAGCCAGGGAAGCCTGTGGAGGGCTTAGAGAGAGCCAGGTCCACAGGCACTGAAGCCGTGCTTGGTTTTAGCATAATATTAAAGATTTATTTATTTATTTATTTATTTTGACAGGCAGAGTGGACAGTGAGAGAGAGAGACAGAGAGAAAGGTCTTCCTTTTGCCGTTGGTTCACCCTCCAATGGCCGCCGCGGCCGGCACACCGCGCTGATCTGATGGCAGGAGCCAGGTACTTCTCCTGGTCTCCCATGGGGTGCAGGGCCCAAGTACTTGGGCCATCCTCCACTGCACTCCCGGGCCACAGCAGAGAGCTGGCCTGGAAGAGAGGCAACCGGGACAGAATCTGGTGCCCCGACTGGGACTAGAACCCGGTGTGCCAGCGCCACAAGGCGGAGGATTAGCCTAGTGAGCCGTGGCGCCGGCCTGGTTTTAGCATAATATTAAGACGTGCTGCAATACAGAAAGCAGGAAGCAAAGACTTGACTGCATCTCCCTTCTCCCAGTTCCAAGAAACACAGCTTGGACAGAGATATCTTGCCTCTTGTTTGGGGGAAGGAAAGAAAATTAGGTCCAGACTTCAGACTTGAAACCTGGTACCAAGCATGCCACAATAAAAATCAGTGTTGGATGGGGCCCCATGAACCCTGCTGCTTGGTCAGCACCTGCAGACTGAGTCTCTGGATCTTCCTTAGCCAGGCAGACGTGGGATCACCTCCACTACCTCTCTTGTTAACGTCCAGCAGACAGTAGAGCAAGACTCTGGCCCCTGGGGAGAAGGGCAGGAAAAGGAGCTTAGGACTTTCTCTTAAAGCTTATAGCCAGGTTGGCCACAGTGGGATCCAGGCCAGGGCTTACACACAAAGCCTTTGGAGTTGTTGGGGCTTCAGGCAGAGATCTGTGCCCTAGTGGATGGACCTGTTTTGGCATGTATCACTACCAGCCTCATGTGGACCTATTGTATACCTGTGAGACCCAGGTGTGACCCAGCTTAGTATCAGCTTGGGTGGCCAAGGGGCTGCCACTGTAACCTATCCTACCAGCATGGGAAGATATCAGGGAACCACAGGCCTTTGTCTTGGGACTCAGTGCCAGGCTGGCAAAATCTAACACTGGGCAGATCTTTATGCTCTTTATCTCTAGTATACAGCCTGTGATGGAGCTACTGGACCTGTTCCAGGGTCAAGCGGAGTTCTGTGGTCCCAATTGATTGGATTTATACCCCAGCATCACACGTGGCTGGTTGCTGCAAGTCCACTTCAGTAGCACAGAGCCCACAGTAGTGTGAACTTTGGTCCTATGCCATTCATGTTGGCCTTGGTGGGCTATTGGCTCCAGGTGTGACCCAGCATTGTGGCATTCATGGCCATAGGACTGGACATCTGGGCCTAGCCAAGCACCAGGAAGTGGCCTGCAGAGAGGGACTACTAGTTTTTAGATACTTCCTCAATTCCTTTTTAACAACACAGCAACAGGCTGATATTGTATGGCAGTGGGTTGAGTTGCCACTTGTAATACCAGAGTATCATATCGAAGTGCTGGTTCAAGTCCTGGCTGCTCTGTTTCTGTGCCACCTCCCTGGGGAGTGCCTGTGAGGGCAGTGGATGATGGCCCAAATGTTTGCACCCCTGCTGCCCACATGGGAGACCTGGATGGACTTCCTGGCTTCTGGCTTTGGCCTGGCCCAGCCCAGAATTGACAGTCATTTGGGGAGTGAACCAGCAGATGGAAGATCTCTGCCTCTCTGTCTGTTATTCTGCCTTTCAAGTAAAACAACACAAAAACTGTGGACATGTGCCAAATCTGGGCTTGGGGTGTCCACTGGGGCTGAAAGAGCAACAATGCACCAACAGCAGACTTTTGGTAAACCTCAATTTAGGATATCATCTACTGCTGAAATAGCAGGAGGATCCACAGACTCAGAGAAAATAAGTAGACTGCTTAGAATTTCTATAAGGACAGTCACAAAGCCAGATTACAAAACTGGGGAAAAAGGAAAACTTAATCCTTCAATGTGCAGATAATGTCATAGTCAACAAGCATGAAGAACTTTTAACAAACTACGACCTCACTCGACAAACAAAATAAAGTACCAGAAACCAACCTGATAACAACTGACATTTGTAGATTCTTGGACGAAGACTTTAAAATTAGTGGGAGCAGGATCTAGCCTTGTGGTTCAGATGGCCACGTCTCACATCCGAATGCCTGGGTTCGATTCCCAGCACTGGCTCCTGATTGCAGGCCCTGGTGGCAGCAGTGCAGCACAGTAACTGGGTTCCTGCTTCCCACAGAGATCCTGGATCCTGGCTCTGGCCTCCACCTAGTCATGACTGTCACAGGCACCTGGAGAGTGAGCTGGTGGAGGTGAGCATGCTCCCTCGCTGCCTCTTTATTAAGTTCAAGAAAAAGAATTGAATTTTACATTGTTGTTTTAAGGAAATTCAATAAACTTCAAGAGAACACATAAAACATTTTAATACAAACCAAACAGAAATGCTTAAAAGGGAAAGTACACTAAAAGTAATTCAAACACAACAGATGACATCAATACAGGAACGAGCAAACAGAAGGAATAATTAGTGAATTCAAAACAGACTTTTTTTTTTATTTGACAAGTAGCGTTATAGGCAGTGTGAGAAAGAGACAGAGAGAAAGGTCTTCCTTCCGTTGGTTCACCCCCCAAATGGCCACTACGGCTGGTCCTGCGCTGATCCAAAGCCAGGAGCCAGGTGCTTCTTCCTGGTCTCCCATGTGGGTGCAGGGCCCAAGCACTTTGGCCATCCTCCACTGCACTCCCAGGCCACAGCAGAGAGCTGGACTGGAAGAGGGGCAACTGGGACTAGAACCCGGCGCCCATATGGGATGCCAGCACAGACAACTTGAAAATACACAGGAGGAGGAGAAAAAAGATAAGGGAATAAAGAAAACTTAGGGGATCTTCAGGACAGCATTAAAAGACCAAATATCAGAGTTATTGGTGTTTAAGAGACTTGGGAATGTAAAAGGGGTTTTAAAAGCATAATTAGAGATAATAACAGAACAGCTCTAAACCGAAATATGTAATTACCCAGGTCACCAGGGAGATTCATCTGAACCAGGCCAACTTAACATTGCAAATAGAGAGAAGATACGCAAAGCCTAAGAGGGAAGAAACAACACAGGACGATCCCATTTATGTGGCTGCAGACTTCTTAGAAGAAACCTGACAGGTGAGGAGGAAGTTAAGCTGAGACACGGACAGGACTGAAGGGACACTGCTGCTACTCAAGAATCCTACGCACAGCTAAGCTGCCCTTCAGACTGATGGAGGGATAAAGTCATTCCCAGAGAAACAGAAGCTGAGAGAACTTAGCAACAGCAGATCTGTCTGACATGAAATGCCAAACTGAGTTTATCAAACTGAAAGAAACGGACACTTTCAAGTAAAAAAAAAAAAATTCCATCTAGCTACCTTAAGGTACAAAATTTACTGGTAAGAATAACTATAGGCTGGCGCCACGGCTCACTAGGCTAATCCTCCACCTGTGGCGCCAGCACCCTGGGTTCTAGTCCCGGTTGGGGTACCAGTTCTGTCCCGGTTGCTCCTCTTCCAGTCCAGCTCTCTGCTGTGGCCCGGGAAGGCAGTGGAGGATGGCCCAAGTGCTCGGGCCCCTATACCCGCATGGGCGACCAGGAGGAAGCACCTGGCTCCTGGCTTTGGATTGGCATGGTGCGCTGGCCGCAATGCGCTGGCCGCAGTGGCCATTTGGGGGGTGAACCAATGGAAAAGGAAGACCTTTCTCTCTGTCTCTCACTGTCTAACTCTGACTGTCCAAAAAAAAAAAAAAAAAAAAGATTAACTATACATCAGCACTGTGCCATAGTGGGTAAAGCTGCTGCCTGCAGTGCCAGCATTCCATATGGGCCCCAGTTCGAGTCCCAGCTGTTCCACTTCTGATCCAGCTCTCTGCTATGGCCTGGGAAAGCAGCAGAAGATGGCCCAAGTCCTCGGGCCCCTGCACCTGCATGGGAGACCCGGAAGAAGCTCCTGGCTCCTGGCTTTGGATTGGCTCAACTCTGGCCGCTGCAGCAATTTTGGGAGTAAACCAGCAGATGGAAGACCTCTCTTTCTCTCTCTCTCTCTCTCTGCCTCTCTGTAACTCTGCCTTTCAAATAAACATATAAGTAAATAAATAAATCTTGGAAAAAAAAAGAACTATACAAATTCAGAATGCTCTAATAAACACAATGCATAAGCCAAATTTTTCATATGAAGACTAAAAATAATTAAAAATAACAACTACATTAATGTGTTAAGAGATAGGCAATTTAGAAGGATGTAAAATGAGACATCAGCAATTCAAAATGTAGGGAAAAGTGTAGAGTTCTTTATTAATATTACTTTTCTTTCATTTTTTTTTGTATTTCTTTTCCCATCTTTATAAAACACTAATGAAAGAAACGGAAAAGGGCACAAAGAAATGGAAAGGCATCCTGCATTTATGGATTGAAGACTCAATAGGGTTAAAATGTCCCTACTACCCAGAGATTCAGTGTAGTCCCTACCAGGATACCTATGACATTTTCACAGAACTAGAAAAAAATACCACTGAAATCTGTAGTGAAACACGAAAGATGTCAAATGACTAAAGCGATCTTGAGCAAAAAGAACAAAGCAAGAGGCATTATCCTGCATGACTTCAAAGCACATTACAAAGCTGTAGTAATTAAAACAGCATGGTACAGGCACACAACAGATATATAGACAAATGGAACAGAACAGAGCCTCTTAGAATATTTTCTCCTATTCTATATACGTATACAGCTAAATGATCTTTGATAAAGGTGCTGAGAACACATATAAGAGAAGGGGAAGGAACAGTCTTCTCAATAAATGGCACTGGGAAAACTATATATCCACAAGTACACAAGAATGAAAATTAACCCCTCTCTCTTACCATGTCCAAAAATTAATACAAAATGGATTAAATAACTGAGTGTAAGGCCTGATATTGAGACTAGAAGAAAGCATAGGGAAACACTTCAGGACATAAAAACAGGCGAGGAGTTTTTGGATTAGGCCCCAAAGCACAGGACAGAAAAGCAAAAATTGGCAAATGGGATTTTATCAAAAATCAAGAGCTTCTGTACAACAAAGGAAACAATCAACAGGGTGAAGATACAACTATAGGAGAAAATATCTGCAAATTATATGTATATATGACAAGAGACTGATAACCAGAATATTTAAGAACTTAAACAGCAGCAGCAAAAAAATCCCATACTAATCCAATTTAAAAATGGGCAGTAGGGGTGTGTGCTTTGGTATAGCAGGATAAGCCACTTCCTGGGACATCCATATCCCATACTGGAATGCCCGGGCTCAATCCTGCCTCTGCTCTGATCCAGCTCCCTGCTACCACACCTGAGAGGCAGCAGATGACGGCCCAAGGACATGGGTTCTTGTTCTTGCCACCTACAAGGGAAACCCAAACAGAGTTCCTGGCTCCAGGTTTTGGCTTAGCCCAGCCCTGGCTGCTGTGGGTAGCTAAGGAGTGAACCACGTCTCCCCCTGCCACTGTGTCACCTTGCCTTTCAAATAAATAAATCAGTCTTAAGAAAAACAGTTCAATCCAGTAATGTGGGATTTCAATTATTCATATATGTACTGCTTTTCAGAAGCATTTTAGAACTCCTGTTTCAGGGATTCTTTTTTTTTTTTTTTTAAGATTTATTTATTAATTTGAAAGGCAGATTTACAGAGAGGCAGAGGCAGAGAGAGAGAGAGGTCTTCCATCTGCTGGTTCACTCCCTAAATGGCCACCACGGCTGGAGCTGTGTAGATCCGAAGCCAGGAGCCAGGAGCCAGAAGTTTCTTCTGGGTCTCCCACGTGGGTTCAGGAGCCCAAGGACTTGGGCCATCTTCCACTGCTTTCCCAGGCCATCGCAGAGAGCTGGATTGGAAGTGGAGCAGCTGGGACTCGAGTCAGCACCCATATGGGATGCCAGCGATACAGGTGGCAGCTGTACCTGCTATGCCACAGCACTGGCCTCCTTGGTAATTCTTAAAATGGCTCAAGAATCCCAAAAAATTAAAATGAGACTCATGTGGTTCAAACAACAAAACAAAATACCTTTGGTTTCATTTAATATTCTTGGTCTATCTGTGGTATAAGTTAAATATTTTAATTAGAAAAAAAACTGATTATGTTCACTCCCGAAGGTAGATTCCTGAACAATTTAAATATAAAATCAATGTCCCTCCCAAAGGAACTCTACTAAATATAAACATTTTTCTCTAGTCATAGAGCAGACAAAGGAGGGGCTGGCACCGTGGCTCACTTGGCTAATCCTCTGCCTGCAGCACCAGAATCCCATGTGGGCACCAAGTTCTAGTCCCCCTTGCTCCTCTTCTGGTCCAGCTTTCTTCTGTGGCCCGGGAAGGCAGTGGAGGATGGCCCAAGTCCTTGGGCGCCTGCACCTGCGTGGGAGACCTGGAGGGGACTCCTGGCTCCTGGCTTCGGCTGTGGCAGCCATTAGGGGGGTGAACCAACGGAGGGAAGACCTTTCTCTCTGTCTCTCTCTCTCACTGTCTAACTCTAGCTGTCAAAGAAAAAAAAAAAAAGACAGACAAAGGATTAATTGTTCTCTAGTTTTATTATTTTTAAAATTTCCCAACACATTAACTATTTAACTCATTTTGAGATTTTTTTCAGTGCATTTCACAGCAAAAATGGAAAGGGAATCATTAAAATGGTTGTACACAAACCAATTCTTATAATTTACAATTTGTTCAAAAATTTGTTTCGCTGTTTTCATTCTATTAATCCCTCTAACAGAACAGAACGTATCAAAGCACAGATCTTATGCTTCTTACGATGATGCAACAGACATGGCCATCTACAATGGCTGGTGAATAACAGGTTAATGTTCCACACACTGATTGGAAGACTACGCTGGGAGAAAGAGTAAGGCACCACTCTTGGAAAATTAAGGTAGCTTGCAGTAACAAGTGCTGAGCACCACAAACAGGTACTCGGTAAATACTTGAATGAATGAAGAAAGCCATCATTAGCACTATTCTTTTAATTGCCAGCAATTCTTCAACCTCAATAAAATACTTATTAAAAAAATTTGTACCTGAATACAACTTCCTGATATCTTTTTTTCCTGATATCTGTTTATCTCATACTCTTTCTTCAGCATTTAAATTTCCTTGAAAAGAAAACAAAACCACACCTTACATGCACTCAGTCACAAACAGAACTGAATTACTGACAAACAGGAATAGTCATGTGTCTGAATTCTGGAGTGAACAGAGGTAAGATAAAGCATACGTATCCAGAGGGATAGTACATAATACTGGATATTAATCTACAGATGGAAAAAAATAAGGAAAAAAGTAACAGTTTTACTTTTTAATATCTGCCTTTTTCTCTAATGCCTTAGTTGTCAGGAAAGGCCGGAACCTTGTCATATTGACATGAACACATTTTAAAAAATTTTCTCTCAAGTGTAATATTTAATAAAACTAGGTATTGAAAAATGTTCTGAAATTTTTCAAGTCAATGCTGTTTTCAAGTATATTAAAATGCTCAGAAGAAAAAATTCTCCATGGTTACACTTCTAGTCAATTTATAAATACGTTTTTGAAAAGAGAGTTCCAACAGAGGTGGATGATGGGTAAGCTCCTCAGACACAGGCACTCAGTCTTGATGAAGAAGCTGAATGCCTTGTTACTACAACTCGGTTGATTTTTTTTTTAACACTGATTTCAGGCACAATGGCTGAATCCACTTCTAGGTCATGTTCTTTCTCCTCTTGGTTGGTTTATAAGGGTAGCGAATACTTCAGTTACAGACAAAAAGCAAAACACAAACTCTGAAAGAGACGTCACGTGTCACTACAGAGAAATGAAGTCACTGAGTTCCCACGGTTGTGTGTCTGCTGCCCCGTGCGAGATTTGGGCATTCAAACTGAGCTGTGAGAGCAGGGACTGGAGAAGATGAATCACCTAAGAATCCGGGTTCAAGGTCTGCAGCTGGTGTCGCTCACATCCACGGAGACCGGTGAGAGGGCCACTGTGTTCCTTGAACACTTTGGTCTTGCTGCGGGATGGTGGTGCCCTGGCGGGTACATTCATGTTTAGTGTCAGTGTGTGCAGTTGGGAAGCAGCTCGCTCAGTGCGAAGACTCCATTCTGGGAGGGGTTAGGGTAAACAGAGGAGAACCTCATTTGGTCGAGTCTTAGACAGCAAGTGTCACTCTGCTGGTTGAGTTGTCGGAATTACTTTCCAAAGGGGTCTGTGATAGACCCAGCCATCTCCCTGAAACAAGTAAAAGAAAAACAATCATTTCCCTATTTTCACAATCACTAACCAGAGCTAGAAGCTATACTTTCACTGAATTGGAACTCTTTTTTCTCATTAAAGTAAGTTTTTGTGAAGGAGTAATCTCATAGTATAAGACTTCAAACAATGCCTATGGTTTAGTGAGGATTACATGAGAAAGTCTGGAATGGGAGGACCTAGAAAATTTTTCTTTGTATCAGCTCTGGTTCATCATTCACCTTACTTTGAGTGTTATCAGAAAGTAATAAGCAACAAAATTTTTTTAAATCTTCAAATTTAAAAAAGACTTCAAGGGCCAGTGTTGTGGTGTAGTGTGTTCAGCAGCCGCCGGCAATACAGACATCCCATGAGAGCACCGGTTCAACTCCCAATTTCTCCACTTCTGATCTAGCTCCCTGCTAACAGCTTAGGAAAGCAGCAGAGGATGGTCCAAGTGCTTGGGTCCCTACATCCACGTGAAAGACCTGGAAGAAGCTCCTGGCTCCTGGCTTTGGCCTGGCCCATCTCTGGCTGTTGTAGCAGTTTGGATGGTGAACCAGTGGATGGAAAGTCTCTCTCTCTCCCTCTCTCTGTACCGTCTATCTTTCAAATAAAAGAAATGAATCTTAAAAAAAAAAAAAAAAAAAGACTTCTGAAGTTACTAATCTAACTGCAAAATGAGTACATCAGACTCTTCTATAGAAGCCAAGGTCTCTCTCTCTCTCTCTCTCTTTTTTTTTTTTTTAATATTTATTTATTTTATTTGAAAGTCAGAGTTACACAGAGAGAAAAGGAGAGGCAGAGAGAGAGGTCTTCCATCCGCTGGTTCACTCCCCAGTTGGCTGGAACGGTCAGAGCTGCGCCGATCCAAAGCCAGGAGTCAGGAGCTTCTTCCAAGTCTCCCACAGGGGTGCAGGGGCCCAAGCACTTGGGGCATCCTTCACTGCTTTCCCAGGCCATAGCAGAGAGCTGGATTGGAAGTGAAGCAGGTGGGACTTGAACCGTTGCCTATATGGAATGCTGGTACTGCAGGTGGTGGTTTCACCTGCTATACCACAGTGCCAGCCCCTGCCATGGTCTTACATCAGCCAAGTGATGGGGAGCACATTACTATAAGTGTACTTAATGGATATTTTTGATTGTTACACATTCGTTCTTATGTTACTCCAAAATTTCGCTTCCTGATAGAAAATTCTTTGTGATAAGCCTAGAATTTTTAAAGAAACATATAGCAAATGGCAGCAATTATCTGTCTGTGGGCTAACCACTCTGCTTGTAGCCACTTCACTATCTCTGTGTACCCAGTCACATTCCTCACGTCTCCCTAAAACGCAGTCTCTGGAAGTGAACATCATTTCATACAAAAGGCAGTGAATTGTAAATTGTATTTTCTATTATTGTGAGTGAAGATTATGCTACCATTTGCATTTGTGGCCAATTTAAATCCCCAATATATTTCATTTAAATTGCAGTTAAACCACTTTACTTGGACAAATCATGAAAAGCTCATTAGAAATCTTATGATTAAACTGGACTACTTTTAAAAATAAAGCTGCACACAACAAAGCCTAGTAAGCCAAAGCCCCCACTTAGTGGATACCGAGTTTCAGCCTGAACACGTGGATGGCATACCTCTTTAATAAAATATTTGGTTTTCCAGGGAGTTCCTGTTTCAGTACGATGCCTTTCTTCAGTTCTCTGGCGTTCTTCCAGGGTACGCTTATGCTCTGTGGCCTTATCAATTTCAGATTCTCTCAGAGAGTCAGTCACATTTTTCCACAATCGCCTGAAATTAAGAAAAACAAACTGTATATTTTAGGAACATTCCTTAAAAATAATTGAATAGAACCTCAATATTATAATTCTAAAGTACATTTTAAAAATCAGCTCTGTAATTTCCTGCCCATGAGTTATAAGATCACTGATATTATGCTGCTGATGTAAATGTACAGGATACTGCTTCTCTTTAAATTAAAAATAATTTGTGTTTCCCAAGCTATAAAAGAAAAGATTTTTATTTTTTTAAAGATTTTTTGTTTATTCTGAAAGTCAGAGTTACAGAGACTCAGAGGCAGACAGAGAGATCTTGCATCTGCTGGTTTACTCCCCGGATGGCTGCAATGGCCAAGGCTGGACCAGGCTGAAGCCAGGAGCCAGGAGTTTCTTCCAGGTCTCCCACATGGGTGTCAGGGGTCCAAATACTTGGTCCATCTTCTGCTGCTTTTCCCAGCCCATTAGCTGGGAGCTGGATTGGAATACAGCAGCCAGGACACAAACTGGTGCCCATACGGGATGCTGACATCACAGACAGCAGCTTTACCCGCTGCATCACGATGCCTTATTTCTTTTTTTCTTATTTCTAAGAAATGTACAATTAACAACAACAAAATAACCTTTTAAATGGCTGAAATTTAAAGAGAGAGCACATGTGTTTTGGACATGATGAGAAATGAGGACCAGGTGTATCCTTCTGCTCCCATCAAGCAGGAAACCAGATAAAATGTAATACAACAATGATTTTTTGGTATTTAGCAAAAAGGCAGGTACAGGCCAGTGATCCTTGAGAGAGGGAACAAATAGAGTCCTATGGGTGCTCCAACACAGTGCCAGGAGAGTACACAGGCCCCAGCATAAGGAAGGAGAAGCAAAGGAAACCACCAAGACAAGTCTTTGACATAGAATGGTCCATTCAACAAATGGTGCAGGGGCAAGTGGATATATACACACAAAAGATGAACTCACACCCTTACATCACACCATACACAGAAAGTCACTCAAAATGGGACATACAACTAAATGTAAAAAATAAAACAATACAACTTTTAGATGGAGACATGGGAGATATGTTGGATAAGGCAACAATTTCTTGAATGTACTACCACACTACATCCATAAAATGAAACATTAATAACTACTTCATCAAATTTAAAATATTATATACTACAAAAACACCATTAAGAGAATGTAAAGAAGGCCAATGGACTAGAAGAAAGCATTTGCAAAACAGATATCCAATAATTGCCATTCACAATTTACTGTGAACACCCATAATCCAATAAGACAAACAATTCAATCAAAATGGATAAAAGATATAAAAACATAACTTTAGCAGAGAAGATAAACAAATGGCTAATAAACAAATGAAAACAGGAATAAAACTATTATCAGAAAGGAAATATACAATCACAAAGTGACATTTCACCTTAACTAGAATGGGAATAATAAATAAGACATAGGGATAAGAGCTAGTGGTTAAGATGCAGGTTGGGATGCTCCCGTCCCATGTTAGAGCACCTGGGTTCAAGTCCCAGCTGTATTCCGGGTTCCAGGTTCCTGCTAATGCACACTCTGGGAGCCAGCAGGTGATGGCTCGGAGCACTTGGGTCCCTGCCACCCACAAACGAGACCTGGATTCCTTTCTAGTTTCCCAGCTTTGGTCTAGCTCAGCCCCAGCTGTTGCGGGCATCTGGGAGTGAACCAATTGATGAAAGATCTCTGTCTGTCTCTCTGCCTTTCAAAACAAGCAAAAAACAAACAATAGCAAATGCTGAGGATGTGGAGAAAGGGAACTATAATATACTGCTAATGGGAAGGTACAATGGTGCAGCCATTTTGGAAAATAGTTTTGCAGTTTTTCAAAAAGTTAAACATAAAACTACTACCCAACTTTATAATTCCACTCCTAGGTAGTATTTATCTAGGAAAAGTGAAGACAGGTGTCTACATAAAGATTTGTAGGAAAACTTTCACAACAGTGCTCTTATTCATCATAGCCCCAAACTGGAAATGCCCATCAATGGCTGACAATGGATAGACAAAATGATATATCCATACAATGTAATGTCAATGATCAATAAAGAAGGGTGAACTACTAATACATGCTACATCAGGGATGAGCTTCAAAATCATTATGCTAAGGAAATAAGCCAGGCCTAAGAGATCATGTATTGTACCATTTTCATGAAATGTCTAGAAAAGACAAATTTATAGACACAGAAAGATTAGTGGCTGTGATATTATGACAAATATAATTTGGCCATATTCTACAGTTACTAGCTCATAGCTGCTTCTCCAAAGCAGACCAAAGAAACTTTTTTTTCCTTAAAGGATTCATTTTATTTATTTGAAAGACAGAGTTACAGATAGAGGTAGAATCAGCGAGAGAGAGAGATCTTCCATCCACTGGTTCACTCCTCAAATGGCCTCAATGGCCAGAGCTGAGCTGATCCGAAGCCAGAAGCCAGGAGCTTCTTCCAGGTGTCCCATGTGGGTAGCAGGGGGCCAAGGACTTGGGCCATCTTCTACTGCTTTCCCAGGCCACAGCAGAGAGCTGGATTGGAAGTGAAGCAGCCAGGACTCAAACCAATGCCCACATGTGATGCCGGCACTGCAGGCCAGGGCTTTAACCCACTGCACCACAGTGCCGTCCCAGAAACTAAACTTTCTCTTTGCCAATTAGCAACTCTAATCTTCCTCCCCTTCCTCTGAGCTCCCTTGTCTGAGAGTAGATGGTAAGACCTCCACTTTAGGAGTCTTCTGCCATACTCGGAGGAAGAAACACTGCACAGAGAGGCCAAGAACAACTGGAGCAGATATCCCTTACTGGTCTACACAGGAAGTCTACTCATATTTTTTCTGCAATGACATTTCCTTAACTGTCCCGAAAGACAGGATTGGAAGAGCTCCTAGACTGAACACACGGAGGTTCCTGGAAGAGGGTGCATCTTGAGACAGCAAGGAAGCTCCAGGCCCCCTTCCACACCTCCTGCCTTATGCATCTTTCCATTTGTAACTTCTGTAATTCTTTTTTTTTTTTTTAAACAAATTGGCAAAATAAGTGTTTGCCTGAGTTGTGTGAGCTGCTTGAGTAAATTAATCCAATTAAAGAGGGGGTTGAATTATTTTCATTTCATTTGAAAGGCAAACAGAGAGAAAAAGAAATCTTCCTTCTACTTGTTCACTCTCCAAATGCCCCCAACAACCAGGGCTGGGCCAGTTTGGAGGCAGGTGCCTGGAACTCCATCTGGTTACCCTTTATGGGTGGCGGGGACCCAAACACTTGAGGCATCACCTGCCGTTTCCCAGAGTGCACATTAGTAGGAAGGTAATTAGAAGCAGAGTAGCAAAACTTGAAGCAGGCACTCTTGTTAGACATGAGTGTCCCAAGTGGCAAATTAACTGCTATGCCACATATCTGGTCCTCTTTTTATCTTTATTTCATATAATAATAATGTATCTACAAGATCTAACATTTAAATGGCACAAAAAAACATTTTATAAATAGTATGTCTCATATGTATTCCCTGATCTGTGGTAAGCAATAGAGTACCTAAAATGTAATATATTGGAGTGAAACTGACATTTTGAGATTCAGTGATTGTTTATAGCCCTATCTCTACAATTGAGGAACAGTGTTTTTTTCTTCATACTCTTTGTTGAACTCTTTACTTAGTGTAGGGTTAATCTTATGAGTATAAAGTAAACTAAGGGGCTGGCGCTGTGGCAAGCGAGTAAAGCTGCCGCCTGCGGTGCCAGCATCCCATATGGATGCTGGTTCGAATCCCAGCTGCTCCACTTCCAATTCAGCTCTCTGCTATGGCCTGGGAAAGCAGTGGAGGATGGCCCAAGTCCTTGGGCCCCTGCACCCGCATGAGAGACCAGGAAGAAGCACCTGGCTCCTGGCTTCGGATAGGCGCAGCTCCTATGCAGCCATTTGGAGAGTGAACCAATGGAAGGAAGATCTTTCTCTATGCCTTTCCTTCTCTCTCTGTGTAACTCTGACTTTCAAATAAATAAATAAATCTTCAATGAAAAAGTAAATAGTAGAGGGAGGAGGAGGAAGGCAGGGAGGGTGGCCAGAAGGGAGGGGAGGGGAGAAAGCATCACTATGGGGCCGGCACCGTGGCTCACTTGGTTAATCCTTCACCTTCGGCGCCGGCATCCCATATGGGTGCCGGGTTCTAGTCCTGGTTCTTCCTCTTCCAGTCCAGCTCTCTACTGTGGCCCGGGAAGGCAGTGGAGGATGGCCCAAGTCCTTGGGCCCTGCACCTGCGTGGGAGACCAGGAGGAAGCACCTGGCTCCTGGCTTTGGATTGGCGCAGCACGTCGGCCGTAGCAGCCATTTGGGGGGTGAACCAACGGAAGGAAGACCTTTCTCTCTGTCTCTCTCTCACTAACTCTGCCTGTCAAAAAAAAAAAAAAAAAAGAAAAAAGAAAAAAGAAAAGAAAAAGTATCACTATGTTCCTAAAACTGTATATATGAAATACATGAAATCTTAAATTAAAAAATAAATACACAGCTTATACTTAAAAAATAATATGTCTCTTTTCTATTCCAGACCTCAGTGTTCTTTTTTTTTTTAAGATTTATCTTATTTATTTGAAAGACAGAGTTATAGAAAGAGGTAGAGACTGAAAGAGAGGACTTCCATCTGCTGATTCATTCCCCAGATGGCCAAGACTGCTGGATCTAGGCCAATCTGAAGCCAGGAGCCAGGAGCTACTTCTAGGTCTCCCATGTGGGTGCAGGGGCCCAAAGGCTTGGGCCATCCTCCACTGCTTTTCCAGGCACATTAGCAGGGAGCTGGACTGGAAGAGGAGCAGCTGAGACTTGAACTGGTGCCCATACGGGATGCTGGTGCTGCAGGCCAGAGCTTTAACCTGCTGTGCCACAGCATCAGCCCCAAGTGTTCTTTTCTACAAGCAACCATCATCAATGTATTTTGGCTACTGTATCTTATCACCACTTATAGACCCCCTTCATTTATTTATTATTTATTTATTTATTTATTTGACAGGCAGAGTGGACAGTGAGAGAGAGACAGAGAGACAGAGAGAAAGGTCTTCCTTCGCCGTTGGTTCACCCTCCAACGGCCACCGCGGCCAGCGCGCTGCAGCCGATGCATCGCGCTGATCCGAAGCCAGAAGCCAGGTGCTTCTCCTGGTCTCCCATGGGGTGCAGGGCCCAAGCACTTGGGCATTCCTCCATTGCACTCCCGGGCCACGGCAAAGAGCTGGCCTGGAAGAAGGGCAACCGGGACAGAATCCAGCGCCCCGACCGGGACTAGAACCCAGTGCGCCGGCGCCACAGGCGGAGGATTAGCCTATTGAGCCATGGCGCTGGCCCCCCCCTTCATTTATTTTTAAAGGCCCATGACACATATTGCCAAAACACTCTTTTAGAAGGTTGTACTGGTCTACCCTCTAACCAGCAGGATGGAAATGCCCATTGGTTCATACCTTTTAATAAAAGAGGTATTATTATTTTTAAAATTTTTTATTTATTATTTGAGAGCAAGCGAGAAAGATTGAGACTCTCCCATCCGCTAGTTCTCTCCCAAATGCCTGCAACAGTCAACGCTGTGCCAGGCTGAAACCAAGAGCCAGGAACTCTACCTTAGTCTCTCACATAGGAGGCAGGAACCCAAGTACTTGGGCCATCATTAGCTGCTTCCCAGGGAACACATTAGGAGAAATCTGGAATTGTAAGCAGAACTAGGACTTACATCATGGTACTCTGATATGATATGTATGTGCCCCAAGTGGTACCCTAACTACTGACTTAAATGCTTGGCCCAAGAGATATTGTTTTAAAAACTAGTCTGTCTAATTTGCATATATGAATTCTAATTTTACTAATGTTATATTTTTTACTTTTTTTCCCCCAAGACTTATTTGAAAAGCAGAGTTACAGAGAGAGAAGGAGAGACAAAGAGATCTTCCACCTTTAGAGTTCACTCCGCAGATGACTTCAACAGCTGAGGCCAGGCTGAAGTCAGCAACCCGAAGCTCCATTTGGGTCTCACATCTGGGTGCAGGGCTCAAACACTTAAGCCATCTTCAGCTATGTTCCCAGGTGCATTAGTAGGGAGCACGATTGGAAGTGGACCAGCCAGGACTTGAACTGAAACTTTATGGGATGCCAGCACTGGAGGTGGTAGCTTAACTCACTGTATCACAATGCCAAACCCAAAATAATTTTTCATTTTCCTAAGGGGCATTTAGAATTTTTCTATTTTTTCTGAACTATCTCTTTATGTCTTTTGCCCATTTCCTGTTACTCATCTGTATGAGCTTTTACAATAAGGGTAGTAATCCTTTGTTAAAAATTTTGCTCAGTTTAAAAGTGCTTGAAATTTACTAAGATGTGGCTATCTTGTATAATGTTAGTTGGTGAGGGGTTTAAGAGGATCAGATCAGACTAATCTTTTTCAACTGACTAAGAAGGAAGTTGATGCAAACTGGTGAAGTGACTGGCCTAGGGTCACCAGTTAGTGAAGAGGCTTGGATTAAGACCTGGAGCTTCTGGGCTGGCTTTGTGGCTCAGAGGATTAAGCTACCACTACTACTACTACTACTACTACTACTACTACTACTACTTCTTCTTCTTCTTCTTTTTTTTTTTTTTTTTTAAGATTTATTTATTTATTTGAAAGTCAGAGTTAGAGAGAGGGAGAAAGAAAGAATCTTCCGTCTACTGGCACACTCCCCAAATGGCCACAAAGACCCGAGCTGAACCAGCCTCTTCAGCCGCCACTGGTGACACCAGTATCATATATGAGTGCTGATTTGAATATTGGCTGCTCCACTCCCAATTTGGTTCCCTGCTAATGTGCCTGCAAAGGCAGGGGAAGATGGCTCAAGTACTTGGGCTCCTTCTATCCAAATGGGAGATCCAGATGGAGTTCCAGGTTCCAGGCTCCTGGTTCAGGCTGTTGTGGCATTTGGGAAGTGAACCAGCAAGTTGAAAATCTCTCTCTGTCTTTCAAGTAAGTAAAATAAACTCTGGAAAAAAAAAAAAAAAAAAAGGTCCGGAGCATCTCATTCCTTCCTGGATGGATGTGAGGATGTCATACCTGGATTCAAACGGACCCTGCTTCTCCAGAGGTCGTACTCTTTTCTTTGTCACTGCCAACGTAGTCAAGTCCACATACTTTGTCTCCCCATTGCTGTAAGTAAACTCAAGAACACTGTTCCATTCTCCCTGCACTCTGCAGACCACAGTGTTGGTGAGGTTGTGCTTTACTTCAGCTGTAACCCTAGAAGCAGGCAGAAAATAAAGATACACTTTAATAGGGAGGTATCACATTTACTTCTTAGGAAAAAATATCTAAGAACATGTTTTCCGGGTCCAGTTAAATCACTTCCATAGCTCACTTCACTCTGTCAGCATCAAAGTCAGATTCTTAGTAAATACCATTACGGTTTCCTAGATAATTTTTCAAATAGTATCAGTTTCACACTTTAGAAAGAATACTAGGAATCAAATAGACTTCATCACCATTGATGATCAAAAAGCACATCATGCTACAAGTCTGCTTGAATGCAGCAGGCAAGGGAACCTCACAGAACTTTGAAGTACCTGATCTTAGCTGTTTTGCTAAGAATTTCCGCGAGTCAGAGTTATTTCTTGTGATGTCATTTCATGCTACTTCTCTGACTCCCCCTAACTTACTTCCTTTCCCTGAAAATGGACCTTGAATGAAACAACTCATGCAAAGATGCCACTGAACACTTATTTTTCCCATTTTCTATCCACACGTGCCCAAGGAATGTATTTAGAGCAGCTGCGTGGCAGGAGCAGCCGTGAAGGGAATGAGAGCAGGGCTCAAGGATCACGTAGACTAGCAGTGGGCCACAAGCAACTTGCAAAGGAGCCAGGAGCAGGAAGGGCCTCAGCGCCGTGGTTTAGAACAGCTCTCCGTGACAGTCTAACAGCAGCAGTACACTTCTCTAAGGGGTCAGAAGCAGCAGACTGGAATATCTTCTTGGACAAAATTCTTTCTCTTTTCACAACTCAGATTTACAGAGATGAGATGGCCACGTGTCTAGGTGAGATTGCAAGTTTAAATCTTCATTTTCAAAGGGGAAAAAAAGGTTTTTTTGGATCAAATTCACAAGTCATGTAGATTTTATGTAAATTACATAAAATACAGAATAAGGTGCCCTTGAGATACTTTACAAAAGAGCTGAATCTTAAATCATGTTCCCTCTCATCTCTAAAATGAAGATAATTGATAACTGATAAAGTAGTTACTCTCTCACTTTTTAATTTGACAAGCCAACCATTTAGATTTTCTAGACACTGTCTCTATAGCTATTTGGAATACTAGAAAACCAATGTAACTTTCAATAGAAAAGATTTTATCGACTGAAATTGAAGACTTTATTAGCTTTGGTTTTCACTAATGATATATAAGAATAATTACAGGAAGGGTAATGATATTTTGTGCAGAATTATGGAAGAAGGCCCTATTTTTTAGTTACTCAGTACTACAATGTAAGATACATGCAATAAATTCCTTGAGAATTCAGTGCCAAGAAAAGTTTGTGTCTCTTGAAAATGTGATTTGCTCCTTTTATCGGACACTGAGAAGCATGTTCAGCATCACGTTTCTCTTTACACTTTAACAGATGAGCCAAAACTGCGTACTACTGTCAGGTGCAGCAATCATCAATTCTAGTTTCACAGCATTCCTGTCCTTTTCCACTTTATGTTTATTATAATGACAGATTTTATTCTGAACTATTATACATGAATTTTTCCTAAAAGCCCTACAAATGCTTTCCAAAAGCAGTGCCCTGGATTCTGACAGGTGAAAGCTTGAAGGTATGGCCTTTACTTCTCTGTGTGCAGTATGCAGAAACTATTGTACACACACATAATCATCTGCAATGCTGTTATCATACCATACACCCTGTATATAATCATCTTAAAGTGACTGTGGAAAGTGGGACGAGAGATGGACCAGAAAATGGAGCCTTATTTAAGTAAGTAGGGTACTTGGCTGCATCGGTGATGGTTGTGGAAAACAAGGGAGTAAGGAAAGACAGGTGGAATACAAACACAGACAGCAGATAATGTGTCTGCTCCAATTGCAGACAGCAGGAAAAAACTAGGCTACATCTGAGGAGGAAGGCATGGAAGATCTTAGGTATGAAGATCTTCAAAACATTTGTGAACAAACGGAATTAAAGGGGAGATTTATTTATTTATTATTTTGAAATTCATTCATAGCATGATGGGCATTTTGCATGGACCTTTCAAACACCCTTCATATGCATGGACTTCAAAATTTTTTCTATATTAAAATAAAGTTATCTTTAATTCTATTTTCCTTAAACGTTTTGAAGTAACCTCATATAGTATTCCATAAAATCAGAGAAGAAAAGGTGTTAAGAATAGCAAAGTCTACTTTTTTTTTTTTTTAAGATTTTATTTATTTGAAAGCCACAGTTATACAGAGAGAGGAGAGGCAGAGAGAGAGAGAAGTCTTCCATCCGATGGTCCACTCCCCAGATGGCTGCAACGTCGGAGCTGTGCCGATCCAAACCCAGGAGCCAGGAGATTCCTCCAGCTCTCCCACGCGGGTGCAGGGGCCCAAGGTCTTAGGCCATCTTCCACTGCTTTTCCAGGCCACAGCAGAGAGCTGGATTGGAAGAAGAGCAGCCAGGACTAGAACAAGCACCCATATGGGTTTTAAAGAAAGATCAAATTGGGGGTCGGTGCTGTGGCGCGGTAGGTTAATCCTCCACCTACGGTACTGGCATCCCATATGGGCACTGGTTCTACTCCCAGCTGCTCCTCTTCCCTGTGGCCTGGGAAAGCAGTGGAGGATGGCCCAAGTGCTTCGGCCCCTGCACCCGCGTGGGAGACCCAGAAGAAGCTCTTAGCTCCTGGCTTTGGATCAGCACAGCTCTGGCCATTGCGGCCATTTGGGGAGTGAACCAACG